>NW_012114566.1:5202735-5252391 GCF_000951035.1 Colobus angolensis palliatus
GCCCCCCCAGAATTTTTTTTTTTTCAGTTACACAGATAGGGCTCCCATATACCCTATGCCCAGTTTCCTTTATCATGAGCGTCTTACTTTGGTCTGGTATATTTGTTACTATTAATGAACCAATACTGGTGCATTTTTATTAACTAAAGTTTATATTTTAGGTCAGGCATGGTGGCTCACACCTATAATCCCAGTATTTTGCAAAACCAAGGCGGGTGGATTGCTGGAGGTCAGGAGTTCAAGACCAGCCTGGTCAATATATGTTAAAACCCTAAAAATACAGAAATTAGCCAGGTGTGATGGTGCAAGCCTGTAGTCCCAGCTACTCAGGAGACTGAAGCAGGAGAATTGCTTGAGACCAAGAGGCGGAGGTTGCAGTGAGCCAAGATGGTGCCACTGCACTCCAGCCTGGGTGACGGAGCGAGGCTCAGTCTCAAAAAAAAAAAAAAAACGAAGTTTGTATTGTATTCAGATTTATTTAGTTTTTATCTAATGTCCTTTCTCTGTTTTGAAATCTCTTCCAAGATACTACCTTACATTTAGTTATTATGTCCCCATGGGTTGTGCCTCTTGGCTGTGAGTCTCTCAGACTTTCCTTATTTTTGATGAACTTGGCAGTTTTGAAAGGTACTGGTATTTTGTAGTGTCCCACCATTAGCATTTGTCGGATTTCTTAAATTTTACATTTTTATTTTTGCATGTCTAGATTGGAGTTGCATGTTTTTGAAAAGAAGACAACAGAAGTAAAGTACCATTTTTATAACAACAGTGCTGCTATGGACTGAATAGTGTCCCCCTAAAATTTATGCATTGATACCCTAGTCCCCAGTGAAATGGTATTTGGATGTGGGACCTTCAAGAAAGGTAATTAAAATTTAGATTAGGCTCACGACAGTGGAGCCCCCAGAATGGGACCAGTGTCCTCATAAGGAGAGGAAAAGACACCAGGGCTCCATCTGTCTCCACCATAAGAGAACATAGTGAAAGTAATATGAAATCATCCAGTTGTAAACCAGGAAAGAGGCCCTCACAAGAAGCCAAATATGTCAGCATCTTGATCTTGGACTTTTCAGCCTCCATTAATGGAAGAAATAAATGCCTGTTTATTGAAGCCACCTAGGCTTTGGTATTTTGTTACATCACCCTGTTGTGGTTTGGATATGGTTTGTTTGGCCCCACCAAATCTTATGTAGAAATTTGATCTTTGATGTTGGAGGTGAGGCCTGGTGGGATGTGTTTGGGTCATAGGAGTGGATCCCACATGAATGGCTTGTTGCCATTCTTATGGTAGTGAGTGAGTTCTTACTGAATTTCCAGAAGAACTGATTGCTCGCACGGCGTGGTGGCTCACACATGTAATCTCAGCACTTTGGAAGGTTGAGGCCAGCCTGGCCAATATGGCGTAAACCTGTCTCTACTAAAGTACAAAAATTAGCCAGGCATGGTGTTGTGTGCCTGTAGCCCCAGCTACTCAGGAGGCTGAGGCAGGAGAATCACTTGAACCTGGGAGGCGGAGGTTGCAGTGAGCGGAGATCGCACCACTGCACTCTGGCCTGGGCAACAGAGCGAGACTCTGTTTCAAAAAAGAAAAAAAAAGAATTGGTTGCTAAAAAGAGTCTGGCACCTTCCCCTCTGTCCCTGTTTCTCACTCTCACCATGTAATCTCTATGTACCTCTGTCCCACTGGCTTTTACCACGAGTGGAAGCATTCCGAGGCTCCCCACAGATGCAAATGCGAGCACCATGCTTCTTGTACAGCCTGGACAACCATGAGCCAAACAAACCACTTTTCTTTATAAGTTACCTACCTTCAGGTATCATTTTATGGCAACACAAATACACTAAGACAAGATAACTAATCACTATCAATGTAACTTTGATCACCTGGATGAGGAAGTGATGGTCAGCTTTCTCTACTATAAAATTACTTTCTGTTCCTCTTTCCATACTGTACTCTTCTTTGAAAGGAAGTCCACTCTGTGAAGCCTACCTCAAGGTTAGAATATCTACATATATTATTTGAAATTCTTCAAAATATATTTGCCTACTCTCCATTTTTTAATTCAATAATCTGTTTACATCAGTATGGACTAATGGAAGTTTTATCTTGATATTTATAATGGCACAATTTTGAAAATATTTTAAACGTTCATTTCTAGTGATTAGTTAAGTAAAATATGAAATTTCATACAATGGAGTAATATGGAGCATATAACATGATAATGTTAACATATTTATTGACATAGAAAAATATCCATATCCAGGCTGGGCACGGTGGCTCACACCTGTAATCCCAGCACTTTGGGAGGCCGAAGTGGGTGGATTACCTGAGGTCAAGAGTTTGAGACAGACAGGCCAACATGACAAAACCCCATCCCTACTAAAAATACAAAAATTAGCCGGGTGTGGTGGCATGCGTCTGTAATCCCAGCTACTCAGGAGGCTGAGGCAGGAGAATCGCTTGAACCTAGGAGGCAGAGGTTGCAGTGAGCTGAGATCACACCACTGCACTCCAGACTGGGCAACACAGCAAGACCCTATCTCAAAAAAGAAAAATATCCATATCCGTATTAAAAAAAAGCAAGATAACTATTCATAACATAGTTGTACTTTTGAAAAAAAAGTGTGTAAATTAGAGCTTTTTTTGAACAAATTTTTTAAAAGTCTGATTTAAAAACAAAGCTACGTGTTAAAAGTGGTTGTATGTAGGTTTTGGGATTATGGTGGTGAATTTTCATTTTCTATATCATATAGTTCTAATTCTTCTCTTTTTTTTAAATCATTTTAGGTTACAGTGAACATTGTGTCTTATTTTTCAACTCACATTCTCTCTCTTTTAGAGTCTTGTGTTTATGTGTTTATTATTTCCATCTTTTTTTTTTTTTTTTTTTTTTTTTTTTTTTGAGATGGAGTCTCGCCCTGTTGCCCCAGGCTGGAGTGCAGTGGTGTGATCTCGGCTCACTGCAAGCTACGCCTCCCCAGTTCAGGCGATATTCCTGCCTCAGCCTCCCGAGTAGCTGGGACTACAGGCACCCACCACCACGCCCGGCTAATTTTTGTATTTTTTTTTTTTTTTTAGTAGAGACGGAATTTCACCCTGTTGGCCAGGATGTTCTCGATCTCTTCACCTAGTGATCCACCCGCCTCGGGCTCCCAAATGCTGGGATTACAGGTCTGAGCCACTGTGTCCCACCTACTATTTTCATCTTCATGTCCGTGTGACCCCTTGTTTCGCTCTCATTTATAAGTGAGAACATGATCTATTTAATTTCACTTACAATAATGTCCTCCAGCTCTACCCATGTTGCTGCAAAGGTGATGATTTCATTTTTTTATGGCTGCATGGGATTCCATGGTGCATATACATCACATTTTAATCTAATCAATCATTGACGGATTAGTGTGAGGTTGAATCCATGCCTTTGCTATTGTGAATAGTGCTGCAATAAACATACAAGTACAGGTATCTTTTTTATATAATTTCTTTTGTTTGGATATTTTTCATACTGCATATATATTAAATTCATGGGGTTTTATCATTAAAATTTTTCTACATTAACTTCTTGTTTTGAATAAGCATCATTATCCACCTTTGACTGAACAGTTTTATTTTCTCCTTGCATATTACATAGTTGCAAGCATTCTGCTCATTCCAGGTCTTTTGAAATGGATGTGGCCCACCCATGAAATAGAAAGAGCTATCACTGTTATGTATAATGAGTGCTATAATCTCTGCTTACACGTCTCACTTCATGATATAAAATCTTGTGACAGATATCACTATCATCATCTTCATTGCTTCAGAGATGAAGTTCCTGAGATTTCTAGAACTGACAAGTCCCACAGTTGGTAGAGGGAAGAGTCAAGTTTTAAACCAAGAGGTGTTTAAATCCAAAGTTCATCTTTTTAACCGTTATATCCCATATGGTAACACTTGCTTCTAGAAGTGTTATACAATAATTATTCCATATCTAAAGGTTCCACAACCAAGGATTCAACCAATCATAGATCAAAAATATTCAGAAAAATCAATAAAAATAATATAATACAAATACAGCCTAGAAACTATTTACATAGCACTTACACTGTACTAGGTGTGATAACTAATATATGAAAGGAAGTGGACAGATTATGTGCAAATACTATGCTATTTTATATAAGGGACTTAAACCTCTGAGGTTATTGCTATCCTGGGGAGTTGGGGGAATCCTGGAACCAATCCCTGTAGATACTGGGGGATTACTGAATAAGACTGCCTTTCACTCACCCATTTAATGCCACCTATTTTCTCTTACTCACACTCGCCCAGGCTCTTTAATTCCTAGGCTCTAAGCCTTATGTCAAATATTCTCCTTGAGTCTATTTGATAACTCATCCAAACCAGCCATCATTAGTTTTTGCCTTTTAATCTGAAACATGCCTCTAATATATGAACTGCCTTCTGATTCCACTGACCTAGAGTTTTGAGCTGGACGATATTTGTAACAAGCTTGGCCAATACCAGGCCTGTATTCTTGTAAGCCATATTCATAAAAGCAGTGTCTGTTCCATTCATTCACTGTATTTGTAATGCATGTAGGGTTGTTCATTAGGTTTTAATATTGATTCTGTAGAAAGGGAAAATATACACCCTCCTTTGAGAAGAACAAACTTTTTTTTAATGAGTTGTCTTTCAAGAAAGAATTCTGTTTTAATTAAAGACTAAGTATGAAGTAATTACTCATTTCTTTCGTTTGACCAGGTTTAGTAAATTGTGCACCTGAATATTTTCAATATATTATGATCACAGCCCTTGATACCTAGTAAAGTTGGGCCAAGAGCAAAAGTGTTAACGAAGGCTGCATTGTTTAATACTCTTTTATTTCAATGAGTGTTTGCACTCATTTTTCTGACCCATGAAATACTAGCAGGTATGTATCTCACTAATATTTATAGCTCTTATAGTTATCTTCTTGCTAAAAAATGCATTTTAAAATTTAATGTTCTTCAGCAGTTGTGACATATGTTTTGGGTAATTGCATGAAATCATAAAACATGGCTAGCGTTGGAGATAGGAAATTTCAAAAATAAAATCGGTGTTCATTACTTAAAGTGTAAATGAGTTCACAAGGATATTGATGTTCATTTTTAAGCTTTCTGCTCCCTTTGATCCTCTTTGTTTATTTATTTATTTATTTATTTATTTATTTATTTATTTATTTATTTATTTGCTTTTTCTCTGTCATAATAGCTCCGTGCTGCATTACAAATTATATAACACAAAACCCAATGTTATATCTAATTTTGAGATGTTTATTTATTTTCCCAGCTATAGTGGGTCTAAGAATCTTGTATTACTGAAAATGCTAACTATTGTGATGAGCCTGCTATCATTTTATTCATTTTATTCTGAACAAACCCCATTCTTCAGCCTGCCAGTGTTTTAAAGAGGATGGGGACATTTGGACAGTCTTTTGTCTTATTGATTTATTTTTGTAATAAATCAGGCTGTCACTCTAAACAAATTGCCTTCCTCAGATTATGCTTTCATTGTAGAAATATGACATTTTTTCAGGTTCTTTGAAAAGTGTTTAATTGTTACGAACAATAAGGGTAACTATTAGGCAAGGTTCAGATTGCTTCTCATTTGAAGTTTCCATCAGTTAAAGAAATCTAAATGTGTTTCAATTTGATAATAGAATGTTTATAAATGTTTATAAAGAAGTTTACCAACACTAAAACAAGTAAACACAAGCCACCAAGTCTTTTAGAACAAATGCATAGTAACACTGAAATTATAACCGTTACGTATTTAACACTATATAGAAGGAACCTATGGTATAATAAATACATTTGGGCCGGGCGCGGTGGCTCAAGCCTGTAATCCCAGCACTTTGGGAGGCCGAGACGGGTGGATCACGAGGTCAGGAGATCGAGACCATCCTGGCTAACACAGTGAAACCCCGTCTCTACTAAAAAATACTAAAAAAACTAGCCGGGCGAGGTGGCGGGCGACTGTAGTCCCAGCTACTCTGGAGGCTGAGGCAGGAGAATGGCGTAAACCCGGGAGGCGGAGCTTGCAGTGAGCTGAGATCCCGCCACTGCACTCCAGCCTGGGCGACAGAGCGAGACTCCGTCTCAAAAAAATAAAATAAAATAAAATAAAATAAAATAAAATAAAATAAAATAAATACATTTGATCTTTTTGTCCCCTGTTCTTAGTACAGAGCTCCTAAAACACTAGGAAAAGATATAGGAAAAGATACAGAAAACACTAGAAAAGATAAAAGAGTGTCTTTTCTCCTTTCTTATTCCTAACAAGCATCTTTTGATCACATCTAAGTTTATGTTAATATGGTGACTTAGGATAGAGCCCCTAGATAGCCTTAGGATGGGGCGGATCACCAGAAAGAATGGGTATTTGGAGGGTTAAAACTTTGAACCCCGCAGGGTGACTTCCAGGAAGAAGATGGAAGAAAGGGAGATTAAGCTCTATAAAGATTCTTGAAACACAAGATTCCACGAGCTTCTGGGTAGGTGAACACGTCAAGGTGCTAGAAGGGAGCATCACACCACCTCCCGCAACACCGACCAAACCTTGCTCATGAATCTCTTCTGTATGTCTGTTTCTGAGTTGTATTCTTTGTAGTAAGCCAGTAAATGTAAGCAAAGTGTTTTCCTGAGCTCGGTGAGTCATTCTAGCAAACTATTGAACAGGAGGCAGGTGTCATAGTAACTCTAGATTTATAGCCTGTCTGTCAGATGTATGGGTGGCTCAAACGTGCAACTGGCATCAGAAGTGAGGACAGTCTTGTGGGACTGAGTCCTTTTACTTATGGGATCTGATGCTAATGCCAGGTAGATAGGGTCAAAGTTCAATTAAACTGCAGGACACCCACCAAGTGCCCAGGAATCTGGAGAATTGTTTGGTGTGTAAAAAACCCACACATTTGCTTTCAGAAGCATTATACTGAGAGCAGCAGGAGGCAGCCAAATGCCTAGGCAAATAGGAGTGGGTCCCCGGTGAAACCCCACCTCCAAGCTGAAGACCTTCTAAAGCCTGAAAGCCAAGCTACAAGTTAAATCCTGAGATCGAATTGAGAACTTGTCTTTCTGTTTCTTTCGTCCTGTTCACCAATCTTATACATACCTATGCTTTCCTAATTGGTTTTTCTACACTGTCGTGCCCACCTTTGAGTGGTGTCTTTGCTTTAACCTTTTGTACATACTCACAAACCAATCAGCGTGCACTTTCCATAACGAGTCCATAAAAGGTCCCCGGACCCAGTCACACGGGAGTCTTCCCCACCTTCGGGTAGAGGGACCACGTCTGCATCCCCTCTCCACTGAAAGCTGTTTCATCACTCAATAAAATTCTTCTTCATCCTCCTTACTCTTCCATTCCTAGCATATCCTCATTCCTCTTGGGCACAGTACAAGAGCTCAGGAACTGCTGAATGTGGGTACAAGCTATAACACATAGAAGTTGAGGCATGCAAGCATGGCCTAATGAGGCCTGGGCGGGGCTTCTCCAGCCAAAGGTCCCCCCTGGCTTGCAAAGTGACCAAGAAGAAAAATCCTGCATCAGTATTGAATAGAAACAGCATTTTCCCTGAGTGTGTGAATGTTAAGTTGCAAAATGAGATACGAGTAGCACATCTGAAGACATTTAGTCAGCCAGTGTCAAATGATCTATAAGCTGCTGTGGTTCAGAACTAAGCTAAGAACTTTGACATTCATCTCATTTAATCCTCATGACAACTAAGAGAGGTAAGTTTTACTATCATAATTTTAAAAATGAGAAAACTAGAGCCTAAAGTCATTCTGTTTAAAAAAAAAAAAAAAAAAAAAAGGATAAAAGCATTAAGGAAACAGGCCCAAGCAGATAACATCAAGAAAAAAAGACCTTCTTAGACAAAGATTTCTAAATCTCTAGAAAAGGAGATAATCCTTTTTTTTCATGCAAGAGACTTTATCATCACAAATTTTGTTTTATTTTTTAAAGGATTTATTAAAGCCTATAATCTTATGCCTATACCATATGCCAGGGACTACTTTATTATTGTTATTATTTTAGAGACACATTCTTGCTATGTTGCCCAGGCTAGAGTTCCATGAATGTTCATAGTTGTGTTCATAGCTCACTGCAGCCTTAAACTCCTGGACTCAAGTAATCTTCTTGCCTCAGTCTCCCAAGCAGTTAAGACTATAGGAATGCACCAGACCATCACAAATTTTAATAGGTAAAAATAAGCAATTACTATTTGAAAACAATTCCTCCAAGAGGTAAAGACTCTATGAAGTTTCCTCAAAAGCTAGTGCCGAGATTCTGCCTCTAGTCAAGGACCATATGTGGCCCCAAGATATTTAAAAACAAATGAATCATATCATTGAGTAAGAAGTCTCATTGATTACAATATTCTTAACGCTCCAATGAATGTCACTTTGGGCCCCTTCCTCTGCACCTACTGTCATATAATTACTCTGCTGAAGTTTTTCTGTTTGTGCTGTGACTTCAGGGGATAAAAATAAATGAAGTGGAAATACATCGATGGCTATGGTTAGTGAAGAGGTCAAATGAACTTCTCCTAGCTCTGCACTTTGCAGCCATGAAAGGCAGAGATTCCTCCTCAAAGATTTCTGCACCACAGGAAGTGAAAACGTGGTTCTTTCGGAGATGTTAGCGCCAGAAATAAATATAAAAATTATCTTCATCCATTACGTACAAATGAGTTTTCTATTTAAACTAATCAATCGAGAGAGTTAAGGAGAGTATGATAGAGTTGGCTAGCATAAATAGATCTCTCAAAAGGGTATGCACCTTTTCCAAGAATTACAATGTTTAGGGTTGCCAGATTTAGCCAATAAAACTACAAGATGCCCAGCTAAATTTGAATTTCAGATAAACTGAAGTTTTTTGGCATAAGTATGCCCACAATCTTGCATGAGAAATACTTATTTTCTAAAACAAGCAATAAACAAACAAATGCTGTTTACCTAAATTTAAAATCAATGGGGATTCTGTATTTTAATTTTTTAACACTACTAGAAAATGTATCAAGTAGAGGACACTTTGGAAATAAGGAAAATAAGATGATGGTTCAACAACTCTTTAGGAAGAAGAATGGATGTAGCAAAATAAAGGTCTAATATATTAGCCAGAGAATTAACATTTTTCTGGGCTAAAGCACATTAGGCATGGAATGTAAAGAGTTTCCTGATAATAAGGGTAATTCAGTTGCTTTCCAGTTCTGTCAAGATAAATGCAGAAGATCCTATGAACGCTATTGCCTTACCAAAAATAAACAGGTCCACATATCATATCCATTTCGACTCCTGGATTTTCTAACTTTTGTTACTGTAAGGCATTGTTTTGATCAGTGTTCTTATGTATACATAAGCTCTGTTTTGGGGAACTTTTAAGACTTAGAAACTAAATAAGATTCTTGATTTACCGTGTATAGCTGTGTCACTTACATTTTATAATGTTGACTGTTGAAAAAATGAAAAAAAAAGGGCAAGTTTTCAAAAAAACTTAATGAAGCTAGTAACTTTAGACAATTAATATGATAACAATAGGACTCAATAAGTCACCTCAGCTAGAAATTAAATAAGGGCTATTCAGTCTCATGCATCCAAACATATACTTATTTTCTAAATTTAAGAGCAACATCCCATTCCCACTTCCATTTATTTCATCAATAAAACGGTATGTAATACAGAGAGCAGACCAAAGCTCTGTACATTCCATGGAATTTGTGAGTTTCCCTGAAACATTTGTAATCATGTGTCAAGAGGCAGAATGCTAAGGTGGCTTATTGTAATAATCTATACAGAGAATTCCCATTTTATGCCTCACAGGCCAACAAAGCATTTAGCAACTGTTCTGGTGGAACTAGGATCCCTGAATCCCATCCCCCAGCAGCATCGTTTTATTACCTTTGCATGTCCCTTCTGGCAAAAGCCTCTGAGCATCTCTGTCTTACAGTTTGAGGTTTTCACAATTATCATCATCTGCTTTGTTTTTAGGAAGCACTTCCACTTCAAAACGGTATTCATGCTTGGGGATTGTGTTCAAAGCCATACAAAAACACTAGGCCGATTTTATCTTGCTCATTATAGCCAAAGGTTGAAAATATTTTACCCCATCAATATTTTTCTTTTCTCACCCCATGGACTTCATACAGTCATGAGCAGCATAACGATGCTTTGGTCAAAGATCACATATATGACAGTGGTCCCATAAGATTATAATAGAGATGAAAACTTTATATTGCCTAGTGATGTCCTAAGGTCACAGGGCAGTGGATTACCCACGTTTGTGGTGATGCTGGTGTAAACAAACCTACTATGCTGCCTGTCATATAAACGGATAGCACATACAATTATGTACAGTACATAATACTTGATAATGATAATAAATGATTACCTTACTGGTTTACGTATTGACTGTCCTATACTTTAAAATGTTATTTTAGAGTGTACTTCTTCTATCTGTAAAACTGTTAATGGAAAAACAGCCTCAGGCAGGTCCTTACAAGGTTCAACACATCGTTACCATAGGAGATGATGTTGTAGACAATGGCATGGTGTCATTGCCCTTGAAGACCTTCCACTGGGACAAGATGTGAAAGCGGAACACAGTGATATTGATGATCCTGACCTTGTGTGACTCCAGGATAATATGTGTGTTTGTGTCTTCGTTTTTAACAACAACAACAAAATGGTTTAAAAAGTAAAAAAAAAAAAAAAAAAAATTAAGGCAGAAAGAAGCTTACAGAAACTATTTTTGTATAACTGTATAATGTGTTTATGTTTAAAGCTAAATGTTTTACAAGAGTCAAAAATTTTAAAAAAGTTTATAAAGTAAAACAAGCTACAGTAAGCTAAGATTAATTTATTATTGAAGAAAAAATATTTTTAATAAGCTTAGTATAGGCTAAGTGTACGGTGTTTATGAAGTCTACAGTACTGTATAGTAATGTCCTAGGCCTTTACATTCACTCACTGACTCACCCAGAGCAACTTCCAGTCCATTCATGGTAGGTACCCTGCATAGGTGTACTATTTTTTACCATATTTTTACTGAACCTTTTCTGTGTTTAGATATGTTTAGATACGCAAATACCATTGTGTTATAATTGCCTCCAATGTTCAGTACAGTACATGTTCTACTGGTTTGCAGTCTAGGAGCATTAGGCTATAACATACAGCCTAGTTGTGTGGTAGACTGTACTATCTAGGATTCTGTATATGAACTCTACCATGTTCCTGCAACATTAGTGAGTGACATATGACTGTATATATGGACAAATGTAGACAGATGCAAGATAGATTAGATAGATAGATTCAACAGATACTAGGTTGGTGCAAAAATAATTGCATTTTTTGCCATTAAAAGTAATAGATACATATACATATATTATCCCCTGAGCTTAATACTTTGCACATATAGAGTTTAAATCCACTAAAAATAGTCTGTATAGTGGAACTGTCCCTGGTTTGTGGCTATCACACTAACACACTAATCAAGTATTTTGTTAAACTACTAAAATGATGTGGATACTAGTCCCATCTTAGAAATTCACTCCCCCTTTGAGGATCCAGAATACGCAGAAAAAGGACAAATATGTAACATTTTTGTTTGCTTCATTTGGTTGGTGTTTGTCTAGCAAGCTGCAAGCTTCTAGCAAGAGTGCAAGCTTTTCCCTTGGCATGGTAGGCGCTCAATGAATAATTAATCATCAAATGAAGTTGCATTGGTTGCCAGGAGGTTAGCCACCAGGCATCAACTCTTATGGTGCACTGGATTGAGAGGAAAATATCTGGCTGACATGAAATCAGGTAATTAATGAATTCTTAGAAATTCCTTTGAAGAAAAAGGTCTGCTGCTGGAATAATTCAATAATAATAAAAGGAATTGAAGACAAATATAACCTCTGCACTTTTTTCAACTTTTCAACAAGTGAGTTGCTAAAAACTCATATGCTTGTCATTCATAAATGCATTTCCAGACTATCACTTTCTCAAACTCCTTGATGCCCTTTGGCAGTTTTATTCTTTTTTGCCCCCACTGTAGCAGTTCACTGTGCTGGAGGAGTTTTGAGTTACTGTGTCTTCCTGAGACATTGATAATTTCCACCTGATACATTGTACCGCTTGCAACCAGGAAAGGAAAATTGTGATGTGTCATCATCATGTCTTTAAGCGATTTCACTTGCAAAATTCCCTTAGTGCATAACTTACTCCGATTTCAAGTGAGACAACATGAATACCACATTACAACCTGGTAAGTCATAAGATACTCTAAATTAGGAGAATGGGGAACTCAAATAAAAGATACATAAGTTTGTCAGTATGTGGGTGGGTTGGAGAGGAAGGGGAAGAAGGCAAACAGAGAAATAATATAGGTTAGAAATTTTGTTCTTTGAATAAAATTGGCATATTGGGTTGACTATGTAGAAACATTAAAATGCATTGGAGATATAAAAAGGCTAGGAAAAAGAAAACTGCAATCAGATAATTCTTTATTATATAACCAGAAAATATGAAAAAACCGAGGCAGAAATACTGTTTAAAGTATATTAAAGAGTGTCTGAAAAATCATTTTATCACCTAAAACTTTAGATTCTCTTAGATTCTTTGCTAGTCAATTGTTATGAATCAAAGGTTTCTCTATTTTTTTTTTTTTTTTTGTCTCCCAACCAGACAGATTTTGGTGCCCATTCAGGATAAAAGAAGAACAAAATCCATATGAACTATTCAAAAATCTCATTTTTGATAATATTTTTCTTGATCTCCTCCTACCAATACCCTCTCTCTTTCATTCTTCTTCTTTATATTTACTCCTCTGAGATGTCATTTCCACAGAAAACCAAAAAGCAGGAACCTGGCTTTGGAATCTTTGATATGCTCAGTATGCAACTCCATTCCCAAATTCTCTTTGTTTCAACTGAAATCTTTTTAGTCTTTTATGCCTTTTGTTCATACTCCAGACTAACATGAATAGAAATGCTTGGCTACAAGATTTTGCATTCAACTTTTAGGTTGAAGGTTGAAGCATCTTCCTTCTGAAAATGTCTAACTCACAACTTTGCAAGTCATTTGAAAATGTGTTTATTATTTTCTATGACCCAAACAATTAACCAAGTCAGAGGGACAGATGAGAAAGAAGTATGGAAATTGCAGAACTTTTTCCACAGAAATAATTTGTGAGTGCATTATTTTCACTTTCTCTCTCTCTCACTCTCTCTCTCTCTCCCCTACCAAATATCTATCTTAGAGAGTCTTAAAATTAATACATTATTTTACTTGAGTAAATGGTAGAAAATATTTTTATAAAATTTAAGGTAAATTCAAGTCTTTACATGTAAATAAACATTATCTTACTTAAGCAAGGATGTAGAAGAGATGACTTTTGGTTCTCTTTTGATCTAGAAGAAATGATGCAGAGACCACCGAGGCAGGAGAATAGGGTCTGGTGGCAGGGAGCTTAGGCCGCTGATTCATGCTGACTTCCTAAGGCTGAATCAAGGGACAACATCAAAGTCTGGGGGCAAGGAATCTGAGGACAATTCGTGATAATTTCCTACAGTTAAATCAAAGGCTAAACACCTGGGTCTGGGGTCAGAGAACCTAAGACCAATTAATGTGAACTTCCTAAAGCTAAATCAAAAGGGAAAACCCTGTCTCCCTATGCCACAGAAAGAAGGGATCCACAGCCACTCTCTCTACAACCCTCCCGCCTCCACCACGTCTAAGATGGAAAGGGAAAGCGCTTTGGAGTGGCCAAGGGCCAAGGCACAGGGCATCCCTTCATCAGCATAGGGCGCCAATCTGCTTGGACTTCAATTAGCCATGGGCCAATCCACCTCAGTCTCTAGCCACGGACCAAACCCTTTATCTAGATAAGGGTAACTGATAGGGATCTCAAAAAGGAGCACTTAAAATCCAGAAAACTTTGTAATTGGGCTCTTGAGTCGCTGGCTCGGGCCCACTCCCACCCTATGGAGTGCTTTCTTGCTTTCATAAATTCCTGTTTTCACTGCTTCATTTCTGTGTTTCATTCCCAAGTAACAAACTTTGTGCATTTTGTTCAATTCTTTCCTCAAAACGCCAAGGACCTGGACAACTCACTCAAGGCCTTCCTTCCGGTAATACCACCATCATCTTATTGTGATGGTGTTTCTTGTTCAAAAATTCAAGTCAAGATTAGTGCTGCTAACATTTCTCCACCTAACTTCTAAAGGGTATTTATCAGATTAACTTACATGGTATTTTATTCCAATTCTACATGTTTCACCATAAGAACACTCCTAATTTCCCTAATGAATATCACTTTTTACATTAGTCAATATACTCCTTTATGTTCCTTGGGGAAACAATGTTGAGAAAACTAATCTTCAGGAAAGATCCCATAAGAGTTTACTCTACATAGTTTAATTTCTCCCTTGAATATTTGATCTCAGAACAAAACACATTTTACAGAAATATCAGCCCACACAGATGATTCCAGTGATTTAGACATTGTCTTTAACTTTAACCTCAACTGTGAAATACTATAGTCATATGTGCTCCAATTATGCAAATATTATGTCTACTATTTTGCGAAATTTATAAAACCTGTATTTGAATATTTTATATCCAGACATTAATGAAAAAATAGATAAATTAAAAACACAGATTAAAAAACAAAAGGGTAAATGCTTGAAAACAATATAAAAGAACACAAAATCATCAAAGAAGTTTAGAGAAGTATTAAAATTAGCAGAAATTAAAATAACACATAGATTATCGAAATTATCATCTTTCTAAAATGACATGAGAGCCTGGACATGTACTTCTGAGGAGGTAGATGAAGCTTTCTCTTCAACAGTGTCAAATGAAGCTTTCTCTTCAATTGTGTCAAATGCAGCCACATGTGGTCTGTGTGACTGCTAAATGAGCAAGTATTTTTCCAATATCAGAAATTTTAAAGGCACTTGTTCTCTGATGCAAAATAATTTGAACTATAAGGAAAAGCTTCTTTACTGGGCATTTGTTTCCACCTGGAATCTTAGTGCAAATGTTTCCTGAATTACTTGAAAGGTATTGGTATATAGCAGGGGCCTGATCCTTACACTAAACCCATTCTAATGTTCGTTTTTGTAAAAAAGGTCTTATTGGAACCCTGCCACACCATGTTTACTATTGTCTATGATTGCTTTCACCTTGCAATGTAGGGTTGAATAGTTGCAACAGAGACCCTGTGGCCGGCAAAGCCTAAAATATTTATTAGCTGACCCTTTATAGAAAAGTGGCTGACATGTCACAGAGTCAACTGTTAATTCATATTTTTAAAACTGGATAGTTAGCTTTTGTCATCTCAATATATTCAATTGTGTGCATGTTAGCATAGAAATGGCAAAGGTAAAGAAGGAAAAGAAATAAAACTTTATTGCTTTGGGACATTGCTGCTAATCACTAATTTCATGTTTGCAATTACAAATCTCTGCTACGTTCTCCCAGACATGGTCTGCATTTGAAACAAGGATGCTGCAGTTAGATCTATTTGGAATTACTTTTACTAAAAGTTGGACATTTGGTTCTAGAAATGGGGTGAAGAGACAAAGGGCTAAGTCTAGACACACTGCTTCTGTTTAATGCCATGAGAGATACTCATGTTCAGGGTGCTGACCTTTTTTCTCTCTTGGTGTCTCTCTGCTGTCTTTGGATCTCTCTCTCTCACTCAGTCTCTGTCCCACTCTCTCTTGTTTTCTTTCTGTTTTCCTTTTTTGTGTCTGAATCTCTCAGTCTCTGATTTTCTTTTTTTCTCTCCATTCCCTTTATTTTTTGCCCTTCTCTCTTGACTCCTTAATACGGAGAAGTCACACAAATTCAATAGCTGCAACTCTTCCCCTAAATTGTAACTTTCAATATTTTATTAGAAAACGAAATTGAGAGCTGCCTAATGATCCCAGGAGAAGACTCTCCCAATTTAACTTAACCTCTAAACAACATTTGAGAGGCAATTTTATAGGGTCATCGTGGAACGGGTATTGCAAAGCCATCGGTGCAGGGGTAGTTGAAAGTAATATGCATTTTGGTTCCTCCTCTTTGCTTTTAGCACAGCCATGGGGTCCTGCAGACATTTGCTCCTGGTACTGCTGGCTTCTTACTTTCATTTTTATTAAAAAACTAACAAGGAGCATTAAGCAGCTCCCTGTTTAATTTCCCATAGAAAAGCAATAGTTTCAAGCAGCCCACTGGTGGAATGATATTTAAATGCAAAATGCACAGCTGTGCCAAATGTATGCGCCAAAGCAAAAAAGGTTTCTTAATATGACAGGTTAATATCATGGATTTTTATTTCATTTGCCACTGAAAGAGCTAATCAGAGAGAATTGGACTTGTGGAAGCAGAGGTGAAACTGGGTAGTTAAGAGACAAAGGACACAGCTTGTCAACCTTGTATGGGTTTAATATCATGCTAGTGAAGTGCTGCAGAATTGACCAAAAGTTACCCCACTGGAGAAATTAGCACTGACCTGCCACATTTATCTAGGGCATCTAGAAGCTTCCAACATAAGATGCTAAGCGAACCATGGTTCCACCAGCTACGTACTCAGGTCCTGCCTCTTTTCTACCTAATGAGAACAAAATTGTTCCATATTAGGCAAAAACTAGAAGAGATAATATAAAGGAAATTTTTAGACTTCCTCTCAGTTTAAATACTTGGTTTCCCTTTGGCTCTGGGTAAACAGATACATAGTAATGTAAATAATTATAGGAAAAAGAATACCCTACACACAGATTTCATGAAAGCTATTCAAACCAGGTGGCATATCACATGACCAAGTAAGCTCGGCCAAGCTTTATAGGACAACAATTCTTTAATTACATTGTTTATAGACAGCTCTTAAGCTCATCCTGCTCCTTTTAGGCCAGGTTTCCATAATGATGTTTCCTTTTCTTTAGTTCATAGCCTACTCATCCTTGTGAAAAGCCAGATCCTGAATCATCATGCTTTCTGATAGGAAATTTGGCAAAACCTCTCAATGGTCTTTAAGATCTTAGGTAAAAGTTGTAATTAAGGTGTTCATACAAGTTAGGCCTGTTTTTCCTCTTAAAGACCAAGGCTTTGTCAAGAGATAAGTTCCAAAAAAGAAAAGAAAGAACAAAGTAACTTTTAATATCAAAATAAATATTGGAAAGTATGCCCTGAATTGTCTATTTTAGAATTTTTCCATTCATTTGACATGAATATTTGCTTGGCAGCTGGCTTTTCTGATGTCAATATTTGAGTTCTAGCATTCAGTTTTTAAAGTTCAGACCTATTACTGTCTACATGTCATTAGAATATAATTAATACATTTTTACAGATCCTTTTTAGTGTTTACATAGTAAAAGAAGGGCGTAAGGGATTCAGGTGTAAAAGATGTCCGGATCCACAAATCTGGAGAAAGCAGGGTGCCAGAAAGACCCAAAGTGGTAGATAGAATGCCACAGAATAAAAAAAGATAAATTTCCCAATACTTCTTTTACTCCTAGCTTAGGGAACACTTTCCTTGCTTTCAAATTAAATAATTTCTGCTCTTCTTCCCTAGGCAAGCATCATGAGGGAATTATCTGAGAATCTGAGTGATGTCTTTGACAATAAATTGAAAACAGCCATTTACAAATGACTTCTTTCATACAAGTCTTGCTTCTCTTAGCTAAATCATTCAAGAGGTTAGCTTTCTAGGATGGTAATGACAAAAAAAAGGAAAAAAAAGGAGGGAAGGAAGGAAGGAAGGAAGGAAGGAAGGAAGGAAGGAAAAGAAGGAAAGATAATATATCTGTAGAAATAACCTGTTAAAGGATTGAACAAAGGGGAAAAGGGGAAAGGCTCTTACATTTCCAGGGGAGGTGGTTTACTGTAGTTTCTCCAAGTAGAAACCTGACAGATGACTGACCCTAAAGAGATGTTTCCATTTATTTTGGTTAAATAGTGCTAAGTATGCATGATGTAGCACCTGAACACCTAGCCTAGAACACATGTGGATAACAATACTTGCTGTGATTTGGTGTCTACTTCATGCCTAGTGTCATACTAAGTGCTTTGTAAAATATAAACCTCAAAATCTTTTTACTGTTTGAGATCTTAGGTCAGCAATGAGAATAGAGGGAGAATGATATTCAGATGTCAAGCCTTATATCTAAAATATGGTTGCTGCCAAGTTAAAGCTGCTTCTATTTCAGCTTTTTTCTCTCACAGTCTTTTCTACTGTCCTTTGTTACTGAGTGTTCTTCTATCCTGTAATCCCCCAAAACACATCATCTGAACACTGATGAAAGAGTCCTTGGTTCAACTGCAGATAGCACAGTTGATAATTCAGTTAAGTTCTCAGTGTAAAATAACAATTTTACACTCCATTTTCCTCCTTTTTATCAATGACTGAAACAGGCTGGCCTTAAAGTGACAGTGACGCAATATGGGGGCTCCCACCCATGGGAACCACCCTGAGCGCTGGAGTAAAAGTCCCTGGCAATTTCCAGCTGATGGAAAAACTCAAAGACCAGAAAGGAGTAGGAGATGGCACAGTTAGCTGAAGTCCAGTAGATGATGAAGACATAACACTTACAAGATGGCTATAAATGTCAATGTCTGAAATTTACTGTGCCTCTTATAAAAAAAAAATTAGCCTGCTTATGTTAAAAAGCTTGCCAATGTTATATCTTTTTTTTTTACCAGTTTCAGTTTATATACTTGAACCTCCTCTGATGCTGTTTTATTCCTCTAAATGACAATTTACGAAAACTGAAAACACATCCTTAAAATAGAAAGTGAAGCTGTAGACTCAGAAGCAGCCCCCATTGTGAGACTTGTAAAAAAGTGAATATGAATGGAGCTAATTGTTCTAATTGAGTTGTGGACCCTACAGCCAAATAGTACTAGCAGAAGGACAGAATTCACATAGCTTCAAAGTTGTCCTGCAAGAGTTTTGGTGCCTAATGACATCTAAAGAAAATATAAAACTCTCTCAGATGCCTGAAGGACAATGTTCCAGCAATTAATCAAAAAGAAAAGCCACAGGCCCTTCCCCTTCCCCCTTACTCCATTTAAGCAACCTTCATTTTCCACCATAGTGGATTTTCTAGATACATCCTTAGACCTCAAAGTGCTGGAAAGGAAGCTTCTATTGAAAGGATATTTATATTAAGATACCATAAATGATATTAATTTTTTGTCCATTTGAAATATGTAAGTTGTGTTGTAACAAATTATCCTGTCAAGTGTAACCAACTGTCCACACAGTTGAGCTTCTGGGATCAAGAACGTATATTTAAATTGATTCCCATCATTACTAGTGGGGCATATCTAATTCAACTGTAAAAAGACACATCACACAATCACCTTGTTGCTGATGACAAGGCCTGGGGTCCCGGCCTTCTCCCCCTATTCCTCTGCCTGCTTCCCACCCTACCTGCAACAGCCCTCTAGCCTAGGGGCGCTTGTTAGAGTAGATAGGAAAGTTTCAAGTTTGCAGCCTATGGTATTACTGCTTGGTGTGTGGAGCACTTTGTGTGTACCCTTGGTTTCTTTCTTTAGGTCTTAAATGACAGCAGAAGCACAGATTATACCTCCTCTGCTCCCCTCTGAGATTGGCTTTTGGTGAGGAATTTAGGACTTTCCCTACATCTTTTCTCCCCCACTTTTATGGAGACATGCTTCTTTCTCCTCGCTCTTCCTCAAGTCCTTTTTTGCACTGTCACTACCCAACACTTTCCATTTCACTTCCATGCTTTGGTTAGAAGTCATCAGGTAAGGTTGGAAAGAGTCTGTGACCTCCTTCTTTTTGTTTTAAAACTACCTTTATTCACTCTTCTCCAACCTGGGAAATGAATATTAGGTTCTCAGCCCTGTCACCCTTTGCTGTCATAATCAGCTGATATAACTTTTAGCTCAAGTTTTGATAAGGTAAAAAGAACAGTTAACCAGGGTTACTCAGAGCTGCCAGCTCTGAGAGTCCTTGGTGGTTAAACCTGGAGAAAGGCCACATGAAGACACTTGTAAGCACACATGATCTCTCCAAATTGCTTTCTTTTCCTAGCATTGCTTTTGCTTTTAAAAATTGAAGAGGTTTTAAGCAGAGCTCTCATTTGGTTGTCCTTGCAATCTTTTGGGGTCTAGTTTGGAATCTGAAAACTGGAACAAAAAAACCTTGAATTCAGTGTATATTTGGTTTCAGTGCTGCTGCTTTTCAAGATTCTCAGCAGGGATTGAGGAAGAATTCAGTGTACACAGCAGAAGTCTGAAATTAGCAGGCTTGACTTCCTGGCAAATTGCTGCATTTTTCCACTTTGTGTTCAGGACTCCTAACTGCTGAAATGTTGATGCATACCAAAATAAAAGCAATTTATTGTGTGAAATAAAATAAGTAAATAAATGAAACAGAGTGACGGTGCTGATTCACATGCCTAAAACCTTTATTTATTTATTTATTTATTTATTTTTCCTGCTGGAGACCCACATCAATAACATTTCCAAAACTCAACCTGTGTCTTTAATTTAAATTTTAAAAGCTAGAAAATAAACTTTATCTGACCCACTTGTATTACAAATGGCTCCAGCAAGAAGTGACATCAGCAAGATGGTAAAGTAGGAAGCCCTGGAACCTCCTTGTCTCCAGACAAGGAGGAATTTATGGTCAAATTCCTTTTTTGAGAAATCAGAAATTAATTGAAAGGCTCTTGTGCCCTGGAAAAATATAACACCAGAATCACTGAAGCCCATAGGGAGATTTCAGACACCCTCTTGCCAGAGACTCTGCCCCCAGCACAGTTACACAATCAGGAAGAGCCCCCCAAGTTCCCAGATTCACCCAGGAAAGGGGGTATTGGTCCTTATGTCTAGAATCCCAACTCTTCCATGGGGACTACTCAGAGAATTGGCTTCTGTCTTGCCAGTCTTGGAGCACTGATAGGTCTGGACCCGTCTACCTGCCCAGGGCAGAAAGGGGAAGATGGTTTGATCTACTAGATGCAATTGATCCTCCCTCCTGCTCATCACAGAGTGAGCAGATGAAAAATTCTAGCTCTCAGCTTCCCCTTATAGAAGGAAAGAGTTTATCCATGTATTCAGTGCATCAGCTTCTCTGGGCCTTTTTAAAAACAACTAGTATCTATCTCACCAACCTTTAAGCTCTAACCTATGAAAGGTCTGCTGGGTTCAACATAGTCTAGCCCACCTGGGGGAGAAAGGAGATGGAAGCTCAGCCTTTAGACACCATAGTCCTCCCTCATCCCCACCTGCCAGCTCACTGTGAGCAGATGAAAACTATAGCTGCCTGCTTCTCTCTAGGGGAGGGAAAGAGTTAGTAGAGGTCCCCAGAATTTCTGGCCAGGCTGAGTGTTGGCAGGGGCAAGGGGGCTCACCTCCTACGTGTGGCCAGTCTGTGAAGAATAGAAGTGGTTGCTTTATTTAATGTACAAACAATAACACAAAGAGTAAAAAATCAAGGATCAGGCAAAGTGTTTCAAAGTAACAGGATAAATCTCAAGAAAACAACTCTAATGAAATGGAGCTATATGATTTACCTGGAAGAGAATTAAAAATAATTCTCATAAAGATGTTCAGCAAGGACAACAGAACAATTCATGGACAAGGAAGAATTTTAACGAAGACATAGAACATATAAAATGTACCAAACGAAAATCATGTGACGGAAGGACAAAATAACTGAACTGAAAAATTCACTAGGGAGTGCAACAGTTCACTGATAGAGCAGAAGAAAGGATCAGTGAACTCAAGGATAGGTCACTGGAAATAATTCAGTCAGAGGAGTGAAAGGAAAAAAGAATGTAAAAGAGTGAAGAAAGCTTAAAAACTTATGAGACCCATCAAACAGCTGAATATACACATATTGGAAATCCAAGAAAAGAAAGAGAAAGAACAAGAAAGTGTATTCAGAGAAATAATAATTGAAAACTTCCCAAATCTGAGGAAGAAAACATATGTCTATTCTAAGACGTTCAAAGGATATCATATAAGATAAACCCAAAGAAATCCATACCAAGACACATTATAATCATGTTATCAAGTGTCAAAAACAGAGAATTTTGAAAGCACGAGAAAACTGTAACTTGTCTCATTTAAGGGAACCCTATCAGCAGATTTTTATACAGTAAAACTGCAGTCCAGAAGAGAATAGGATGATATATTCAAAGCACTAAAAGAGAAAAATGCCAACCAAAAATATTCCACTTGGTGAAACTGTCCTTCAAAAATAAAAAGAGATAAAGACTATTCCAGATTAAAACTGAAGATGTTTTTCATCGCTAGACCTGCCTTACCAGAAGTGCTAAAGGGAATTCTTCAAATTGAAACAAAAGGACATTAACAGCAACACAATAACATACCAAAAGCACAGGTAACAAAAACAAAAAATAAAAACTAGAACTAAATCAAACTATAACCTTCTGTATGGCAAAGGGAAAATGTATATGATTTAGTCCTGGCAAATGATATGTTCCTAAGATTTCCCTATTTCTTATGAAATAAAAATGATTGAATAGACCTATGACCAATATGAAGATTTAATCAGTAATCAAAACCTCCCAAGAAATAAAAGCCCAGGAAATGATGTATTCACTACTGAATTCCACCAAACATTTTAAGAATTAATGCCAATCCTCAACCTCTTCAAAAAGTCAGAGGAGGGATCATAGCCAAACTCACTTTTTTGAGGCCAGCATTACCCTGATACCAAAGTCAGATTAAAAATACCATGAAAAAAGAAAACTACAGGCCAATATCTAGAATGAATATGAATGCAAACATTCTCAAAAAAATACAAGCAAACTGAACTCCAACAGCACATTGAAAGGATCATACACAATGACCAAAGGGAATTTGTCCCTGGGATACAAGGATGGTTAGCCATATAAAGGGCAAGTGATGTGATTTAACCACATCAGCAGGATAAAAGCTAATCACATGATCATTCGCTTTTCAGATGCATAAAAAGTGTTTGACAAAATGTGTTGCCCTTTCATTATAAGACCTCTTAAGAAACTAGAAATAGATGGAATATATCTCAACACAATAAGGCCATTTATGAAAAGTCCATAGCTAAAATCATACTCAATGGTGCAAAACTACAAGCTTTTCCTTTAAAATCAGAAGCAAAGTAAGGGTGTCCACTCTCTCAACTTGTATTCAATGTAGTGATAAAAGTTTCCCCAGATCAATTAGCCAAGAAAAATAAAAAACATGCAAATCAGAATGGAATAAATTAAATTTTCTGTGTTTGCCAACAATGTGATCTTTTATATAGAAAACCCAGAAGACTACACACACACACACTGTTTGAACTAACAAATTCAGTAAAGTTGCAGGATAAAAAATCAACATACAAAAACTAGTTGTGTTTCTATATGCTGACAACTATCTAAAAAGAAAATTAGAAAAACTAACCTATTAATGATAGCACTAAAAAATAAGATACCTAGAAATAATCTTAGCTAAGGAGGTGAAAATTTTATATAACAAAAGCTACAAAACGTTGATAATAGAAATTAAACGAGACACACACAAATGTAAAGACAGCTCATGTTCATACATTAGAAGAATTAATATTTTTAAAATGTCCATACCACTGGAAGTAATCTGCATATTCAATGTAATTCCTGCCAAAATTGTCATGGATTTTTTTTTACAGTAGACAAAACACTTCTAAAATTTGTATGCAATCACACGAGACAATGAATAACCAAGGCATTTTGACAAAGAGGAAAGCTTGAAGTGTCACACTTTCTTATTTCAAAGTATATTACAAAGCTCTAGTAATCAAAACAGCATGACACTGACATAGACATATGAACCAATGGCCCAGAATACAGAAGTCAGAAGTAAATCCATGTATATAAGCCAACTGATCTTTGACAGTGGTGAAATGCATACACAATGGGGAAAGGATAGTCTCTTCAATAAATGGTATTGGGAAAAGTGGATATCAACATGAAAAAGAAGAAAATTGGATCTTTATCTTACACCATACAGAAAAATCAACTCAAAATTGATTGAAGACTTAAACGTAAGATTCAAAACAATAAAACACCTAGAAGAAAGCATAGGAGAAGATTTTCATGACATTGGTCTTGGCAATGGTTTCATGGATTTGACACCAGAAGCTCAGGCAACAAAATCAAAAATTAAAAAGTAGGACTAAATCAAACTATAACCCTCTGCATGGCAAAGGAAAAATTCAGTGCAGTGAAAAGCCAACCTAAGAAATGAGAGAAAATATTTTCAAGGAACATATTTGATGAGGCTTTAATCTCTAAACTATGCAAGGAAATCCTCTAAAAATAGAAAAAAAACGACTAATAACTAATATAATAGGTTAAGAACTTAAACAGACATTTATTTAGAGGAAACATGCAAATGAGCAGCAAATATGTGAACAAAAATGTTCAATATCACTAATTATCAGGGAAAAGCAAATAAAAAACAAAATCAAATATCGCTTCACACCTGTAAATTTAGCTTTCATTTAAAAAAAAGAAAAAAAAAGACAACCAGTGTTGGTGAGGATGTGGAGAAATTGAAATCTTTGCACAAGGTTGGAAGACAAAATAGTGCAGCTGCTATGGAAAATAATATAGACATTCCTTGAAAAATTAAAAACAGAACCTATTTATCCAGATATTCTACTTTTAGGTATTTATTCAAGAAAATTGAAATCAGGATTCCAAAGAAACATTAGCACTCTTATGTTCATTGCAGTACTATATATAATACAACAGCCAATATATGGAAACAACTTAAATGTCCATCGACAGATAAATAAAGAAAAGCTGGTATACATATGCTGTAGAATACTACTCAGCCCTAAAAATAAGGAAATTCTGCAATACGTGACAATATGGATGAACCTTGAGAATATTAGGCTAAGTGAAATAAGCTAGTCATAGGAAGACAAATACCGCATGATTCTACTTACATGAGGTATCTAAACAAGGCAAATTCACAGAATTAAAGAACAAAATAATGACTTCCTAGGGTTGAAGGGAGGAGGAAATGGGGAGCTACCAAACAATGGGCATAAAGTTTCAGTCAACCAAGATGAATGAGCTCTAGAGATCTGCTGTAAAACACTGTACCAAGAGTCAACAATAATGTATTTTATACTTATAAATTTTGTTAAGAAGGTAAATGTAATGTTAAGTGTTCTTACCACAATAAAACACAATTTTAAAAATGGCTCCAGCAGCACAGAGATCTGTCTGGCCACTCTCAGCAGTCTGCTCCAGCTCTGAAATTCACTTAGACTATGAGGACAGTTTTATCCCACAGAGCACAGGTAAAGTACATCCATTATTAAACTCTACAATTTATTTATGTAAAATTACACCTGTCTCTACAGATTGCCTTTTCCTTGGCTTTCCAATACCTGATTTTAAAGGCATAGCATGCTTTTACAGGGCAAAGTGCCTTTTAAAATTTATCAGAAGTGAATTTTAGTGGTTTGGCTGACAAGAACTTATTCAACAGAGAACGGCAATAGGGCAAGAGTAACTAAGCTAGCAGGACTTAAAGCAATAATAGCAATAAAGTTCCAATTTTATGGTTAAAATAGAGGGTTTACTAATATTTGGGTTCTATCACTTAACGGTTTGTATTGTTTGTTTTCTTTCCATGGGTCTATAATTTTATATAAAGATCTCTATAGGGAGAATGTAATACCCAGGAAAAATGAATTAATGAAAATATTACATGATTCCATTAATTTCTAGAGAAAAATAATTCATTACTATGTATTGGTTGCAAATGACACCAATAATAGCAAGGGAAACATTGTGTATATTTTGTCTTAACAGGAGAGATTAAAATGAAACTTATGAAAAGCTAAACAAGCTTTGGCATGCTTTTCATCCTATTATGATATATATTTTTAATATATTCACAAGCATACATTCTATTTCATGATTACTTGATTTTAGATATGCCTATGTTTTATTTTAGTTTTGTTCATCTGATTTTTCTCACTTCCCCGTCTTACTTTCTCCTTTCTCCTCTTATCCCTTCTCTCACATTTCTCCTTTTACGTCCAGGGTTCAGAATTTGTCTAAGTGTGCACCCCTATGTGTTTATGTACATGTTAAAATGTGTGCTTCTTCAGAGATCAGCTTTTCGGGATCCACAAGATTCAAGATCAGTGCAGAAGCTGGAATTAGTTGCAAAGAGCAAAAGACCATCTTTGGCAGATAACACTTGAGCACAGTACTGCCAAGCGTCAAAGGACTGATAACTACACTTGACGGACAGCTTTTCCTCAGGTCACTGTGCAAAACAAACAAAGTGTATAAATTCACTGGTTAGGATTCTCACCTGAGAGCTGCCTGCTGATGGCCAATAAAACAGAGAACGAAACGAAAAACATGACTTGACAAGGGTGCCAAAAATACACAATGGGGAAACGATAGTCTCTGATTTTTTTCCTTTACATCAGAACATGTGTTCACCTTGAAATGCCTAGGAAGACAGCCAACTGACACCAGTTATAGAAATTGAGACTGTGACAGCCAACAACAGCAAGCAACTGATGTTTGTTTTTATCAATGTTTTAACTTTGTTGTCATTGCCTTCTGTCTTTTAGCAACTTAACAATTATTCTCTGGATAATGTCTTCATTTTCAATTTTTAACATTTTGTCTTTTTCTTTGTATTATAAAAGCACTGTGTGTTCCTTACCAAATGTAGAAAATAATGACAAAAGCAAAAAACTTTTTTAAAAATGATACAACATCCTACCACCTGAAGACAACTGTTAAAATTAGTGATCGATGTTTTGACTTACTCTTTGGTATGTTCTGGATGCTTCCCAACACTCTCCTCCAAATAAAACCATTGAGCTCCATAAGGATTAGTTGACTTCATCTCAAGGAAAGACTTTCTCTTACATAAATTTCAGAAAAAGGAGGGAGATCCATAGGGCAGGATTTTCTCTAGCCTATCCTCCCCCAACTGCCACATAATACAGAAAACAACTAAAAAAGAAAGGCTACAATTAGAGGCAATGCAGGTTTGCTGTTTTATTCAGCAGTGAATAATAAGATCACTAAAAAGCAATGAAGATACATTGAAGCAGAAAGAATATGGTTACCCAACCTACTTTCTATGGTACCTCCAGCTGTGTTCAGCTCAATCACATAGAAACAGAAACTAATTGTCTATTGTACCTCAAAAGCATAAGTCTTTATAACTCCAGAGTTACAAAACATTTCATTTGCTTATGTGAAGAAGCTGAGAGGGACAGGTGTACTTCAAAAGTCCTACAAAGTGTGTATCCTCCTCCATCTCGCAAGCAAAATAGCAACAACATCTACTACAGTCCAACAGTCATTGGTCTTACATTTGTGATATTAGCAGAACTGGAGGTTATAGCTAAGACTGCGTGACAGCTACCTGAAAGTAACATCTCTAATACATCTTCATTATATTCATAAGATATGATCACTGAGACTTCAAACACGTGTTAATTTATATTAGTGCACTCTCGTTAAAGGTGTCTGTCTTCTTTTCCAAAGAGAAGGGTCTCTGCTCAAATGTAATCTCCTCAGAGAATTCTTCCTTGAATTTCCTGTGTTAAAGTAGGCCACCACCACACACACATCTGCCCATTATTACAGCACTTGGTTTTAATTTCCTCATAACACTAATCATCTTAAATTATCTTATTCATTGAATCGTTTCCTCATTTCTCCCCACTACAATATAAGGCTGATGAAATCAAGAGAGTTGTCTGTGTTATATATCACCGTATGACTAGATATAATACTTAAAATATTACCTAGGGCATAGTAGGTGCTTGATAAATGTTCATTAAACCTTAAGTTAAACAAAATTGATGCACATAAAAACTATATCCTCATAAATTATTTTGTTTTCTTTGTCTCCTGGTTACTATGTTAAAATCCTCTATTTGTGGAACTGCCTTTTAGTTCTATTTTTCTCTGCTTAAATATTAAAGGTATTTCATTACTTACATACAAATTAAGAGTTGATGCTTTCTTTCTACAATTACCATTTTATTAGTATGAAATGTCCTTTAACTCGTCATGCTTGTTGCAAGGAAGTCTTCATTTGTTTGATATTTATGTGAAAATACCAGCTTTATTTTATTTTGGATTGTATGAATATCTTGCCTCATATTTTTCATTTCAATATCTTTATTTCAGTTATGTCTCTTGTGAGAAATTTCTCTTTATTTTCTTGTATCTGCCTTGGTAATCTTTGTCATTTATTTAAAATCTTTAATATACTATGTAATCACTGAACTATCTGGGCTTAAATAATTTGTCTCATTATATGTTCTTTGTCATATTTTTTCTATGTCCCTTTTAACACCTTTTACTTTCTCTTTATTCATTATACCTTTTTTATTATTTTATATTGTTTTGTTATTAGGTTGCTACTACACACTATTTTACTGTTTTTAGTAGTTACTCCCCAGACTAAAACACGCATTCTTGATTTATTAATATCTAATACAAATTAGTACAGTTACCATTTCCAAGATGCAATAACCTTACAATAACCTTGCATTATATTCAGTAATATTCTGGTTTCATTAAAATCTCTTCCACGTTTTGTGTTCTTATTATGTGCTTTAATTATCTACTCCTTTGTTGTGTAGTTTTGTTTTTAATATCTTTATTTTCTGTAATATTGAGTGGGAATTTTGTTGGGTTTAGAATTCTAGCTTGGCAGTTATTTTCTTTCAGTACTTAAAATGTCTAATTCAATTTTCTTCTGGTTTGCTACGTTTTAGTTGAAAAATTGGAGGCCAGTTTTATTACAGCTTCTGTGATAGTAGATAGTTGTGTGCATGTGTATGTTTTATTTTCAGTTCCTGCTGCTTTTAAGGTTTCCTAATTTCTTTGCTTTTCAGCAGTTTTATTTTAAGTCTAGGTGTGATTTTCTTTTTATTTATGTTGCTTAGTGTTTGTAGCATTTTTTAAATCATTGTGTTGATGGGTTTCATTATTTTGGAAATATCGTGGACCATTATCCTTTCATACATTGCTTCTGTTTAATCATTTCTATACATTCTTTTGGGGTCTCCAATTACGTACATGACATAAGTTTTTGTTGTTGTTGTTGTTGTTGAAACAGAGTATCAATCTGTCGTCCAGGCTGCAGTCCAGTGGTGCGATCTCGGCTCACTGAAACCTTAGCTTCCCAGGTTCAAGTGATTCTCCTGCTTCAGTCTACCGAGTAGTTGGGACTGCAGGCATGTACCACCATGCCTGACTAACTTTTGTATTTTTAGTAGACAATGTTTCACCATATTGGCCAGGCTGGTCTCAAACTCTCAACTTCAGGTGATCTGCCTGCCTCAGCCTCCCAAAGTGCTAGGATTATAGGTATAAGCCACGGTGCCCAGCCTAAGTGACTACTCTTTTATGTCTCTTAAATTTTTTTCTGTATTTTCCTACTTTTTTTTTTGTTCTTGCCTCAGTCTTGACAAATTCCTCTGATCTAGTTTTCAGTTTAGTAACCTGCTTTAAAACACATTCTTTCTTAAGTATTTAATTTCACATATTATAGATTTCAGTTCTAAATTTCCATTAGATCTTTTTTCATATGTAACTTATTGACCACTGCCATTCCTCATATGTTCATTTAATTTTTTAAACAAATTTCTCAGTTATTTTAAAACTGGTCCAATATCTGTCTGTATTGTGTTTATTATGTTTTTTCTTCATTATTAATTTTCATTCAGTTTTTGCTTTCTTCAAGGTTAACTTTTCTTATCGAATATCAGGCATTGTCCGGAATGTTTCCTAAAATGCATGGATAATTTGAGTCTCTAAATCTTGTAACTTTCCTTCAGAGAGTTAAATGTTTATTTATTTTTGCTTCTGAATCCTGGGATAAGTTAAGTCAAATCTAGAGTTTTTATCTTTGTGATAGCTGGAAAAATTTTGATCTCTTACTCTGAAGTGTGTGAATCTAGAAAAATCACAAGTCTGAAATGTGAATTTGAGATATTCACCAGGGTCATCTCCTTCTTGGAAGACTCAGAACTTAAATTTTCATTCCCTCACACTCTTCCTGCAGTCCCAAGGGATGCTCAAAAGTATAAAATAAACAAAACCAATATTTTGTCCAGTGTTTCTGTTTGTCTTTAGTAGGAAAATTAATATAAATTGAGTTAACCCATCATTACTAAAAGTTGTATTTCAAGACAATTAAGTTCTACAAGACTGAAATTAAAACTTTCTGAAAGGAAGAGCAATCATTAGCCATCTGGTAAACCTAGCTACCCAGAATGAGTCATATCTCTCTGCATTTCAGTGGATCAAGTTTTTACATCTTTCTATGTGTGTACACATTTGAAGAAAAACAATTTGTATGACCTTGGTAATTTAAAAGCATTTTTCCTAAGAAAATATCTAATTTATGACATAAAACAGCCACAGCCCTGTGTACTTGTATAAAATATAAACAATGTAATGATAAATAGAATGCATATTTATGTGTGTGTGTGTGTGTGTGCTTGTGTGTGTGTGTATAAGGAGTCTGTAACTATTAGATTTTCCTCAATTTTATTTTATCAGCAATCAAATTCTTATTTTGCCATTATTTTCAGTAGGCATTGTTCACATCCTGGGAAGTTCATCTATGTTTGCAAAATTCTGGGTGTGGTGTTACTCAATGTGTGAAGCCTGTATAACTTGTTAGAAGAAAATCAATCCTGTCATCAAAGACTGTCGGGCATTTTTTTTTCTTATATAAAATGTTCACAAGTGCATTTTGCGAAAGGGCTAACAATGAAGTATTTTTTCAGTGGAAGACTAGGGAATGGAAAGGGTGTGAGAGGGTAAGCAAGCAAGAAGTTTACACAATGTTTAACCATAACCCAGCTTACTATTTTAAAGTTTTTTGCTGTCATGTGAGTGCCTCCTTTTCACCTTTTTGTTTTTATGCTGTGTATGCAAAGAGACAGAGCTCAAAAGTACTCAAAAAGCACTTGTTTCAGACTTTCCTAGCACTTATCCAGATAGGAAATCAAAAAGAAGACATCATACACATTTCAGCTTATTGTGAAGTAAAACATGAAACAAAAGTTGTTTCTCTTATTAAAAACTTTTCTTCCTTTTATTTCACAAAATGAAAACACAATATGGTGGGAAGTCGTTGTTGAAACTTGTATTCTGCATTTTTAAACGAGGAGGAGTGCAATGTGTTTTAACTAATGCAATGACATAAAGCTTCCAGTTGAGTCCTGGAATGAGTGAAAGGGAGAGGGAGGAAAATGAGCCAGACAGTGAGACTACTGAATGCACAGACAGCAAGGAAATCGTTTCCTTGGCAACAACAGCACTTTGGAAGGTTTCAGACAAGAGTACAACTGGGCACAAAGTATCTGATTAAAATTTATTGCAGGAAAAGGAAATTGTGCAAATGTAAAGGTACCAGAATATCCACTGTAAATCTGAATGTGATTGCTGAAAATTATTGTGTAGAATTTTTCTAATTGAGATTATTTTCTCTGTTTTGGTATAAGGTAGCATTTGGGAGGCCATGTCAATCTGGCCAAATAATGTTTGAAGTATCCAAAGGGCAACTGTGCTCCATTTATGACAAAAGAATCAAAATCTACTGACAAAAGCAACAAAGTGTAGATCTAACACTGCAACTCCAAAGACCTATTTTGGGGAACTCCTAATATCTCCTTGAAACTTTCTTCAGAAAAAAGGTAATATTCAGTTTTCTTCATTTTCAGCCATCGAGAATAAGAATTACTATGGGTCATTTTATATGCATTTTAAATAATTCATACCAAGCATTTAGTTTCCAAAGTGAAAATGGTCATACAGATTGTTGTGATAAAAATCTGTTTTATGTATAAACTTGTGAAACAGAGCCAACTGATCACATTGATGGAATTATTTTACTACAATATACGATGCTAAAACACTAGTATTCCATCTTCTTGGGCAATTTCCTGCTTATCACATTCTACAGGGAAATTGAGGATGAAGAGTTTTGAATCTCTAAAATGTTGCCAAATCTGGGAGAAAAATTTCAAGTAACTCAGGATAAAATGAATCCTCAACAACTTTTAAAACAAAGCCTACTTTTGTCCACTTGTGGATAAAAAATGTTTATTATTATAATTTCATAAAGATCTTTCTGTATTCCAAAGTTATTTGATTGTCACCAACATGCAAGGAAATGGCATGTTGTCAGTTTACGTCACCTTACCTACTGGAAATCACAGGAAGTGGTTAGGGAACTTAATTCATTTTTATTGTGATTGGTGGTAACCAAGTTTTGAGAGAAGTCAACATGCCTAAACTGTTTAATGTTAAGCTAATAACTGAAGTGATGTTTCTGTAAGTAAATTGACAGTAAAGAAACAATTTCAGTTTTCTCATGTAGAGGTAAAGCTTTGATCGAACACTTGGTGACTTTTGCTGAAAAGATCTAGGGAAACAGAAAGCATTTCTATGTAATACTTTGGTCCTTATCTAAAGCTAATATAAAGAAATTTAAATAAAGTGAAATGTATATTTATGCTTAATTCGAATTTTGACTCTTTCGGAAGCAAATTCTAGGTCAGAGTTTTAGCAAAGGATATGGTCCTGAATAATTTAAAATACTCATTCATCCCTAATAATCATGTGTATTTCTAAATAGTAAAAAGTTGGAAATAATGTTAAAATATTCTACAGAGCTGCGTATGGGTATCCACATTTCCTTTCATTACTTATATCTCTGGCAAATTGTATTTGAAAAACCACCAGTGAAAAGACAATGAAATTTCTAATTCAACTTCTTCTGTAATATATTCTGGCAAATAAAATGTTCTTGTCCTTGGGCCTAAATTTTCACTATTAATTATTTAGTTAATTTAAATTCACATATTAAAAACTACTGTTTTAAGAAAGAATAGTCATCCGCTTGAATAGAATCACAAATTTTTTTTTCCATTTAATAAAATTGGTGCAATGCACAAGTCATTATGAACCATGCTAATTTTCCTGCAGATGAAAATCTGATTTGTACAGAGATAATTATAAGTGTGCACATTTCCAGTAATTTTCAGCATTATATCTAATTCATTTTATTAAAACTTTATTGAGGACCTACTATGGGCTTAATATCTAGCTGATGCTTAGAACCTGAAAAAGAAGTCTAGAGCAAGGACTACGCTCCAAAACAGATAACAATACTCTCTAAGGGTATAAAAATCATAAATGTCAGGTTAATTCTATATACTCCATTCTATCATGTCTCTGAGCTTTTCAGCACAATGCAAGTTAATAGTCTACCTAGCCATCAAGGTATATTTCAAATGCCACTAGCTCTATACCTGCAATGATTCATTCAGCTAGACACAGACTTTTGCACTGTATTTTCCCCCATAGGATTATTCTTGACCTGAATGTCAACAATTCTAATATGTGTAATTATTTTCATATTTATGATTTAAGAGCAATCATAATTAAAATAATGATAGTAATTAATATACAGTCCTTATTAGTCAGCTATTTTTGAGTGATTTGCATAGATTAACTCATTCATTCTCCCAGCAATTTTATTTGGTAAGTTCCATTATTACACATTTTGCAGATGGAGAAAGTTAAGTACAGAAAAGTTAAACATCCTCCCAAAGTTCCTACTCCTAGTGGGTGGTACCCTCAGTCTTTGAATCCCAAAGGTTTGGCTCCTGAAACTGTGTCCTTAAGTATCACTGCGTGTTCTGACTACAACGTAATGAGTTAATGCTTGGCACAGCCCGAATCTGATATAAATCAATGATGCATCTTACAACAATTGGTTTGTTAGCTATAGGGAAATGTGGTATTTTTCTAATATTATTTTAAATTGTTAAGTATAATCCAGCTTAAACTTCCCTACTGGACAAAAAATTATTTGTGGATTCTAGAACATCTTACAAAATCGACCACAGGCTCTGTTGATGTTAATGCTTAATAAATACTTATCATATAAGTGAATAAGAAATAATCATGCTAATTATATAATAGCTTGTATATAAAATGTCAAAAGGGAAGTCAATATTACACAAATTTTGAAAAGTAAATGATGACTAATTAGGACAGATTTTTAAAGGAAAAATGTTAAGAGAAGAACTCATACTTGAACTGGACTTTGGAGAATTTTTTGGTTTGAATACACAAATAGGATGGGAGAAATGTGAAGGAAACATTTCTCAAAGGAGAAATGTGTAAGCAAAGCTTCAGGGGTAGAATTACATATTCAGGACTAAATGAATATAACAATTTTGGTAAAGTAAAGGATTCCATTATGGAGATAAACTGGAAGATACAGACAGAGATAAAGCTGGACGAAGGTGGGTGCAGTCACTGAGAGGCAAGTAAGGAGTTTACAGTCCATCAAAGCTGATAGAAAGTACCTCCACAAAGTGAGGTTTTAGGATTATTAATCTAGTAGCAATTTGAAAGAAAGGTAAGTTCGACAGTGATTCACAACCTAGAACAGTAAAATAGGTAGTGAGCTAATGAAAACCTGTAAAAAGATGATGACTGTGACAAGACAAAAGAAGTGACCAATTGCAAAAAGAAATACACATTTTAAAAGCTAACTATCCTTAGCAATAAGTAGACATAAAGGGAAAATGAAGAATCAAGAACTGAAGACAGTTCAGTCAGCAAAGAAGAATGTAGAGAAATAAAATTATATTTACAGTCACATGCCCTAGGTTCAATTCTCAATTACTAACTGAATTTGTAGTAATGTTTTAATGTTCCTTAGCCTTCATTACTTCAAATGTGAAATGGGAACGAAAATGATACTTACTTCATCTGGTGGTTATGAAGACTAGGTAAGATTGAGGGAGAAGAGTAGGGTCTTGAGGCAGGGAACTTCAGGTCAATCGATGCTGAATCAAGGAAAAACACCAAGGTCTCAGGGAAGGGAATCTGAGGCCATTTCTTGCTGACTTCCCAAAGTTGGATCAAAAGGAAAACACTTGGGTCTGGGGAATGGTACCTAAGGCCAGTTAACACAAACTTCCTAAAGCTAAGACAAAAAGAAAAAAAAAAACCTACACTGAATAATAAAGGATCAAAGGCTACTCTCCCCACAACACTTCCCCTTCCTCCACATCTCAGATAGCAGACAGAAAGGGAGAGTGCCTTGGACTGGCCCTGGGTCAAGCAGGGATGATATCTTCATATGCACAGGGTACCAATTAGCCACAGACCAAATCCTTCATCCACATAAGGGGTAACCAATAGGAACCTCAAAATGAGTACTTAAAATCCACAGAACTGTAACGGTGACGGAGGTGGGGGCCATCTGGAGCAGCCACCACCAGGATGGCGAGCTGCAGCAAGAGAGGCATGGCCAACACTGTGAGCTCCATGGAGCCAGTGGGAGCCAGGAACAGGTGGAAGCCCTGCTGCCTACCGAGTTGGCGGGGCAGGAGCTCAGTGCTCCCGGGCACAGTTGCAGCTGTCCGGACATGGCTGTGGACCCAGACATCCATGTGCTCTCAGGGGCCCAGGAAGTCCCCTGTCCCTGCAGGTTCAAAAATGCCTGTTCCCACTCCCTGACCTCTCCCTGCTCCTCGTGCCCACTCTGGTGCAGAGCAAAATTGTGGCTGAGCCTGGGCACTGTTGTAACATGGCCAGGTGTTTGCTCACTTGGGGTGGCACTGACGCATCAGCCCCGTGCCTCCTTGGTCCCGTCTGGACTTTGGGTGCCAACGAGCATGGAAAGGAGGCCAGGAGGCTGAGGGCAGTAGGTGTCCCTCAGCACAGACAGCCTGGGCACTGTGGACAGCATGTTGAGGATGGCTGGAGGCAGACGGGTTCCTAGGTAGGAAAGGGTGAGTCCCCAGTGAAGCTCCACCTTTAATCCAGAGACTGCCTGAAGCCTGGGTGCCAGGTTGCCAGTTTCAGGTGGAGTCTGCTACCTGGAGTGAGGACTTATGGTGCCTTTTCCACGGCCACCCATGGCTGCTAATGGACCAGTCAGCACACTCTTCCTGCCTTCTGAGCCCATAAGATCCCTGGACTCAGCCAGCCTCAGATGCTCTTTGGGACAACCTGCTTGTGGATAGTAGCTACCCACTTCAGGTCTTCAGAGAGCTGTTCTGTCACTCAATAAAGCTCCTCTCTGCCTTGGTCACCTTCCAGTTGTCTATGTAAACTTATTCTTCCTGGATGTGGGACAAGAACTTGGGATCCACCAAACAGTAGGAGCCAAAGAAGCTGTAACATATTCCTGGCTGGCTTGCAGAGCTTCAGACAGTGACACACTCCCAGACTGTGGGAATGAAGAATGGTGATACTTCAGGGGACGCAGACCTTGGGATTCCCTGAGCCAGAGCTGCGGTAACACTATAGCCCTCTTGTTCTCCTCTGCCACCAGGCAACCACCCAACACAACAGGAGCAGTGAGACTGAAAGAGCAGTAACAGAAACGAACTGAAACACACCCCCACAAAACATTCCCTTTCCCTGCTTGCCACACTGTGGGTGATGAGGAGAGAAGACCTTCAGACCTCCCTAAGCCAGGGCTGTGAAATTCTGTAACAATACCCTTTTGAGGCTCTGCAGTTCCTGGCATCTCTGAACAATCTGGCACCATCGTGTCCCCGTTGTCCAGGTGCTGGTACCTGCAGCAGAAGCTGCTTGAGGTATGTCTGGTTCAGTTGCAACCTAGCACAGAGCCAGCACCTGTGTCAGTGCCTGTAGCTGCCCACCCTGCCGCAGCATCCAGCATGCCTGGCTGTGCAAGGTGGCTAGACCCCATGCTGACTCGCTCACAAACCCTTTGCCGTTCTGTGCCTGGCTTGTCCTTGGCAAGCATGGGATCTGGGCCAGTAGCTCAAGATGAGTGCAGCCTGCTAGGCTGAGTGGATGGAATGAGCCCAGTACCCAGGTGAGCACAAGCAAAACCCAAGCAGAGGTGGCACTGGCCACAGAAGTTTCTAGCTGGTGAAAAGACACCCTAAGGACTGTGACAACTGTGCCTTTGAGCTGCTTGTTCAGGCCCACTCCCACCCAGTAGAGTGCTTTCTCACTTTAATAAATTCCCCCTTTTGCTGCTTTGTTCCTGTGTTTCATTTCTTTGTTACTTTGTGCATTTTGTCCAGTTATTCATTCAAAACAAGAAGGACCTGGACATCTCACACTCGAGGCTCTCCTTCCAGGAACAAGATGATATATGTAAACCCCTTAACATAGTGTCTAGCAGGTAGGGAACACTCAACAGCTACTAACATATATCTTACTATTAACTTGGTATTAAATTAATAAAAAAAACTCCAAATATTGTTCTGCTGATTTGAGCCTAAATGACTTAAAAATGTGACAGCTAAATGGGCTCCTAAATGAAAGCTGTTTTGAGCAAAATATAATATTCTAATATTTTTATTTTCAATAATTATTAAGGAACTTGGAAACCAGACCAAGAAGTTAAGAACAAGCAATAAGAAAGGACTTTTTAAATAAATCTTTTTGGGTTGAGCTGAAATAAAAGCATTGCCTCCCTTATTCCTACAATGGCTTAGGAAGCACAGTCAAAAGGATTTTCTCAAATTCTGTAAGCCAGACCATTTTCTGCCTTTAGTATGCTACCCTAAATCTAGATTGTTTTTGTGGAGACTAACAACTGATAATGTGGTATGTAATTTGAATAAAGGATGTATGATCCTAGAAGCTAAGGGAATTTCAGAATGTATACATCAATACATTATAGGAGATAAACATAAGAAATATTCACTGGACTATAAGCTCCAAGGGGGCAGACACTGTGTCTGTTCTATTCAAAATTAGGTACCCCAAAAGGTGCTTGCATTCAACAAGCAGATTTTGAGTGAACAATATTTTTGAGTTAAGAAAAATGTGACTACTATTTATTATAAGCTTACACAAGGCTGTCTGTCTTGTCAGAAGTGGAGCCAAAAGATGATTCTACAGCTGCCTAATCAAAAGCCTGTTTTGTCTTTCCACATATGTGTCAGTAACTGAGTTCAAAATTTTAGTGCTTTTAACGATGCTCAAGGGAGAAAATGGGATTAGTTGATAAGGCTAATATTCAACTTTTATTCATTAACTAGAACATGTTCTTTGGTTATGAGAAGTAACATCAAAAAAATTTTTAATGAAAAGTGAATATTTCTGAGGACCTTAAATTATGTTATAGAAATCCTAATATTATGAGTATCAAAATGTATTTTGAAATCTGAAGCCTCCAACTAGAGAAGTTTTGCCTTGATCTAAGCAGATTTTTCCCTAACGTCTTACTTTTATGCAATTAATGCAAAATATTTTTGGAAGGTGGGAGATACTTACTTGCTTGTATTAAATTCAAAGTCACTTTCTATTCATTTTCGAGATAAGTAGAACTATCTGTCTGAAATTCAGTCCTAATGAAGCACTCTACTTATGGGCTTAGTGAAATTAACTACATTTATATTACATCCTTCTGGAAATTGAAGGCAAATTGGGAATGGCATAAAGCTGCAGTAATATTGTTCCATTTTTTTGACAGGCATCAGAATTTTCCACAGAATCTTTAGAATTAGTGTAGATAAGTATCAGAAATTCAGTCCTAAATACACATTGAATGGAAAGATATATGAAAGTTCAAATAGATAAAATAAGTTGTTTTACTTATTTTTACATCTGTTAGATTTTTGAAACTAGTTTGTAAAAGTCCATGTATGTTAGTTTTCTGGAGCAACAGAAATGCATGTTTTAGCCTCTCTCTATACTCCACAATGTTTTCTCTATCTGAGTTGATGCTGGAAACAAAAGACACATTTTAAATATATCAGTTTATAATCTTTTTTTCCTAAAACAATGTTAGATTTTTTTTATCTAGCACTTTTGATATTAGCTGAACAACCCTTCATTTTCCATAACAGTTTTTTAGACATGACATGCAACCACATTTTATGCTTTGAATATTAGCCAAGTGTCTGAGATTTTTTGTTTGTTGGTTGGTTCATTTTAATTTTATTCAATAACCCTAGTCTTCCATTTAAAGGAACACAAAGTGACAATTAAATGTGGATAGCATGAATCTTAAGTGTTTCAGTACTCTTCCTCATTGTTTTGCTTTACATTATTTTATTTATAAATATACTGAGCTTAAGAAACAACTTATCTTTACAGCCTCATCAATTTAAAAGCTACATTTGATTTAATTAATAGGGTGAGTTTATGGGAAAAGCTTTTATCGATGGGCATTCGTTTAAGATATCTTGGCCTTTTGAAAGAGATGCACTATGATAATTGGTCTAAGATCATGTTAGAGAGGGCAGGTCACTTTATATTCTCTCCCAACTAATAGAGAAGTCAGGTGAGGTTGTTTCCTGACACAGCCACTATTTCATTATTTTGGCTGATATTACTGACCCCAGAAAGCTATTTCCAGTATTACTTGGGCCCAGTAGATATAGTCATTGGCAAGCACCATGAAAATATGGAAAACAAGTTGTTCTATTCATATCAGAACATCAATTTACCATTAATTTTCCACTTTTGATTACATACGTTTCATCTATCAAAGCCATCATATTGTTATCTACAAACAAAATAGGCAATTCTGGTTTGGTGACCAAGGCTAATTATTATTCTGGATGTAAGAGGAAGCTGTATTTTAGACCATGTTTTGACACACTAAGGCTTTGGTCAAATAATCTTATTCAGTAATTTTCAACTTTAATTGCATCTTATTAACTCATTTGAGCATTAAAACATAAATAAGTAAAACAAATCAGAATGCTGATGACTGTATCCCACTCCCAGAGTTTTATCCTTCTATTTTTTTGATATATCAAATATTCCAACTATAATCTTAACATACTTGTATTTTTTTTTTTTTTTTTGGCAAATAGGCAGTAGCAAATTTGACCCAGAGTTGAAAAGTCCAGAGGGAATATTTTATGTAATTCATATATTTTTAAATTAAAAATGCATTTCCCTTCTTTTCAGTGACATTGAGGCTGTAGATATCTTCTAGTTAACACTTTTAAATTTTTTTTTAGTTAATGAAGTACATCTAATCTAATCTAAAAAACAAAATAGGGCCAAATCCAATCCTAAATGTGGTATTTTTAGAGGACAGACCCCTAAATATTTTACCTTTTCAGTTAAAATATACTTCCACCTGAACATGTAAGTACATCCAAATTGTTACCCCAAAGTAAAAAGGTTTGATTAGTTGGTTACTGTATAATATAAACCTACCACTATTATTCCACAGAATTTTGAGTCTCTTAATATTCAAGTCTCTCTCAGGAGGAATTATCAGATTGCGATATCTTCCATTTTCAACATAGTAGAGAAAATATAACCTGATTATTATAGCTACATTATTGCTGTGTTTGACAGAGAAAGAGAGGATAGATAGTCTTTAACCCTATGAATCTTAAAACCTCCTAAAAGCAGACCCAGCTGTTGTTGCTCCAGAAAATGCAATAAAAATCTTTGATTATTCAGATAATTAATTTAAATTATATAAAGGGAAGATCAAATTTAGAGATTTTTAGTCTCAGAAAAATGGAAAAGATACTAAAGGGAAGCTGATATAAAAATGAGGAAGAAAGCTTTTTAACTAAAATTCTCATCCCTTCGAAGCCCTAATATTTGAAGCCATGAATATCATCCTGACATCATGATTTCTGGCTGTAGTATTTTCCCCCTTCTCTATTCAACTAAGAAAATTTGAGCTGGTCATTCATCTCAATCTGTGTTATGGGGGCTCCAAACCCTGTTGAATTATTGCTGAATTTATACATAAGTCATTGAGGTTGACCAAGGAAGACAGACCAAGGAGCACATTTTCAATGTTTACACCAAGGGAATTAAGATTGAACATATAGGGTTGAATTTTTTGGACATTCAGAAGCTATGAAAATCTCATCCCAAATGCAAAAGAAGGAACTAAACCTAGACACATTCCATCTTTACCTGACAGAGAAATTTATGATTGCCTTGAGATGAAAACGTCCTTGCCTCTTTGCTATTTGTCTATATCTTTTTGTCCCTAATTGTATCTGGGGTTCATTGTATCAATTACCTTCAAGCTATTTTTTTCTTTATATTTCATCTTATCATACATTCATGAGACTGGAGAAGACCTTGAGAGTCTCAGTTTTATCTCTCCTTCTCCTCAGACAATATTCTTTCTTCACAATCACAGGCTGCAAAAACTGCTCAGAGTACTCAGTCAAGTGTTCCACATTTGTTAGCACCAGATGATGTCACTCTCCTTGTTTCCATAGCTTTTTACAGAAACATTTTATCCTTTGAGATCTTCTTCGGAATCTTCCTATCTTTTGATAAAAATTTATGTTGTGCTACATGAACTCATAGACTTATTACTTAACTTTATTTCACTTTAAATGTATTATTTTATTTTTATCCTTTTGAATATGTATTCACTTTGTACTTTGTTTTTAATCAATTTGCCTTTATATTTTTCCTCCTTCACTCAAAAACTAGAATCTAAAAGCCTCTTGTCTACTAATATTTGAGAATCTAGAGATTACCTTTTATTTCAGAATTTAAAAAACAAGCTTAAATTGTCTGTATTTATATTATCTACTGTCTATCTATCTCCAAATTTTATATTTTATACTTTGGTTTTATTGTCATCACTTCTGTTGCCTTTCCAATTTAATTAATACTGTGAATTCCCTACTCTGATAGATGTCATAACACTACAGGTTGAAATCATAGAACAATTAACCCCCAGGAACATTGCAGTCATGGCCCCAGGTTTCAATATGCCACAAACACCCATCAATTTAATTTGAAATTAATTTGGCTTTTCCTAGTTATTTGAAAACACCAACAGTTGTCGGTTCCCTTCAGTGAACTAAATGTGAATAGTTATTATCTTGCAAGCATTTCTCCTGAGGTGAAAGAAAATGTGAGCTCTTATCATAGATACCCTCACCACCCTTGCCCACAACCTTCTGAAGACCTGACCCTAAGTGTATTTGAAAGATATTTTACCATCCTTTCTAGTAGATAAGAACTTAAATTTAATTACAGTAAGTCCAAAATTATAGCTTTTGGGAAAGAGTCATATACTAAATCCAAGTTTATAGATAACCATAAAATTGAAAAAGTTGGAACTTAAACCTAACTTAGAACTGACTTTTAGTACTAAGTTATTGAGCAGTCCATTTAGATTAAGGGAAAAAAGTGAAATATTTTACTCATGGATTACAATCTCCTTTGAGCTTGGTAGCTTATTTTCAGGTCTCTTTTTTTTCTTCTAAACCTACTATAAACCTTAGTGTAAAATGTTTTACATGTATTATTGGCCAAGATAATAAAAATGCTTAAATGCAATTCAGAGGTATTTATCAAATGCACTGTTCCTAATCTAATATTCCACAGATTATAAATAAGTAAAGTATGGTCAGCCAGGTTTTTGTTTTGTTTTATTTTTCTGTCTTGTTAAATGTGAACATCACAATAAAGGCCTATTATATTTTGTTCTTATTTATGTTATTAAAATTTTATTTTAATATGCTTTTTTATTTCTGAAGTGTGAATTCTTTTACATTCCAATGGATATTAATATTCTGTGGGAAATAACATGTAAGTAAAACTGAAGAAACATTTACTAGAAAGTGAAACAAAATTCTGTAAGATCATTTTCAGAACAAAAACTAGGCAAATTTTTGACTTTCAATCAAATGCTTTATTTTTAATTTTCTATCTGCTGGACCTAGCCTGTTTGAAAATTAAATTTTGAACATTGTTCTTCTGCCTTTCCTTTCATTGTCACTTTCTTTCATCTTCATCTCAATTATTACGAAAACAAACACTAATTTTGTGAATTACATCCCTCCCTCCCTTCTATTCAAGGATGAGTTTGGTTTTCATCTTAACACGGATCAGCAAATATCATTGTATTTCAGGAAATTAAATATCTCATTACAAATTAATACAATGGCAATTTGCTTAATTGAGGATACTTTGAAATAGTTAATTGGAAAGATGCTTTCATACCTTATCTTATTTACTATTCATACCTACTGATATGATTTGGCTGCGTCTTCACCCAAATTTTATCTTGAATTGTAGCTCCTATAAACCCCCACATGTTGGGAAAGGGACCCTGTGGGAGGTAATTGAATCACGGCAGCGGGTTTTTCCTGGTCTGTTCTCATGATAGTGGATAAGTCTCATGAGAGCTGATGGTTTTATAAAGAGCAGTTCCTCTACACAGGCTCTCTTGCCTGCTGCCATGTAACACATGCCTTTACTCCTCCTTTGCTTTTGGCCATGATTATGAGGCCTCCCCAGCCATATGGAATTGTAAATCCATTAAACCTCTTTTTTTCTTCACAAATTACCTAGTTTCAGGTATGTCTTCATAGCAGTATGAAAATAAACTAATACACCTACACGACAAGGTAGGTATTATTACTCCCCTTTACACAGATTAGAAAATCAGAGTATATTGAGATTTATCATTCTTCCCATATCTTTATTGTATGAAAACCCTAAGACATCTTAGAATAGATGAATTTTACTCAAGCTTTTCTTGAACAAAATAATTTACATAGGATTTGAAATGTAGACAAAGTTGCTAATCAGATATGAATGTAACTTCTACATCCTTAAATACTTCCTTGTTATTTAAAGTGTGTCTGGTCCTCTCTTTACAAGTTAAAGAGCTCAGTTTCAACATACTCAGAAAATGATCAAACTAGACAGTCTGGTATGAGAATCCATTCCAATTAACTATTTCAAAGTATCCTCAATTAAGCAAATTGCCATTGTATTAATTTGTAATGAGATGTTTAATTCCTTGAAATACAACGATATTTGCTGATCCATGTTAAGATGAAAACCAAACTCATCCTTGAACAGAAGGGAGGGAGAGATGTAAACATTACATTCATGTTTGGTTAACACCAACCCTAGTGTTCAATCACCCTCCTCTGAGACTCATCTTAGGCATCCAGCTGTCTGTTTGTTAAAGAGATTTACTACTTATTTTTTCCTCTGACCCCAATACGTTTCTTATCCCTATTACATTATTTCTTAAGATACATCTTTAACATCATCCCAATTAGGTTACCTCTTTAAGTAATTTTTGTGTTTCTTTCTTCCATATGTCATTTTTTCTCCATCAGCTGAAGATTATTTTTCTGTTTTTCTGTATCTATAGTAACGTCCTTTGCTTTCCACTCCTAATATTTTCACTGTAGCAAGAAAGGTCATATATCCTGCCTAGAAAGTTTTAATAGTCTAGGAACTGGAATATTTAGTAAATTTTCAAAATGTTTATACTTTATGTTTCAGCATATTTGCCCATTAGTCAAATTTACCCAATTTCAACTTATGCCTGAAAGGTTGAAGGCAACGGTTTATGACCAAACTGTACTTCATGGTTTCCAGTGACATTTGAGTTTAAAGAGATTGCCTGCACTAGGTATATGCTATAAAGAAATGCAGGTTAAATGGAAACTTTGTCATTTATTTAATTTTAGACAGTTTAAGAGTAGAATCAATGATGCTTTATCTCAATTTCCACTTAAAATACCTAATATTGTTCACTATTCAAAGAATTTTACAATTAAATTTAGTTACCCTTTTAGTCAGACACTGTAGCCTCTTTAGAACATTGTTGTTGATGAGTTTAGTGCACTAAACGTTCTTTATAGTTCTCCAAGTAAATATTTGGGAAGAAAATACTGCTGAGAAGACACAGAGCATATGTGAGGAACTGACATGGGTAAGCTCTGCTTTGGGTATCAAAATGCTTACAGTTAGTGCTCAGATACAGGGCAGTTTCACCAATGAATCCAGGAAAATAGAATGAATATTTGGCATCTTTCTTTCCAATCTGCTTCGGAATATTTTATTCATGGTATGGACAATCTGAATTTTTTTCGTTAAAGTGATGAAGTCTCACTGTACACAAACATAGGGAATTATAACTTGTCAGCTAATTAAAAATATGTCAAACTAATAAGAGCACCCTCTCTTACAAGCACATATGGAAAAACTCTTCTTGAAAATGGAAGTTCTACTGTATTAAACCAAAGAAAGATTCCTTACTTGAAGAACTTTGATTTTGTGTTGAAAGCTCCATAAGACTCCTCCTATATGATATTCCTTTATTTTGTTCATGCAAATTGATGGGGAACATGAGAATTGTGTTACATGTATAAAATATATAGTAATCAAATCAGGATATTCAGGGTGTCCATCACCCAAACACAATATGTTTTTGTTGAGTTACTCATTCTACTCTGTTATCAAACATTGGATTTATTCCTTCCATCTTACTATATGTTTTTACCCTTTAACCCATTTCTTTTCATTCTCCTCACTCCCCTCTTCTCATCCTTCCCAGTCTCTGTTATCTATTTTTCCACTCTCTACCTCTACATGTTCAAAGTGTTTAGCTCCCACATATAAGTGAGAACATGCAATTTGTCTTTTTGTGCTTGGCTTATTTCACTGAAGACAATGACCTCCAATTTTATCCATGTTGCTGCAAATGATACGATTTCTTCGTTGCCAGTTTCCGATGGCGGGGTGCTACGCTCCTCATCTTCAAGGCTTTCCTTTCCATTGGAAAAGTCTTGAACTACCGCTCCACTGTATGTTAGCAGTTCCTGGGCCAAATGTGCTGTTGATGTTGTGAGTTGTCTCTGCTGCTTTATGACCCATTTTGAACTCGAATAAGAAAGTCACTGAAATTTGCTTAGTGTCTAATATCATTTCCATAGTCTAAAATAAACAGAATAAACAGCAAGTAATTAGTTACTAGAAAAAAAAAATAAAGTGAGAAATGCGTATTAAAATGATGAATAACATAATCACATTTATTTAAGAATGTGTTCCAATATCAAACAGCAAATTTCAACAATGCAATAATCGCAATTACTTTTGCATCAACCTAACACAAAATGGTATTTCTAAACAAATCTTCCCAATGCCTAGTCTTTTTTGGAGGCTAGTCAATGAGGACTGATTGCAGAATGATGATGATGATGATGATGACGATGATTCAGTATATAGTTGAAGCTCATGTAAGGGGGATATTCAACAGGATGCTGGAGACAAGGTGACTGGGAATATATGCAGGAGCTCTTTTTAGTTCTTGAAGCATGCCCTAAAAAGCCTCCAGTTTTATTTTTTTCTTTACATTCAGGACCTTATAAAATCAAATAAAGTATTCTTGAAAATATATAAAGTAACATTAGCAAATAAAGAGAGCAGCTTATGAAAAAACTGTTTAGTGGCAAATTCCAAACAATATATGGCTATAATTACAAGGTGGATCTGAAGTTGTTTCCTCCTAATCATTTGAAAATATTTCTAAAGCAAACAATAACTAGGGTTTTCTGTGTCTTAGTCACAGTCTGAAATGTTTTCCCTTTTTGTTATTCTGTTCTTCTCACCCACATACCCCAAGAAGGAATCAATTACTTCTGACTGTTGTTTGATATCAGTTGCTATATCAACAATATTTTAGATTCTTACTACAATTAAACAAAAGTTAATATTTTAAATATGAAGTCTTTTACATCATCTTAGCATAAATTGACACATTTCTGCTATTACTCAATGGCTGTGTCTATGAACAAATGTCTTTGAACTAATCTCTGCAAATTAAAGAATTTTTTTTTTTTTTTTTGAGACAGAGTCTCACTCTGTTGCCCAGGCTGGAGTGCAGTGGCATGATCTCAGCTCACTGAAAGCTCTGCCTCCTGGTTTCACGCCATTCTCCTGTCTCAGCCTCCTGATTAGCTGGGACGGCAGGCACCCGCCACCACTTCCGGTTAATTTTTTGTATTTTTTAGTACAATCAGGGTTTCACCGTGTTAGCCAAGATGGTCTCGACCTCCTGACCTTGTGATCTGCTCACCTCAGCCTCCCAAAGTGCTGAGATTAAGGTGTGAGCCACTGCACCCAGCCTGCAAATTAAAGATTCTAAGAGATGCAAGTGAATGATGTCTTCAAATATAAGCAGGCTGGACAAATTTCCTGGTCTGTAAAGGCTGTCCATTGCACTATGGCATGGCATGTTACAAACCTCACTGGGTTGGGTAAGCAGACCAATATATTTTGGAATGTGTGCTGTCTGCAACATCGTTATTCACAAGTTTTTTTCCCATGTACATCTCCCTCTAGCAACTACATTAGGCTACTGCCTCCAGGACTCAAACTAAACAATCTGCAAGATGATGTTTTCCCATGGCCTTATTATTACATGCACACTAGACAATGGTTGTAAACAGAGGGGTGATATAAAACGTAATTTTATATGTAAATGAAGGATACATAGGATCTCTGGGCAATAACTTAAAATATTTTGTGGAAGTAATTTGCACATTTGGAAATAGGATTTTGACATACATGTAAAGTAAAAAGGTACTTTGAAAACCACAATTGACAGGATATCATGATGGGGGACATACAGGGAGTACAGATTCTAGACATTTTTCTTTGGAAATACGCTGATGTGATTTCACAAGGTGATTCATCTTAATTGTGATTACCTTCCAATGCAGACAGAGAATGATTTTCACATATATTCTCTAAACATTCTTTTTAAATAAAATAAACACCTTTCTCTTGCTGTCTTTTAACCTGATTTTTGGGTGGCATCAAATATCATATTCAGGTGGTATTTTCAATTTGAATGTAAAAGCAATCATATAATCGGTGGGGGATGGTGACCGGGTGAAGTAATCAGAAATCAGATATTTCTATTGAGTTCTAGATGTACCACAGCGGTGTGTGGAGTGACCATATTAAAGAGAACACTTGTAGCGTTTTAAAGTATGAAAAAATGGTAAATATCTCGTGTAAAGATCAAAAACCATCTTCAGAGGGAAAAATGCTGAGTTGTATCCACTCTGTTGTGCTTTCAAATGAATCTCCCAGTCAACTTATCAAAACATTTCTATGTTTAGGCATTTAGACTATAAGACTATGTTTTGGTGCTTTTCTAGAGATTGTACTGACCTTTCAGATTTAAATTTAGTTTTCAGCTTTAAAATTAGTTTTGAAATTATGTGTTCACTAATTTGCAGAATGTCTAAGGAGACATTTAATTCAAAACATTGTACTAAGACATTCAGAGTAAAATTATAATTGTATTTTTTAATTGTCTTTTCCTCTGGCATTTCAGGAAAATCCATGTCTTCAATACAATCCACGTTCTGCAAGAAAGGATAGTATGCCTTCTCAGTAATTTATCACTTTCTGTATGATGGAAAGGCTCGTTTTCTAAAAGAAATATCAGAAAAGTGAAGGAAAGCACTTTGTACATTATTTCATCATTTTATCAAGAACAAAAAGAATGGTTTAATACTTCCTGTAATTCCACTTTCTCCTTCTGCATACAAATTAAGTTGCACAAGTTCAAGATTAACAGATCCTAATTGAAATGCTAAAAGACAAATATACAGTGTAATTATCCAGTTTGAAGTTTAACATTTTTGAAGATATTTCTATGTGGAAAAAAAAATCTGTTCAGAGACTTAACACATGTCATATTATAGAAAGAAATAAGCACTGAGTTTTCTAGATATTTTCAGTGCCTAACAAAATATGATATTTTATCTTGACTTTGTAACCAAGCACCATATTTTTTAGCAGATGCCATTTCTCTTCACATTACTCTATCCCATTATGAATTACCTCTGTTGGGAAGAAGGGGGGGAAAATATTTTTGTCAAAATGTAAATCTATGCACCTGAAATACACTATATTATGAATACAATAAAAAATTACACACATGCAAAATCTGTCTTTGCCAATTTGAAAAATAATCAAACCTTTAGAGCAGAAATACTGAGGCCTTAGTAGACATCATAAAACCATTAGAGTGGTATATTTATACTTCCAAAGGTGGCATTCTCCTACCCCAATAAAACCTTTACATATCTGCAAACAATAATGACAGAAATGTAATTGAAATATCCATAAAATGTTATGTTTTTCTTATAGGATTGTTAAAAAGACGTTTTAGGCTACAGTGCTGCTAGAAAGCGCTATCATGTTGCACATACCAAGGCTTCTAATTAGACTTGTCAATCACTGATTGATTACCATCAAAAGATGAAAGAGCAATTGCATCCCAGCAATTATATTATCCTGAGGGTACAAAATGCAATATTCTGCTCTCAGCTGTCAGCAAGGTTTCACTGAATGAAGGTCTGTTCTATCACCACGGGCTGTTCAAAGGCCCTTCTGAGAAAGAACCTAAATATCCCTTAAGCTCCAGAAATACTGTTATTCAGAAAAAAAAAAAAAAAATGTAGTCAGGTAAAATTGACTAAATTTTAATTGATGAATGAGAAAATTATCCCTGTAGCCTCGTATTGTGTAAATTTAGAAAAATGTAGTTCACGGAAACACACAAAAGTACTGTTTCATACTTTATATGCTTCCTTTCTCTTTTCCCCTTCCATCACTGTCTCTCTCCCCCTCCTCTATTTTCTCTCTGTCTCATGCATACACACCTTCACTTCTGTGAACAGATACATGTACTTCCTTTTTGATGAATTAAGGTTTAAAAATATTCAGTGAATACTTCTATTTCTATGCATATTCTAGCAATGCAAGTATTTTTCTCATTTTCCTGAGAACAAAATATTGTCAGATTAATAATTATTTAGTAACGATTCAAGAATAAGTGCCAAATATT
>NW_012114566.1:5252441-5255650 GCF_000951035.1 Colobus angolensis palliatus
TTTTTCTCATTTTCCTGAGAACAAAATATTGTCAGATTAATAATTATTTAGTAACGATTCAAGAATAAGTGCCAAATATTGTTTTGCATTCCAATATATGCTACTTTGGAATAATAATGATTCCTGGAGCATCATTTTAGATGTCTCTTTCACATTCTAAAGTCAAAATTATGGACAAATGTGGTTAGAAACTCAACAGGCATAATGACTGTTGTAGTTTCAAATACTCTGGGAAAAAAATAAACAAACAGGTAATTGATTTGGAATAGACTTGAAACCTAAGTTGGAGTCTTATTTTGAATTTAGATCTTTTGCTTTTAGCTTTTCCAATAAAAAATATTCCATGACATTTCAGTTACTATTGCTGCCAGACAAACCACACAAAACTTGGAGTTGAAAGCACACCATTTTCTTGTGCTCAGAATTCTGCAGGTCAAAAATTAGGACAGGGCACAACGGAGCTAGCCTGTCTGCTTCACAACGTCTGAGACTCACCTGGGAATATTCCAGCAGGGAACTACATTCCTCTAGAGCCTTCTTCTCATGGCTTTCTGACACCAGAGTTAGGGTGACTTAAAGGACAGGCTCAGCCAAGGATATAAACTGGAGCACCTACATGAGGCTTTTTCATGTGATTTGGGATTCTCACAACGCAATGGCTGGGTTCCAGGAGAAAGTGTCATGAAAGTGAGCATCCCAAGATGTTGCATAGACTTTTATAAATGAACACCACTGACACAGATCATCTGTGCTGGGCTCTACCGGTTGAAGCAAATACAACCCCATCCATACTGGTGGCAAGAAAAGATGAAACTACCTCTCATGTGAGAAGGGTCAACTAATTTGCTATTATTATTTTTTAAAGCCACCAAAGTTTGTCTTTGGTCACAAGTTATTTATATTTATTACATCTACAAAATAGATTCAGATGTTCCCAAGACTCCCCAAATGTCCCAACTTTGTATGTAATTGAGTTCAAGTTCAAGGTCCAAGGTTCTGTCATCTGAATCAGGTCCAGATATGAATCAGTTTCCTTGGTGTGATCCCTCTAGTACAATTTTAGTCCTTGAGTCCAATTCCTCTCCATCTGAAGATGGGAGAACTAAAGAACCAAACTACACCGATGGAATAGGCATAGGATAACTACAGTGGTAGTGCAACTCAAAAATAAAGGGTTGGGAGAAAGGGAAGAAAAGGACCAGAATTAATTACACAATGGTCACTGATCCACAGCATTTCTGAAATCCAGGCAAGTATAAGTTGCTGATTTCTAAATTAGTGACCAGTCTTATTTTCTGGCTGTCAGCCTTAGAGTTATCTGTGCTGTTACCTCCCACTCTGGGTTCTTGTTCTGTCTCCTGAGGTTTTTTTTTTGTTTTATTTTGTTTTGTTTTTAATATATGCCCTGTTTGCAGCTGAAAAATTATTTCAACCTGATTCTGACTTGGAAAAAGCAAAGGGTCTAAAGTCTTTTTTTAATTTTGTATTGTCTGTGTGCCTTCAAGTCCAAGTTTGTATAAAAATTATAAAACTTTGTGTGTTTCTTGTGTGCTGATCTATCATCCACTTTATTGGACAAAAGCCACACCTAACAATCTATTCTCTCTCAAAAACTCTGTAAAGCTTCTGTGAGACAATACCTTAAGAGTCTTAGAACCCCTAGTGCTTATTTAACAAGGCAGGTCTGAGAAAGACCTTTTATATGCTATACTTTTATATATACACTTATATATATATATATAAGGTGGTGTCTATGAGACACCACCTTAAACCTTTCAGAAGTCTTACAAAAGATGTTACAGTCATCCTTTGCTTCATTTTTATCTTTAAACCATATATTTCTCACAGCATCCTGGATTTGATCTTTGCCTCAAGTCCTTTTGTTATATGAAATATTCTGCTAGAGTTACTGGAAGTGGTGGCCATAAAAGTGTATCACTCGGATCTCCTGTGAGCAGAAGCCAATGGATGGATAATCCCAGCTGCCGCACTCTGAATACACCAGGTACGTGATGAGCCCATGTTTTCCTGGGCTGCTCACAATGAACAAGTGTGGCAAGGACACTGAGTAAGTTGCTTTCCTGTGAAGTGTAAGATTCCTTCAATAGGAAATTTTTACCTATGGACTCCCCATCAACCTAGCAGAATTCTTAGAACTGTGCTGCAGTGTGAAATCTGCCTATCAAAACCTCTTTTCTTCCCTCTCTCCTTTACAGTGGATACACCTGCATCACACACTGATAGTTTTCCCATCCTCCTTTGGCTTCTTCATTCTTTTCCCTCATGGCATTTACTCCAGTAAATCTCTTGGACATGTAATCCCCACTTGCCATATGTTTCTTAGCGTACCTAATACAATGTTCTGGGGAGTAAGAATTATCATAGTGGAGAAGGCTAAGTAGGAACCTCTGAAACTGTCCCACCTTTCCCTACCATGACAATAAATCAAAAACAATATGATACTGTGTTATAGACAGAGTATGGAGTCATCATTAATTCCTAAAGGATATAGGAGTGAGGATCCTATCATATCTCCATTTAATTCACCAGTTCAGCCCCAGTAAAACTTTGAGGGATCCTGGATATGACTATAGACATTACAGATTGCAACTGCTATGCCAGAAGCAATATTATTGCAAAAACACATTATTAAGACTTCGTGTACATTGTATGTGGCCACTGATTTAGAAAATGCTTTCTTTTCCATTCAGAATAGAAAACTATATCCAACAGATTGCATTCATGTGGGGTAGACAACAATATTCATTTATAGTTTTGCCTCACTTTTATGCTGATGTTCTCATACTCTGTCATAATATGGTCTGAAGAAACCTGCACCACCTGGACATCCGAAAAAACATTATACAGATCATTAGACTGATTACATCATGCTGATGAACAAAATGTAAAGAGGTGGCTAGTATGCCGGAGGTCTTGGTAAAGACACAAGAGCTTCAGAAATTGAGATATAAGTGCTGAAAATTTAAAAACTAACAGAGGAAATAAAGAATTCCCTGGCACATGAGACTTGGAATGCTAAAATTAGGAAAGTCTTAGACAAACCGGTGTGGTTGGTCACTGGATTTGGGTCATAAAATCTGGGTGATGGTCTATTCCTGGGGGCGGAGCAAGATGGCCGAATAGGAACAGCTCCAGTCTCCAACTCCCAGCGCAAGCGACACAGAAGATCGGTGATTTCTGCATTTTCA
>NW_012114566.1:5262550-5330323 GCF_000951035.1 Colobus angolensis palliatus
GGCACATGTATACATATGTAACAAACCTGCACGTTATGCACATGTACCCTAGAACTTAAAGTATAATAATAATAAAAAAAGAAAGACAAAAAAAAAAATCTGGGTGATCGTATGATGATGGAGATGTCAATGTTGAAGTAAAAGCCAGGATAGGGTTCATGGCAAGTCCCGGTGCAGACTCTTGGAATTCTAGAAAAAGGCTATAACGTTCCTAGCAGAGTATGATATACCATTTGAGAAACAGATACTAGAGTGTTACCTAGCATGGTAGAAATAAAATTCTTGACCTTGGAATACAAAGTGGCCATGAATCTGAAGCTTTTTATCATGAGTTGAGTTCTGCCAGATCCAAGTTATACAGAGTCAATGGATAAACAGGCTAAGCAGTAGTCCATTTTAAGTTGGATATAGAACATCTAGATTTCAGACAGAACAGGATTAGAGGACATGGTATACTACATGAGCAGGAAGCCCATACTCTCACATCACCCCCATATTTGCAATAACACCTCTGTTCCCGCTTGCACTATGGCCATTAGGGGACTTTGTAAGAACAGCTGAAGAAGGAAAAAAAATCCAACCTTGATTTATGTATAGGTCAGCTTGGCACATAGATGCAAACAAACATTGTATAGCAATGGCATTACAGCCACATTCATGGGTGCACATGAAAGACAGTGAACAGAGAAAATTTTAATGGACAGAAATTTTAGTGATATACTTGCCCATCTACTTTTGAGAAGAAAGTGATGGTATGGGGCAAGAATATGTAGAGATTCTTGGGCAGAGGTCAATGACCTGACATTCTCTCTGATCAGAGGCCTACTAGGGAAGTGATTGCAAGATCAGAGACAAGGAAGCCTGCGGTAAAAGTATCTACAGAGATGGGCATGCAAGATTGAGCACAGGATTTGGAGGGTTTTATACTAAACTTTAATGCTTACCAGAAAGCATCTATTATGGAAAAGGCAGTGAAAAATGAGGGATATAAAATTGCTTGGCCATTTGACAATAGCAAACCTTTGATCGTTAGGCACCCTGGAACAACATGATGAGCTCACGAATGAAGTAGCCAGGGTGGCCGAGATGAAAGTTATATATGTACTCAAAGGCATAGACTCACACTTAAAAAGGCAGATTTAGCTACTGCTGCCTCTGAATGTCAAGCTTATCCACAATAGAGACCAAAGTCTAGTTGCCAATATTATCATTCCTCAAGAAGAGAAACTGGACTCTTTTTGTTTTGCTTTTGTTTATGAGATGGAGTCACACTCTGTCCCCCAGGCTGCAGTGCAGTGGCCTGATCTCAACTCACTGCAACATCCACCTCCTGGGTTCAAGCAATTCTCCTGCCTTAGCCTCCTAAGTAGTTGGGATTACAGGCGTGCGCCACCATGCCTCCTTAATTTTTGTATTTTTAGGAGAAACGGGGTTTCACCATGTTGGTGAGGCTGGTCTGGAACTCCTGACCTCGTGATCAGCCCGTCACAGCCTCCCAAAGTGCTGGGATTACAGGTGTGAGCCACTGCACTCAGCTGGCAAACCGGACTCTTGAAGGCAAGTCAACTGCATTGGGCCAGGTTTTTCCTCTTAGACATATAGACCTACTATGAACAAGGATTTCCCTTTCCTTCTATAAGAGCCTGAGCCAACCCATTATTCAATTTCTCATGGAATGCTTATAGAATGATTCAAAGCTAGGAATCTTATAAGGGATAATATCTTACCTGGGGATCCACATCAGTGGTGGTGCTGGAGGGGACTTATGACCATGGCATCTACAAGTTTTATCGCATGTCACACTCTCCAGAAGCAGATAGACGAGTAGAATGCAGGAACAGCCTCTAAAACATAGCTGAAGTCCTGTCTTGGAGGAAACACTCTGAACAGGTAGACTGCACCATCCATCATCTGGGAGTACTTGGGATTTCTTGTGTCTAGGAAACAGTAGGTGAAAAGTGGAGTCACCATCTTCCTAGTTTACCCTGATTAGAAGGAGGTAGGGCTGCTTTCACGCAGTAGAACATGGGGAGGAGATAGGTGTGGAATTCAGGTGATCAACTTGGGCCTCATCTGGTATTTCTTCATTTCATTGTAACTGTGAGTACATGTAGCAAGGTACAGTTGCCAAGAGTTCAGCCACTCAGGAATGAAATTTTGCACACTAGTTAGTCTGCAAGAGCAGACAAGGAAAAGCTGAGAGTGAGGGGGAATTTAGAATTAATAGTGGAGGAGGAAGAGAATGAGTGTTGCTTATGGCTCCACAATAAGGTGTAATGTTGGGGGCTGTAGTTCACCCCACTAGCCTCACACCTCTAAGTTTACTCTCAGGAAAAGAGGCCCATGGGGACCTGCTGCTCACTGTACACATGTAGAGAAGTATATATGTACAGCAGAAGGAGTGGACTGGCTAAAGAGTGGTGGCTAAAGAACTGTGACTCCGATTTTCTGTTGTAGGGACTCTAATTGACAGATGACCTCAGCTGCTGCACCCTGAAGCTATCAGCATTTTTGTATCAGTCTTGATTCCCATATAGCAATTTTTACCTGGCAAAAATTTCTTATTTGCTATTGTCTGAGACTCCATCCATCCAACCCTCTGCCTACCCCGACACCGTCATAGGTGTCATACATACATTGGGGTCTGCCAGCTCTGCCTCTCTCCCCAGGCTCTCTCTCCTTTTTTACCTCACAGATATTTCCCCCTATTCTCACATTTTCTCCACAATCTCACCTTCTTTGGAATGATAATTAATATGGTTGCATATGCCAGCTTTTTTTTGGACCATTCAGATACTACATATTTCCCCCTATAAATCTGTTTGTTTATTTCTGTGTTGATGCCTGCTTCTGAGAAGACTTATACCAATGCACAGGGAATAAGTTGTCTGTTAATGCCAGGAAGTCCTGACTTTGAAATACTTTTCTCTGAGTTCCACCTGAAAACTAAACAAGATCTTTAGCTCATCTGTCTCTATTTCTCACTTTAGGAATGCACAACTACAAGAAAGCAATTGACACTCGTTGAACACGTGCTTGGGAATCCACTTAGATCTGTGAATTCATGGGGTACATTGTCTGTTTTCCATGTTACTGCTGATGCCAGTTGTGCTTAACTCTCCATCATTCCATCCAGAACTTTATTTTCCTCCAGTTTCCAATAAGGGCTCTCTCAATTTCCTTTAAGCCCTCCCAAAGCCTCCTCAATGCCCATTCAAGTATACACATATGACCCAGCCCCAAAGCCAACAGCATGTTTAAGAATTTTCTTTACGTTTTAAATTTTTCGTGTTTTTTTTTTTCAATTTCATTTTTGTTCATTGTCTTTACCCCACTTCAAGTTACCAAGTTCTATTCCAACTACTATTGCTACCTAAGAATCCTATCTCCGACCAAAAGCATACACAAACCGTTGTTCATGCATTCACTTCTGCTCCATCTAGTGTTCAAAGTCATTCCCAAACCCGTCTAGTTGTAAAAGGGAGAGTACATGATCCCCACAGCACAAGAGAAAATGAGCCAACTATTTTGCAGCCATTTATTAAAACTTCCACAAGAGATATTCACCCACTGATTACTATTCTTAAAATATGTAAGTTTAATGAGCAAAAAAATGTGTGAAGCTGATATATTAACCCCTTACGGAATTTTTTCGGAAACCTTGAAACCTGCAAAATTACTCACCAACACTTCCTATAGGTAGGATTCCTCCTTCTATGACTTACTACTACTTTTTTTCTGTATCTAAGAACAACTGTTTCTAAAACAGGTTCTCTGCTGTCTGGTGACATAAGTCTCTTCTCTGCTAATGAGCCTACAAGCATTTCTCAGTATTTGTTAGCTCAAATCCAATTGTTTGCAAACACCCCTCAATTTGCCTCTGCCTTGAGTTTTGATTCTTTAACTTCCCCTTCTCCTCAATGTCAATTCCGTATTCCAGAAAGTTCAGTCCTCCCCGTATGCCTTCGTGTTTGAGTCCTCGTCACTTTTCCATTTCTGGTGGCATGGAATTTATCTTTCTTCCCCATCAATCCAAATCCTGTGTTTGCTATAACAAATGGATGATATCTAACTTTTCCCAAAAGACCGGCCTTACCCAGCATCTCACAGTTTTCTTTCTCTTTTAATTTCTAAGTCTTCTAGACCACGTGTTTTTTTGTTTTTTGGTTTTTTTCACTGTAGACTCTGTTAGATAAATGAGATTGAGAATTACATTCCCATTCGCTTTGTGTTACTTAAAATCGATTTCTGGATGGGTAAGTTAATTGTTTCCTTGGACATTTTTGTATGTTTGGTTTTTAAAAAATTATCTCTTTCGTGGTGTTGAGCTCCCTCAGATGTTTGCTAATCATTAGTTGTACACTTTTGTTTTGTAACAGAATTCTCTCATTCATATTCTGGGCTGTGCTGATGTCCCTTGTGGGCTGTAACATTGTATTTGGGTCCTCAGCTTATTACTGTTGCGGTACATTTCAGTTGGCTGCCTTTTATTTTCCTCCATATATATTGTGCAAATTCAGCACCTCTGAGAATTCTCCTGTATTTTGGACATAGCTATGTGCTTATTAATCAGTTTTTATGTTTCTTTTTCTGTACTTTTGTAGATTTGGTGTGGCAAGCAGTGATTTCAGTATGTGCTCAGTCTGCCATTTTGACAGTGAAATTGTCCACTGTATACTTTATGTTGCCTTTAACACAATTGGCAAGACTCATATTTTTAGCATCTTGGCTTACATTGTAGCTAAAATAGTATCTTAAATGTGATAGCAGCTCAATTAATGTTTTTTCAATGACAATTTAATGCCTTGGTTCTAACTTAGGGTTTAATTCTGACATAATCTTGGGAATATAATTTTAAAGTGAAATGAAACCATATTATCTCCCCAAGGATGTAAAATGTAAGAAAATATTCATAACCAGAAACGAATGTGGGAGTTAAGATTTGTTTCAGAGAAAAAAAAAATGCCGTTAGATTTTATCTACACTACTCTAGCCATTTCAGCTCAGAACGTGGCTTATTCCTTCATTCAACAAATATTTGAGTAGTGTATGGTTTTCGGGTGTTGTTCTGGGTGCTGAGTTATAGAAATAAACAAACAACAACAATAACAAAAAAAAAAAAAGAACAGCCATCAAGGAGCCTATATGTGCAAAACCACTAAGGTGCATGTACCTCTTCTTTTCAAGGAGGCAGTACGGCTGAAACAGAAGAAGTGACAGGGAAGTACAAGATAATATGAGCAGAGAGGCGATGAAGGCAAGATTGTACAGAAAGTCTTAGATCATTGTAAAGACTCAGTCTTTTACTCTGAGCCATATGGGGGACCACCAGAAGATTTTGGTAGAAGAGTGACATTATTTTACTTATACTTTTGCAGTGTCATTGCTGCGTAGATGTCAACCAGCCATGTATATAAAGAAACCAGAGTCCAATTTGGATGCCATTGTCATTATTCAAGCAGGAAATGGAGGTGGCTTGGACAAGCAGTAATAGTGATAAAGGTGGTGAGAAGTGGTCAAATTTAGGGCTACTAATATAAATGTGAAAGACTGAAGAATAAATTCATTTTGGAAATATGTAAGTCTCTATTTTTTAAATGTCCCAGAATCAAGGCCAATTTTATGAACTAAAACCATAAAGGTAAAAAAAGAGAGTGCTCTAAAAGTCTCATAACCATAAGAGAATTTCTCCCTTGCATTTTAGAAGACATTTCAATCTTCCAGGCTTTATTAAAATGGAGGTGATTTGTTGCTAGAGGGACAAGTACTTCAAGTGATATCCTTCCCTAGCTCCTCTAGTAGTACCTGTCACCTGAATTTACTTTTGCTATGTCCTATAAGCAGCCATTCTCAAACTTTTTGGTCTCAGGACCCTTTTACTGTCTAATATGGTTGGGCTTTGTCCCCACCCAATCTCACCTTAAAGTATAATATTCTCCACATATCAAAGATGGGACCAGGTAGAGATAATTGAATCATGGGGGCAGTTTTCCCCATATTGTTTTCATGGTAGGGAATAAGTCTCACGAGATCTGATGGTTTTATAAATAGGAGCTCCCCTGCACAAGCTCTCTTGCCTGCCACCATGTAAGATGTGACTTTGCTCCTCATTTACCTTCCACCATGAGTTTATCACTTCCCCAGCCATGTGGAGCTGTGAGTTAATTAAACCTCTTTCCTCTATAAATTACACAGTCATGGGTATGGCTTTATTAGCAGCATGAGAACAGACTAATAAACTGTCTTAGAAATTATTCTGGCTCCGATCAATAGTCAGAAGCAACACAGTAATTTTAACAGGGAAAATTTAATGTAAAGAATTACTACTGAGCTATCATGGAGAATAACCATGAAGATGGAAAGATAGTACTAAAAGGCACTCTAGAACTGAGGGACAGTTCCTAAAGGAAAATAAACTTAGAAAAACAACAACAAAACAAAACAAAAAGCAATAACAACAAAAAACTGTGTTCCTAAGGATGGGGCTCAGACTTTGTAGAAAAAGGTTTGGTGATAGCCCACTGGATGATAGAGGACTTTGCTGCTTCCTGGGATGAAGCTGGTCCACAGTCCACAAGCAAGTGGAATGAATGTTCTGGGGTGCAGGTGACCTGAAGTTAGTGTCCAGGCCCTCACAGACTCAGAGCACCACTGCAGACACTGCTAAAACTAGGACCTGGACAGGTCTCCCTTTGAAGGAACCTAGCGCATTGTGGCCTGAGCCATGTGGAGTAAAGGTAGAGTGGTCTACTCGCTAGATAAAAGCATGATAGGGCCCCTGGTACGAGCGGGTGTGCACTAGGCTAAAGAGAGGATGTGGGGAGCAGTAACTTAGGTTGGGCTGTAGATTTCCACAATGTCAGAGGTCCTGATTTCACTGTCAATGCCTGAGTTGACTGTTGCAGAAAGCATGTTTTCTAGGAGCCTGGTAATGAAACCACACTAGAAGCAGATAGGCAACACCAATCCCTCACCAGTGTCAGTGCAGTTCCCTTACACACAAAGTTTAACTTCTTGCTGATTGGAAAAAGTGAAACATGTAAAAGGCACAGTGCCATTATCACAGAGCAGGCAACTAGGCTGAATTTGGAACTGAGAGGTAATATATTAATAACTGGCACAAGGATCCCAAAGGAGATTTTGTTTATGTGGATAAAATCTATTATAGATTAAAACTTTAGAAATTTACAAAATACTTTATAAATTTTAGATTTGCAATAAGTCCATTACAAGTCAACATATGTTCATATTTTATGAACAATAACTTTTTTATTTTTTTATTTTATTATACTTTAAGTTCTAGGGTACGTGTGCACAACATGTAGGTTTGTTACATAGGTATACATGTGCCATGTTGGTGTGTTACACCCATTAACTCGTCATTTACATTAGATATATCTCCTAATGCTATCCCTCCCCCATCCCCCCTCCCCACAATAGGCCCCGGTGTAATGTTCCCCTTCCTGTGTCCAAGTGTTCTCATTGTTCAGTTCCAACCTATGAGTGAGACCCTGCAGTGTTTGGTTTTCTGTTCTTGCAATACTTTGCTGAGAATGATGGTTTCCAGCTGCATCCATGTCCCTACAAAGTACATGAACTCATCCTTTTTTATGGCTGCATAGTATTCCATGGTGTATATGTGCCACATTTTCTTAATCCTGTCTGTCACTGATGGATATTTGGGTTGATTCCCAGTATTTGCTATTGTGAATAGTTTCGCAGTAAACATACACGTGCATGTGTCTTTATAGCAGCATGATTCAATAACTATTTTTTTAAATAGTGCAAAGAGTGGTATTATTTTACAAGTTGAAAATTACTTTGATGACTGATTTAAGGGAAGACAATTGGATTCTCATACCTGCTTCTGCATTCAACCTGTTATATTGTTTTGTTTGCAGTATATTTTAAAAAGTCAGCTTACCCTCAGAGACATGTGCTTGCTGATTGGAGTAATATTTTAATAGCCTTTTCATATGACTGTGGATAGTCTTCTTTGATATAACACGCAAAATTGACAAGTCTTTCCTTGAAGATTGGTTCTGTGTAATCTGAAACCATCAATGAACTCATTTTTGATTACATAAATATGCACTGATAAATCTTGCATTTTGAACAAATGTTTACCTGCACGTGATTTTTGTGACAACGTATTGGTCATTTGCAAAATATTAGTTCGCTCATTTATACAGGACTCTTAAATGCAGGACTCTTAAATTTATACAGAACACACTTAATTAGATAACCCCCAAAAAGTCACATTCATTTAAGTACAAATAATCTCATCAGAAAAGTCATTAAATATTGTGAAACTGACAGGCTCACAGTGGCAGATAAAGTTTTCCAAAATGTTAATTTCCCCTTGAAAGTTCAAGTTTTATTCTTGGCAGCATTTGTTAGTTGCTTTCATCCGTTGTTTATTTTTGAGAAAATATCTTACAAATATGCAAGTCAAAATATTCACAGTTTATCAGTTTGTTATTCTTTTAAGTAAAAACGCTGTTCCATGAGGAAAAGCTGTTTGTTCAACCTCATAACTTAATCATATAGGGCTTTTCCTTTAGGCAACCATCACACATCAGTATACAAAAGTATTTTATGCATGTTTTTTATTTTGTCATTCAGAATATTGAAAATGTGTGCTCAAAATTGGGAATTTAATAAAATTAATACGGCTTCATTGAGGACATTCAGAAGAGAAATTGCGATTGTATTACTGAAAAAACGTGACTGAAAAATACAATGACTACTGGTATATGTCTTGATCCCTGCTGAAGCACCAGCCATTTTCCTCACCATTGCCTTTGAAATGCCATTTCTCCCTTTTCGGAACTCCCTTAGCACTTTTGATGTACTTTAGTGTATGTACCTTACTCACCCTTGAATTATGATCATTTATGTGGCTGCAACCAGCCCATTCTCAAGTTCCCTAAAGTCAAGATTTATATTTGATTTCTTTTTATTTTCCAACTTTCCCACCCTCATGCAAATGCCTAACTCAGGGACTTCATATAGTAGGTGTGGAACTGCCCAGTGGGTTCTTTTGCTCACTGCCCAGATACAGTGGATTTATCAAGATACAGGAATTGCAGTAAAGAAAGACTTTAATTCACACAGAGCTGGCTGAAAGGGAGAACAGAGGAGATATATTACTCAAACCTGTTTCTCCAGAAATTCAGAGAGGGTCTTTTAAGAATAATTTGGTGGGTAGCAGGGCTAGGGAGTGAGGAGTGCTGATTGGTCAGGTCAGAAATTAAATCACAGGGGACTGAAATGGGTTCTTCTTGCTGTGTTCTTGATCCAGATTATCGGTCTGGGTGGAGCCAACTGATCCACCAGAATGCAAGGTCTAAAATATATCTCAGGCACAAATCTTAGGTTTTACAATGGTGATATTATCCCTGGTAGCACTATGGGAAGTTTAGAATCTTGTGGCCTCTGGCTGCATGACTCCTAAACCATAATTTCTAATCTTGTGACTAATTTGTTGGTCCTACAAAGGTAGTCTGGTCCTCAGGCAAGAAGGGGATTTGTTTCAGGAAGGGGCTATTATCGTCTTTGTTTCAAAGTTGAGCTATAAACTAAGTTCCTCCGGAAGTTAGTTTGGCCTAGACCCAGAGATGCACAAAGGCAGCCTGGAGGTTAGAAGTAAGATGGAGTCAGTTAGGTTAGATCTCTTTCGCTGTCATAATCTTCTCACTGTTATAATTTTTCCAAAAGTGGTTTCAGTTGTCTAATAAATATTTGTTGAATGAATAAATAAATTAACATTTTTTAAAGAAAAGACAATATTTATTAAAATCTTGTTGATGTTTGTTCCTGTTAAGTCCTTCTGTACTTAACCTGCATACGAGGTCAGATTGCAATACATGTATGCATTGTAATTTATGCTTACCAGTATACAAGAGTAATCATTGGCCTTACAGGAATATATTTGCGTGACTTTATTTTAATTGTTGATTTACTTCTCTGTTTCCCTTATGATAATGAAGCTCCTTGCAGGCAAGGCGTATCTTATTTTTCATTGTGAAAGCTCAGTGTCTAGCACAGTGCCTTAGGTGTATGAGTCACTCAAAAATTGGTTGCTTATAAATAAAATGATAAAATAGAATGATTTTGGGATTAAAAAACTTATCACACATAAAGAAGACAGGAACTTTTCTTGTATGATGGTGTCCACTAAAAATAAGCTATATTTTATAGATTACAAAATATATCCACACAGAAGAGTTTACTTGTCTTTATGATATACCGTTAAAGTACAAAGCACAGAAATTGTTCACCATTTCTGTTACTTGTCATTGCTCTACATTTATGCTAATGTCATCTAGTTCTTTTACTGATTTTGAACATTAACTTTAGATTGACTTTTGGCCGCACAAGACATGCATACACATGGATGAATCCATAATTAATTGAACATTTGGATGGCTTTACCATACTGTTAAAATTATAATAGAAACAATAGTTAACATTTGTTGACTATATACTACATATTGTGACAAATGTTAAATATTAATTGTCACCTTTATCTTAACAACCACGTGAAGGAGGTTATATAAGTGTTTGCATTTTCCCATGAGGAGATGGAAGCATAGAAAAATCAAGTTATTTACAGAAAGTGACACATTCAGCAACCAGAGCCAGGATTTGAACCCAAGTGAACTGACATCATCATTCTCTTAAATACTATAATATAATGTAACCCTCTCCACAAAGATAATCATAAAATATCATTAAAAAGACAATACTAGAATAGGCCTTCTAAATCTGACACTGTTTAACCTTCTAACAGTTTGTAACTTCACATATGTACCATACAGATGAAGAAACAACATGTAGCAGGAGGCTGTATTGCCTTTAATAGCTTGTTTCACATGATGGTGTGGAATTAAATAACTGTAATAATTCGAATTCCACTGACATATATTGCCACTGCACTTGTAATAGTCTATCAACACACAGAGTCCTCTCTTAATTCACCAGTAGTTTCTGGGAACCCCAGGGGATATAAAAAATGCTCATAAACATGTCTCTTTCCATCACTTGTGGTGAATTCGTGTGTGTGTGTGTGTGTGTGTGTGTGTATTTGAAACAAGGTCTCACTCTGTCACCTAGATCAGTAAAATCATTGATGCTCATTGAAACCTCAAACTCCTGGGCTCAGGTGATCCTCCTGCCTCAGTCTTCTGAGATGCAGGGATTACAGGTGTACACCACCATGACCAGCTGCTCTTTTAATGATTTGGTAGAAATAAGGGTCTCATTATATTGCCTGGGCTGGTCTCAAACTTCTGAGCTTAAATGAGTCTCCTGCTTTGGTCTCCCAAAGTGTTGGAGTTACAGGTATAAGCCATTACATCCACCCTGTGATCTTTGGGTAAAGGCGATTGCCCTCCATAATGTAAGTGGGGCTCATGAAAACAATTGAAGACCTGAATAGAATAAAAAGGCCAGCCTTCCTAAACTGGAGAAAATATTCCAGCAGATAGCTTTTAATCTCTCTCTCTCTCTGGTTCTTTCAATCTCTCTCGTACACACACACACATACACACATACACGATATAGATAGATATAAATGTACATCTATAATATAGTAGATATACATATCTACTACATCTATTATATACATCTATAGTATAGTAGATATATAAATATCTACCATATATTTATAGTAGATATATAAATATCTACCATGTATTTATAGTAGATTTAAAAATATCTACCATGCATTTATAGTAGATTTAAAAATATCTACCATGTATTTATAGTAGATTTAAAAATATCTACCATGTATTTATAGTAGATATATAAATAACTACCATATATTTATAAGTGGAATATAAATATCTACCATTTATTTATAAATAAAATATAAATATCTACCATATATTTATAAGTAGAATATAAATATCTACCATATATTTATAAGTCGAATATAAATATCTACCATATATTTATAAGTAGAATATAAATATCTACCATATATCAATAGTAGATATATAAATACATACTATATAGATGAATCTATTTACAGATATATAAATATATAGTAGGTATTGTATCTATATATCATATATCATCTTATGTATATCTCTATATTATATATAAGGATTTATAATATCCATAGATAAATAATACCTATAGTAGATATGTAAATATCTACTATAGGTGCTGTTTCTCTGGAGAATGCTTAGAATGCTCATATCCCAGGCCCAGCTATCAATGATCTAACATGTCATGGCGCCCAGGCTACTTGGTGATTTGTGACAAAATGGAGGTGAAGGCCACTGCTACTTATGCAGTGTTTTGTTAGAGAGTTCCTTAAGCAGGGCTGTTTGTGGCCTTACGTTTTACAGAGATTTTTCTGTAGAGTGTTTTTGCAGTTCTTTTTTCTCCATACAATCTATGGGAGTGGGCTGGAAGTCCCCACTATGGTGGAATCAGAATCATGACTCCCCTTTGACAATAATGACTCTGGCTTAAATAGTTGGCTATCATGCACAGCTACTTCTTCCCTTGGGATGAATTATCTTCCTCTGTTAGTGTCAGTTTGGCCTGTTACATGATTTATTCAAGACATGCTCCAGACAATTTTCAAGTTACATTCTTTCCCAAGGGTCTCTTCAAATGACATGGAAGGGAATTCTCTTAGGAATGTACCAACAGGACTCTAAGGATGCTCACACATGCTTGAATACCAACAAAGGGAATGTTTCTGCAGTGTACTAGAGAAATATTTTGATAAGTGTAGTAATTCTCCCGGCATTCATACTCTGTGGAAAATCAACTCTTCTGTACCTTTCTACATTTTTTGATTTTACCCAATAAGCACACAACACTAAAAGTCCCAGTAACTTCCAGGGACTATAATTTTACTCTAATTTGTTTGTGTAAAAAGAGTCCCGACATGAGGAATGAGGACATATTCCACCCTTGTATGAGGCAAGGCTTTGGGATAAATGTACTTTGTTTGATCTGACCAGTAAGTGTATATGGTGACAAATATGTAATATCTGAATGGTCCAAAAATAGTGGGCATATACAACCATGTTAACTATCATTACAAAGAGGGTGAGACTGGGGAGAAAATGTGAGAATGGAAAAATATACAATCTACAATACTAAGTTCTATTTAATTTTCTGAGACAGTGACCAAGGACAACTAATTAGGGTTTAATGTTTAACTGAATAAGGTCACAACTGTATTTTTGGCTCTCCTTCTATTATTAAGTCTTCTATAAATGGTGGAATTTGGGGAGCTGTTTTAGGATTAGAGGAGAAAATGTACTTAATATTGCAGGGGATAAAAAGAAGATTCTCTAGGCATTAGGCAACTTCATTACTACCTACACATTACCTGTCTTAAAACAATAACTGCTTAGTCAATGATTCAATCAAGCCAAATGTGCAAAGTGTGCAACAAACTTTAAATAAATCAAAAGTCTTGTCTTCCATCCTCTGGTATTAAGAAGAAAAGATGTTAACATTGAGGATACAGAAAATACAAGGTGATGGAAAATTTACTATGGCTGTGGACACTAAGGGGATTCAATATGAGCCAACCTCTATTATCTGGTTTGCAAACAAAGACACCTCAATTATGTCCCCAGAGTCATATCTGCTAGCCTGAAGGTTACCCTCTGGATGATTTCAGGAGGTAACAATAAGGCAGGTCTGCTTGTGAGTTAAGCTACATTTCTGCCACATTAATATTGGATATGTCAGTATCTAACTGACTTCATGGAGAGAGCAGTTTCCTGTTACTGAATAACCTGCTTATTCTTAAAATCCCAAAATATTACTGTTAGAATTCTTAAGCTGTTAGAAATTCTTAGAATTTCTCTTCTATTTTTAAAGCTGTTTTCTATTTTGTGTTTTAAAGCTTCTGAATATAAAAGTTACCCATTGAATTAAAGCAAGTAAGTTTTTAATAACAATATAGTGATAATATATTAATTTTGAACTTCTTAGTAATAGTGTTAATTTTGAATTAGGAAACAATGTACATTGATAAAATTTTAAAAATGGCATTGGATATGGCCTAATTATAAAGTTTCTTTTATATTATAGAAACTATATATTTTCCCACTGTTTTAGTACTATCTTACTCTCTTTTTACCTGAGTTAAGGGTGTTTAAGTATATCCCTTGACTGTTGAAAAATGCTAAAGAGCATTATTTTGCTTTTCTGTATATATTCTCCAGTATTCCATGATTAAAACGGTATTCTCTTTTAAATATTTGGTTTTACTGCACATAACTTACTATTAATTAATTTTGCAAAAATACTAATCATTGGAAGGACTAGAAGTAAAAAAAAAAAAATTATGATTACATTTCTACAAGTAGAAAATAGTACCAAAAGTCTTCCCCAGGACTTCAGAACAAAACCACTATTCTTATCTAACGTTTTCTCTCATCATGTTCCTCTTGGTATTTATTTATGGCTCATTAGAAATAATGCTACTATGATCTATGGCAGGCACTGTTTGTTGCTGAACAAACAGCCAGCCATCCTTTTCCAATTTTTCTTTGTTAATCTAACAACAGATTTACTCACATATCAGGTGGCCACCTACATTAGAAAGATGAGCTCCCCTTAGACCTAGCTAGAGGGTGAATCTTGATTACTGAATGTCACGCCAATTCCATTCCTCTCAACCTTGATTGATTTACATGAGATTTTGCTATGCAATTCTGGAAAAGTACAGGGTTGAGAAAATCACGTAGCGGCTTCTGGAATGGATTTCATCCATCTTAAAAAGATCTACACCCTTTTTGTCCCTTTTAGCATTTAGGTGGTTGGGGATGGTAGCATACTAAAAGCTATTCAGTTATTGCTACGCTTTGAATTCATGTGTTAGACATTTAATTCCCAATGCAACAGTGTCGAGAGGTGAGACCATTAACAGGTAATTACATAATGAGATGGTCTGTCCTCATCAATGTATTAATGGTATTATCATGGGGGTTGGTTACTTATCATGGGAGTAGGTGAGTTCAGATCTCTTCCTATTTGCTCCTGCACTCTCTTACCCTTCTGCCTTTCAGCATGGAATAATCAGCATGAAGGCCCCCACCAGATGCAAGCAACTTGACACTGGATTTCCCAGGCTCCAAAACTGTGAAAAATACATTTCTTTCCTTTATAAATTACCCAGTCTATTGTAGTCTGTTATAGCAACACGAAATGGACTAAGACATTTATGTTAACATCAAAAGGGGTCAGATCTGAGGACATTAGCTGACAGGGTGAGGACACATGCACAGGTAAATTTTTTTAAATAAGTATTTGAGGATTTTATTATCTCACCAATCCAACACATTCTGGAACCTCCTGCCCGGTACTCTTGTTACGTGAAGGTTTATGTCCTCACTGTTTAAGCAATTTTGAGTTGGGTGTGGTGCTACCTGTAGCTGAAAAGGTTCTAATTAATATTTTCCTGCATTGAAAAACCATATGTATTTTTTACCCGTTTTCACTTTAGAGCCAAGGTCATGGAATTTTAAGAAGAAATGTTGAATCCCTGCCCTCAGAGAGACCATACTTTCTTCCAAATAACTGTCGTTGAGACTGCTAAAGAGCACATTCTGAAAGAATATGGACGTTCTTAGGTAATAAATTTGAAATCAGAAATTACCATCAAACTTTGTTAACTATACAGCTATTTTAAAATGTTGGAGAGTGACTACTGTTGAATTAATTAGACTAAATTTGCACAACTGTATAGAAAGTGTAGAATTATCTTTATATATACATAGTATTATACATTTTTTGTCTTACAAATACTATAGACTAATCTATAATCTGTGTCAGTATTTTGCAAGTGGTGCGATTTCGAATCTAGAAGCCTCACTAATCTTTCAGAGAGCAACTCGGAAACTACAAACTTTCTTGTTAGAACAGATGGGTTTTTTAAATTGATGTTGTAGTGCATAATTCCACCTCTGTTGAATCATTTTAACAAGAAAATGTTTCAAGTGTTCCACCAGTTGGCTGGTTAAATTAACATCAGGCATCAGTTAAGATATATATCACAAGGATAAATCTATCTAGTGACCCATGAGCAAGTAAAACTCTATCTGCAAAAGAGTCTTTCTAGGAGAGAAGGTCACAAATACATCTTAGAGAGTAACACGGAAATGAAGGTTTCATATTGGCTTCGATTTCCGGCCAGTGATAATTATCATATGACACAGGTCTATCTTAAATCTAGTGATCTGAATATTTGAAACAAATAACAAAAGAACCAAAGCAATTAAATTCTTGAATTTTAGTGTTCAAAATGTCCTGAAGGAAAATGTACTGTCTCAATACTAGATTTTAACTAGGTTAAATAAATGGATTGGCTGAGCGCCGTGGCTCATGCCTGTAATCCCAGCACTTTGGGAGGCAGAGGAGGGCAGATCACAAGGTCAGGAGTTCAAGACCAGCCTGGCCAATATCATGACACCCCATCTCTACTAAAAATACAAAAAAATTAGCCAGGCGTGCTGGCATGCGCCTGTAGTTCCAGCTACTTGGGAGGCTGAGGCAGAAGAATCACTTAATCCAAGAGATGGAAGTTTCAGTGAGCTGAGATCATGTCACCGCACTCCAGCCTGCTCAACAAAGCAAGACTCCATCTAAAAACAATCATAATCATAATAAGTGGACTGATGCCATTTTCTAGTCACATATTTGCTGTTTGTTGGTTTAATAGTGTACAAACATAATTAGAACATTATATGTATTACCCCTCATCAGCGGCCAAAAAGTTTTGTATCCAAATGATTCCAGTAAAGAACAATGTAGTTTATTCATTTAATTCCAATGTAGCTCATATCTTTTTTGTCCTTTTGTTTTTAGTTGACATGTAACAATTGTACATATTTATGGGATACAGAGTGATATTTTGATACATGTAGACAATGTATAGTGATCAAATTAGAGTAATTAGCATGTCTACCACCTCAAACATATATTCTTTCCATTAGCTTTTCAAAAACATACAGAAAATTATTGTTAACCATATTTACCCTATGGTACTAAAGAAAACTAGAACTCATTTCTCCTGTGTAGCTGTCATTTTGTATCCATTAACCAACCTCTACCTATCCTCCTCTCCACTATCCTTCTAACCTTCTAATAATCATAATTCTACTCTCTACTTCTACAGCTCCCACATGAGTGAGAATATGCAGTATCTATCTTTCTGTGCCTATCCTACTTCATTTAACATAATGTCCTCCAGGCTCATCTATGGGCTGACAATGACAGGATTATATTCATTTTTATGGCTGAATATTACTCCATTGTATATATACTATATTTCTTTATTAATTATCTGATGGACATTTAGGTTGATTCCATACCTTGGCTATTGTTAATAACACTGCAATAAATATGAGAGTGCAGCTTTCTCTTTTACATATTGATTTTTTTAGCTGAGCATGATGGTATGCCACTGTAGTCCTAGCAACTTGGGAGGCTGAGGTGGGAGGATCACTTGATTCCAAGAGTTCAAGGTTGAAGTGAGCTATGACGGCAGTGAGCTATGATGCATTCCAGCCTGGGCAAAAGAGCAAGACCTTGTTTGTAAGCAAACAAACAAACAAAAATAATATACTGATTTCCTTTCCTTTAGATAAATACCCAGTAGTGGGATTGCTGTACCATATGGTGGTTCTAGTTTTATGGGAAACCCCATAATGTTTTCCACAGTGAATATAAAAACTTACACGTCCACCAACAATGTATGAGTTCCCTTTTCCCCATATTCTTGACAGCATTTATTTGTCTATTCGAAAACAGCCATTCTAACTGGGTAAGATGATATCTCATTTTTGTTTTAATTTACATTTCTCTGAAAATGAGTGATGTTGAGAATATTTTATATGTTTGACTGTTTGTATGTCTTCTTTGGAGAAATGTCTATTTAGAATCTTCCCATATTGAATCAGTTTCTTCGTGGATTTTTTGCTTGTTTGTTTGTTTTTGTGCTGTTGTTTGAGTTCCTTACAAACTGGATATTAGTCCCTTGTCAGATGAATAGCTTGCAATTTTTTTTTCCACTCTACAGGTTGTTTTTTCATTCTGTTGATTGCTTTCTTTACTATGCAGAAGCTTTTCAGTTTGATATAGTCCCTTTTGTCTATTTTTGTTTTGTTGCTTGTGCGTTTGAGGTGTTACCCCTAAAATCTTTGCTAGACCAGTGTTCTGAAGCATTTCCCCTGTTTTCTTTTAGTTATTTTATAGTTTTGGGTCTTATGTTTAATTCTTTAATCCATTTTGAGTTGATTTTTGTATATATCATGAGAGATAGGGATATACTTTCATTCTTCTACATATGAGTATCTAGTTTTTCCAGCAGTGCTTCAGGACTTTCCTTTCCTCAACTGTATTCTTGATGCCTTTGGAGAAAATCAGTTGGATATAAATACTTGGGTCCCTGTTGGTTCCCTGCTGAAGTCTTGCATTTTCCTTTAGACTTTCTATTCAACATGTGGTCATCTACTCACTGTTTTTGTCTTTCTTTGTAGAAGGGGTGAGTGCTGGGTACCTCTAGTCAGCCGTCTTGCTGACGTCTCCCACTGTAGCTCATTTCAAAGACCATTTTATATAAAGGGAGCCTTTTAGGTTAAACTTTCCATGATTACTGCTTCCACAGTTTTAGAATATGACATAATTTTACTAAAATTAAATAAGAAACTTTTGAACTTTCAACCCTATCCCATGGGATAACTAGGAGTTTACCAGTAAGTCACAAGTTCTGTTTTATATAAATTGGAAGAGAAGTAGGGACAATTGGTAGGCTTGGACTCCTCTGGGAATGCTTCTGGTTACCAGTCTGCTGGTGGATCTGTTGGCTTGAAAGTATAAGGAAAACTGTATCACTTCCAAGATTTCTGCTTATATCCTTATTAATTTCCTCTAACATAATTACTTTCTTATAATGTAATTATTGAAGACTAGTGGTCCACCAAGAACCATCGTCTCTTTTCAGCAACTTATTCACATACACTTATATCTTTCTAATTGTGTAACTGATTTTAGCAAGTGTACCTTGATATATTTGCTGATGTCTACATGGGCAAACTCAGTGTCAATTGGTATAGTAATGAATTCATTATACTGATATCTGGGATAAGAAGTAGTCAGTCTAGAGTAGGTCTGTGCTGTGGAAACAAGCATCCCCAGAGTTTCCATGGTTTAATAAAACAGAACAGAAGTTTTTGTTTGTTGGTTTTTTTTGTTTTTTGTTTTTTGTTTTTTTTCTCTCCCTGGTACCTATTTTGTTATAGATTTGGGCAAATGTTGAGAACAATCAGGGCCCAGCAACACGGACTGCACTGATCTTAGAGCACTCATCTCAGCAGGAGGCCTTGCCTGTTGTCCCCTCAGCAGAGGAGACAGCTGGAGAGTTGTGAACTTGCATTTTCAAGCTTGGGGTGGGGATGACATGTCACTTATACCCACAGCCCATAGGCCAGAACTCATCATGTGGTCCCAGGTAAATAGAAGGGCACAGGGACATGGTAGTGCAGATAGAGCATTTGGCAGTTGCAACTGTCTCTGCCATAGTGGAAGTCTACAACTGTTCATGATTCATAGTAACAACAACAGCAGAACATTTTTGCTAACATTCCAGAAAGGAGTTGTGAAGGGAGAACAGGAGAAACTAACTCAGATGTAACCAACTCAGATGTAACCAGTTATCACTTAGCAGATTGAAACTCATTTGATATTGATTCATCATCTTATACACCTGCAAATAAATTGATTTTTAGATTGAGAGAGTCAAGAAAAGTTAAAAAGCCAGATATTAAACATAAGATAATTCTCCTTTATAGACCTTTATAGGCCTATAAGAGAGTGTCTTTATAGACCTCTCTTTTTCCTCTTTTCATTTACACTGCATTAATAGAATAAAAACATTGAATAAAAGTGTCCACTATTTTGAAAAGCATATATTTTGTTAATAAGTTTGATAAATCATGACTTTTAAACCCTTAATATAGCTTATAATTATTATGACCCAGCCCTATTCTCTACAGGTGAGAAGCTTGAGGAGGGCCACCAAGTTTAAATGATTATTATTTCTCTTGTTTGAACTTAAAACACACAGAGGGCTCCATGTCTTCTGAGTTTAGTTCCTGTGTTCATATCTTGCTCCCTTTGTCCTGTATTTTGAAAATAGCCCTATACCTGTGTTCTGTCTTACCCACTAGACAAATGACTCCACAAGATCAAGTGACCTGGCTATTTTGTATATGTTTGATCTGCATTGTAGGGATTACGGCCTTCTATAGTCCAAAGGTCTAAGGAAGCACCAGGGATGCATTCACACTTATATACACACTGATGTCATCAGAGTTAGGTTCAACATTTTGGGAAGATACATAATATTCACTACAGAATAAAATCCACAGCGCAATTCTAATTCCCTAAATAAGATAATTTTCTAGAGCAAATCAGTGATGACAAAAAGAAGGGAAACAGAAGAATGGAAGAGACACAGTTCTAGGCATGATGCTTCCATAATATTATTTAATATTCACAACAACCATATTTATAAATGAGCTAACGGACTCAGAGAAGTTCAGTAACTTTCCAAAGTCACTTAAATTTGTGACTTTGTGGGGTGATCCCACATCTACCTGACTTCAGACTGTGTATTTCCCCAATTCCATAATGACTCAATACAATGAGAATATTTACTGTGTTAGTAAATGAAAATATTGTGAAAAATGGCGTGTCCCACTTCTCCATTCCTTTCTCCTTGACTGTTATTTGCTTTTACATCAGGCAGGAATTTAATCCACCATTCCAGCAGTAAGTCCATCCGTTGATTTGCTTTATTAAATAAGATTGTAGTGCACGAGGGTCACTGATTAAATAATTCCCCTAGAGCGGGTCTCTGCAGTTTTCTTCTGTAGCTGGAAAAAGTCAGAGGGCAGAGCTGTCCTCAGGCTAGGTAAACACATTTTTGGGAAATCACTGAGTTTAGGAAAATAGTAACCTCTCTTAAATGTATATCCAAATACTCTAAAAAGGAATATATTCTGGTATTAAAAGGAGAGAGGACACCCTTCTTTCTTCTGTGACCTTTTAGCTCCCTTTGCATTCCAGAAAACTCTCTGGGGGCAGTTTGTTTCCTGTTTCTTCACTAGATGTCAGAGACATTTCTGATACCAAACACGCTTCAAATATTTATTTATGTATTCATTCACTAAATATATATTTATTGAATAAATATTTATTGGATTTTCAAATGCCAGAAACTTCAGGTATTGTGTACAACTGAGAACATATTTATTGTTCTCTTTCAATTTACAGTCAGGAAAAAGAGGCAGATAAAGATAGCATGAGGGCAGAGGAAAGCACAGTTATTTCCTCTCCATCTCTTAAAATATGATGAACGAGATGAACAGATTTCAATGTTCTATTAGAATTTGCAACTTGAGGATATTGGGACAAAGATCACGTCATCCAGAATCTTTTATTGGAGCAGTCTGCATTCTCCTTCTGCTCTCCCATCTTGGATTATCCTTGGGGTCAGAGGAGCAAGCCAGACTCTCTCTGCTCACTACCCACATGATTGCTACCAAGTTAGCATGTAAATCTCAGGTTTGTTATTCCGTCTAAGCAGCATGTTTTTCCAGGCAGTAAAACTTGTTACTGATCTGGTGGAATAGGTATGGTACCAAGAAAAAATGTTTTAAGTGTATTTTTAGGCTGAATGTGAAAAGGTGAGGTAGAAAGGCAGGCGAAAGGTAGCTTCAATTAAGAAAGACATTTTCTGATTACTGTCTCTGGGTAAAAATTGAATGCACTTCCCATGAGCCAATTACTCCTGTGTTTACCTGGGCACAAACTGGATGCTCATCCAGCAGGGATGTTGTCAAAGGGTTTCAAGTTTTAGACAGAGGATTAGACTAGTTAACTTCTAAGCAGTCCACCCTAAGATGCATAGAATTAGAAAATCAAGGAGTCCTAGTACATTACAGATTTAGGAAAACCTTTTCTCACTAGTACAAATGAAATATATTTTATTTAAAATTTGGGAGTGAAAGCACAATGCGTTTGAAAGAACACGGATATATTTCATTGAATTGGGAATCTCAAAGTATACAAAACGCCAAATTAAATATATTCAATAATCAAAATATCTCTTCATATTTTGTGTTGATATTTGCAACTTGATTGTAGCAGGAGCCTGCTTTTAATTGGAAAACTTGATAAAAGAACTACATTTAAAAATGTGTTTTTTTTTTTTTTTTGACATTCTTCAATCCAGAGGTAAAATTTATGTCCCCTTCCTTTGAAACTGGGTGGGACCTTGTGACAGCCTTGACAAATATAATGTGATCAAAGTAATGTTGTGTGACTTCTGAGACTAACCAAGAAAATGCCACACACATTTGGTGCTTCGGGACAACGGGCCTGGTGGCAGCACAAAGCCTTATGTATGAAGTCCAACCACGGTGAGTGGCCATATGCAGAGACCACGTTAGGAGAGAGAGGGATGCCTGAGGAGCCCTACATCGGGTGCACAAATGAAAGAGCCTCCTGGATGTCCCATAGCCTCAGCTATGTTCAGCAAGAACTGGACTGAGTCCTGTCAATCTCCAGATTTGTGAGCAAAATAAATGATTGCTATTGATTTAAGCCACTGTTTTGGAGTGGTTTGTTACACAAAAAATAAACAACTAGAACACACAAATACCCCACTACTGTGCTTTCTTTATATGATGCTTATCCCTTGACTTGGAAACAGGAAAAATCCAGTGTTTATTATTTTCAACTTCCTCAGCTCTAAACATAATTTTCCATTAACTGACTGGAGAAAGTATATCTTTAGTGACTATGTGAAACTATAGTTCATATATGGATTTATTTAAACAGACCTTACCCTTTGCTATCAGAAAATTATAATCTCTGATGTATTAACTCAACCAATAAAAAGAAAGTACGTATATAGAGATATAAATTATCCAAATATTAATCAGATTCCTAGATTAAAGCAAGTGGCTCATTATGTGTAGGAAGAGGACAAAAGAAACTTTGTAGTGTTGAAACATGCAAATGTCTTAGGTATTAAGAGCCTGGAGATAAATCACTGTCTCAAGGAGGCGTGAATGTAGAAAGAATGAAGAATGAGCCAGTGCCCAGATCTGTGGATGGGAACATAATCCACGAGTCGGGTTACTGAAGAACATCTTTCCTACCTAAGGTGTCCAGATGACACATACTCTTTGATATGTCATAGGGTTAACAAGCATTTGAAGAACTAAAAGCTCATTAGCCTTTTCAAATATTAGCTTGTAACATATACATGTTTACTAATTGTTATAGTAAATAGGTTATTTACTATAACCTATTTATAACTATAACTATGACAATTATCATAGTAAATGAGTTACTATTTACTATAGGTAAATAATAGTAATAGGTTACTATTTACTATAACAATTAGTAACCTAACTGTAAGTAAATAGAGTAAGCTATTTACTCTAACACTTGTTGGAGTAAATAGTAACCTAATTGTTACTAATTACTCATTCCATTCAATTATACTATTTTAATCAGTATTATTTTTGAGCAGGTGCTTAAAATGTTGTTAAAAATCAACATTTTAATGTCATAGTTTGAATGTTACAATGGCAGTAATACCATTCATGATAAAAACATCAAAATAGCTCATGCGAAAGTAGTAGCAAAAAGAGATTATTTCTAATGCCCTTTTTTATAGATTATAGTTTCAGATTAAAGTAGAATAAGGCAAAATATACATATACTTGTTCATATAATAGTCAAGACCTTTCAAATCTATTCAAAACAAAATATGAACTTAACAACCCATCTTTACATGTATTGTAAGAATATTTGTATATATTTTTAAAAATTAACTTTGTAAAATGAACAAAAAGTGAAAAAACATTAAAAAACTATCCATTCCTTTAAAAATTTCTTACCAAAAATTGATACCTATGAACTTTAGTTTTCCTGTGCAAATCAATTTTAACTTGCACTATTGTATACGTTATTGTATTACATAAAATATTTTAATATAATCTTGTTGGTTCTTTGTATTCTCCTTAAACACTTAAAAATTGGCTGGCGAAACTGGTTCTCATCAAAAGTGTCTCTGAGTTCTCATGATTGTTCTATGTTTGGAAATAGCAAATTTAAATAATGACCAGTTTTTTAAAAAAATGTAAACATCTCTCACTTGAAAAATTGACATTAGCTTTTAAACCAAAATTTATTCTTAAACTAATTTTTAGATGACATCCTAAAACCTTTCGTTCATTCCTTACAGGCATGAACGAAATCTGTTTTATTAGATGAACAGGGGATATTTATACCTGTAAAAATCACAAGGTGATAAATTTGAATAATGTCAAAGTTTAAATACCACAACCAGTGTTAATTACCCATCCCCAAGTGATTATTAGAATTAAGAAAGGAAAATAAAAACTAGAACTCTCATTCTATGACATCTTGAGAATATAAATTCTTCAGCAGAATAGTTAGTATAAGAGTGCCTCCAAGTGGCATTTGTCAAAATTCCATATCAAAAATTTAAATATCAAATCTAAAAGTTAAGCTTTAATAACAACAAACCCTGAAGGAAAGTTCTCACTCTTTTCTTTCTGCTTATTTATGATCTACTCTTTGAAGCTATTGTGAATGGGAGTTCATTCATGATTTGGCTCTCTGTTACTGGTGTATAAGAATGCTTGTGATTTTTGCACATTGATTTGTTCATATATATGATTTCAGTTTATTATAAATCCCTATGTGTCATTAAATATCCCACTGGAGCTCCATTAATTCTCAGAATTCTAGGTAGTTTTTTAATACCTTAATTATACTGCCTTGATATAGTGTTTTTGTGTGTGAGTAATTATTTCATTTCCATAAATTGTACAGTAGAACCTGTTTTGGTTAGTGGTACTGTATCTTTCCTTTCAGTATTCTCTTAGAATTTTTTCCATATTTGCTGGATTGCAGAGGATAAGAGGGACAAGAGACTTCTTTCTTAAACATAGAATCTTAGAGTTATAAGATAATGTAATTCCATCACTCCAATTTTAACATTAAATCTAAGAAATTAAGAAATTTTCCCATGGCCATCCTGGTTAGTGACTAAACTAACAGAATCTGGTTCCCTGGATTTTTCATTCAGTGTTCTTTCAAATATGTTTACTATAATGCTTAAAAGGGAGTTCTTCCCTATACCCTAAAAAATGCACTTTTAGTACATCTTAAATTCAAACTCTACAATATCAAATACAATTTAGAAATAGCCTAAGGCAAAAAAAGTATTCTGGGGCTGACAAACTGATAGCTTCTCAATAGACTTGGTTTCAACTAATTGATATGTAGTGTTTTGGAATTACCCCAGTTTTATGTCACTGAAACCTTTAGATTAGTAGAGCAGAAATGATCTTAGGACAGTCATAAACAGGGTAATTGAACTTATACTGTAGAGATTGGGATGTGTGTGTTTTGCAAAGGTGACACTTGTAGTGAAGCTTATTTTCAAACTAGTTTCATTTGTAAAAGCTATTTCCATTATTTTGCCACTTTTTCATAACATTTATTCTAAATTTTATTTTTTTACTGTTTATTTTCTCTTCTTCCATTTCATATAAAAGATTCCAGCAAGGCATTCTTCTCTCTTTTCCCAAAGGTGTCACATGGATGCTATTCTCTCCTAATTCTTATTCCTTTTTCACTTCTTAATTGCCTTTTATGGCTCTTTTTCTCTCTCTCCTGCCACTTCATCTACAGCTTTTTTGGAATGAGTTAGCCAACATCAATAACAAAATTTAAAGTTCATTCTCTGAGGAGCTATAATGTAGATATATCTGGAGCATTAAGTATAGAAAAGTGCATGTAGATTTTCAAATAGATATGTAGATTTCTGTGTATGTATAATTTGAACTACTAACTTTTTAAACCTTTGAATGTAATGCTGTAATATCTATGGAGCTGTTTTGCTGCAAAATTAGATTACAGTGTTTTAATTTAATAGTTACTCTTACCTATTTCAATACTGGCTTTTAAAGATTTAACTCACAAGCTGTACTTTCCATTACTTTCTTCAGGTATATCCCATTGGAAAAATTAAATGTGTTTTAACTTTCTTGGCAAGATTCTACTTGTTTAAGATAGTTTCCAGCGGTGACCTTTTTTTAAGTGGTGTTTTTAGAACCTGCCAATCTGAGTTCATGTCAGAATGTCATTAGTGTGCTATTTACTCCGTCTCCCAGATCATTAATGAGGTTTCAAGTAAGACCAGGCTGACATTCATCACTGGCACTCAGTGAACATGACATTGTTTACCATCACTCTTTGATTCAAGTCCGTCGCCCAGATTTTAAACATTATGACAATACTCAATGCAAAGTCTGTTTAAATTAACTTCTCTGAATAAAATTTCCAACTGAAATTTAAAGAGACACAACAAAATGTGGCTATATTTAATACAATAAAATTTTCAACATGTCTATAGCTGTTAATCTTGTTTATTTCTCTCATGATTAACTATTCATATGTTTATTTTTCCCATAGTGAATCTGTCAGATATTTTCCTTGATATTTGCATCAATTTTGTTAGTGATACATACGAACCTTCATAAATACTTCAATATTTGTTGGTCTGGTAAAGATTATTTAACTTTTCATATTGAAGCCAAATAAATTCAGATGGTGTACATATATAAGAATGAAATATATTTAATTACAGAATCCAAGTTAATATTTTGCCATATTTTTGATGACTTGTTCCCAGAATTGAAGCAAGTGATAAACTAAAAATGAGAAAATTATATATTTTCTAGGTTTTATGTTGATTAAATATAGTAGTAGACAAAATCATTCTTAAAAGATGAAAATCCCCATAAATCTATAAATTAAACTGTGTTACAAGATATTTTATTAGGTCTAATAATAATTTATTTATATTTATCTGCTTTATAATGACATCTGACTATCTGCTTTTCAACCAGTTGTCAATATTTTGTGAAACATATGGGGAAAGTTATAAAATTATCTACATGTTTAATTCACCCTACCTGAGAATAATCAGTGAAAATAATGTTAAAATAAAGGTAATCAGAAACATCTGCATTTGAAAATTATGGTTGCTACAAACTATTGAATAATCCCTATTCCGTGATCGGTTCACAAAAGTCCTAAAATGCATATGTACATTATATCATCCTAGCTAGACTGAAAAACACTGAAGGCAGGCATACATGCTATTCAGTAATAAACACTAATTCAATATTTTCCACAAAATAAATATTATTTTCGAACTGACTGATATTAAGGAGCTGTATTGCCCACAACAGTATGGTCTTTGTGATAAATTGCTTCAGAATTACCAGATTTTGTTTGTCAATTACTGAAACAGAAGGTCTGAGACGGGGCCAACTACAAGCTGTCCAGATGAGCTGTTTGCAGTCAACAGTGCTTAAGAACCATTGTCCCATAAACAACATAAGCAACAAGAAAGTAAATGAAATAAAAAAAGAATATTTAGATGCTCTCCAAAAGCACATGATGAAAACACTGAAGCAACATTTATATTGAGCTAAGAGACAATTACTTCAAAGAATGCTTTTGAATTGGTTATCAGCATTAATAAAATTTGATGGCCAGACAATTGCTCGATTTGTCTGATTACGTCACCTATGTTGACTGAATATGGTATACAGTGTAAGTTATTTAATGCCATAATCAAGGTGTCAGATTATAAACAATATGCCACAAATTAAAATGAAAGTGAAAAAAGCTAAAAAATCTAAAAATATTTATGTTTATTACTTTAATAAATTTATGTTTATCTCTTATGTTTAACCAAGGTTTGCATACATTCATATTGGTAAAATTTATGCCAACCATTGGTCTAGAAACCTAAGTCAAAACACATTCCACACAAAAGGACTCTAAATCTTTTGACTAACTGCTTCTATATTTCAAAATTAATACTCCCAAGTGGAAGCTACCTGATTTCTCTAACTATTACATTAGGATAAATGTATAGTGTAAATTTAAGAACATGTTTTATTACTTAATACTTTATGCTTGAGAGGAGTTGTGGAGGCAACATGGTTTAGTGAAGAGTGTGGATTTAAAGAAGGATAAATTTATGTTTTAATTTTCATTATAGAACTTGTCGGCGCATGACCTAAGCCATGTTATTTTAACTCGTCTTTTCAAAAACAGAATAATAAAACTTACCTGGAGTGGGGAGGGGTTCCATCATAAAACATTATTAAATTGAATCATAATACAATGTCTGAAACCTAGTGGAGTCTTCACAAATGGAAGCTATTACTTTCAATCTATATAACTTAAAGCAATCACAGTGATGGAAACCTAAAGATACTACAGTTGAGCTTCGGGTTGCAGAGAACAATTGAGATTCTTCTTTAGTGTAATTAAACACACAATTCTCTTTTTATGTGAGCAGGATTCATTGAGTTCAAAATTCCTTATTTGTTCCCATAAAAATTTGTGATTCATGATTTTGTTCCAGCAGAAATGCTACATAGAGGAAGAAGCAGATGTCAGGGAAATCTGTGTACATCCCTTGAATTGTAGCCTTTGGAGTGAGTAGTTGAAAAGAAAAAAAGTGGCTTTGATTAGAGAACCATGGGGGAAAAGGTCCCTTCTGCAATGATGCAAATAGAGTATCTAATGTTTTAATTATTCAATGACTGAAAATTTGCTGCTGGAATGTTTACACCTAGCTAAGGAGGACGCTGAACTAAATAATGCACACCACTTTGGTGTGGGTCTTTAAAAATTATTGTTGATAAACAGATTGAATCAAAATAACTGATACTTACAAGTCGTAAATTGCTTCTGCTCATGATGCTGCAAAGGTATTCAATAGAAATGAAATTAATGATACCTGCATTACAGAACTTATCTCAGCATTTAATCAGTGTGCTCAGTACCTACAGTATATGATAACAAGATGGTAAGCATTTTCAAATATTGAAATACAAAAAAAAGTAACTTAATCTTACCTTCGAAATTGTACAGTTTTTCCAGGTTTATATTAATACTTGTAAAACATGTAGAAAACAATATAAAAACTCTTCTTACATAGAAATACTATAGGAATTTAAAGGAAAAGATTTATAGGGTGCAACTTGGGAAAGCTTCATGAGGAGATGAGACCTTCAATTAGTTGTGAGTTTTACATACAAATGTGGCCAAAGTCAAACATCTTTAACTCTTAGTTTTATTTCTGGATTTTGTACGCATATTCACATTTCTAAGAGCCTTTGAGAAATGTACAATTTGGAGTACCAATTGACTCTAAGAGAATCTTGAATTAAGCATTACAAAGTATAAATTGTGAGTCAACAGATTTAATAAGGAATAAATAATTATTCAAGGTCAACCAAAAAAGTTAGAGTAAACTAAGTTAAGAGACAAGTGGCAAGAACAGAAAACAATATAACAGAAGTGAAATTCATAATTCCAAGATACATCAGGTAGTATTACTTTAAGACCAAATTCCAATTACAGGAGAAACTGAATACTCTAAATATGCAAAGAAAGAAAGGCAAACAAAACAGTAAGAAGAGAAATTTAAAACATTAATAAAAATTGTATTTTACTTGTTATTTGTTAATTTTTGAGACAGACTCTCACTCTGTCACCCAGGCTGGAGGGCAGTGGCAAAATCATATAATTCACTTCAGCCTTTATCTCCCCAACTCAAGCCATCCTCTTGACGCAACCTCTTGAGTAGCTGGAACTATAGGTGCATGTCACCATACCTGGCTAATTATTTTATTTTGTGTAGACACATGGTCTCACTTTGTTGCCGAAGGCTGGTCTTGAACTCATGGGCTCAAGCAATTCTCCTGCCTTGACCTTTGAAAGTGCTGGGATTATAGGTGTGAACCACCATGCCCCACCAAAAATATTTTAAAAAGCAAATCCAAGGAGGGCCAAGATGGCCAAATAGAAACAGCTCCAGTCTGCAGCTCCCAGGAAGAACAACGCAGAAGGTGGGTGATTTCTGCATTTCCAACTGAGGTACCTAGTTCATCTCATTAGGACCGGTTAGTCAGTGGGTGCAATTCACAGAGAGCAAGCAGAAGCAGTGTGGGGCGTCATTTCACCTGGCAAGTGCAAGGAGCCTAGGGGCCTCCCTCCCCCATCCAAGGGAAGTGGTGAGGGATTGTGCTACCTGTCCCGGGTACTATGCTTTTCCCATGGATTTTTGCAATACAAAAGATCCGGAGATTCCCTTGTGAGCCTACACCACCAGGGCCCTGGATTTCAAGCAAAAGACTGGGCAGTTGTTCAGGCAGACACCCAGCTGGCTGCGGAAATTTTTTTTTGTACCCCAGTGATATCTGGAACCCCAGTGAAGCAGGAGAACCATCCACTCCCCCAGAAAGGGGGCTGAAGCCAGGGAGCCTATCCCACTCCCATGGAGCCCAGCAAGCTAAGATCCACTGGCTTGAAATTCTCACTGCCAACACAGCAGTCTGGAGTCGACCTGGGAAGATCGAGCTTGGTGGCGGAAGGGGCATCCGTCATTACTGAGGCTTCAGTGGGCGGTTTTCCCCTGATAGCACTAAGACAACTGGGGGGTTTGGACTGGGCGGAAGTAGCCACAGCGTGGCAAAGCAACTGTGGCCCGACTGCCTCTCTAAATTCCTCCTCACTGGGCGAGGCTTCTCTGCAGGAAAGGCAGCAGCCCCAGTCAGGGGCTTACAGATGAAACTTCCATCTCCCTGGGTCAGAGTACCTGTGGGAAGGGGCAGCTGCGGACACAGCTTCAGCGGAGTTATCTTTCCTCCCTGCCAGCTCCGAAGAGAGCAGCTGATCCTGACAAGGGTGATTCCCCCAGCACAGCACAGCAGCACTAAGGGACAGACTGCCTCCTCAAGTGGGTCTCTGACTCCTGTGCTACCTGACTGGAAGAGACCTCCCAGCAGGGGTCGACAGACACCTCATACATTAGAGATCTGGCAGGCATCAGGTCGGTGCCCCTCTGGGACGAAGCTTCCTGAGGAAGAAGCAAGCAGCTATCTTTGCTGTTCTGCAGCCTCCACTGGAGACACCCAGGCAAACAGGGTCTGGAGTGGACTTCCAGCAAACTGCAGCAGACCTGCAGAAGAGGGACCTGATTGTTCGAAGAAAAACTAGCAAACAGAAAGCAACACAACAACATCAACAAAAAAGACCCCCCACACAAAAACCACATCCAAAGGTCATCAGCCTCAAAGATCAAAGGTAGATAAATCCACGAAGATGATGAAAAACCAGAAAACAAAACAAACAAACAAACAAAAAACACGCTGAAAATTCCAAAAGTTGAATGTCTCTTCTCCTCCAAATGATCACAACACCTCTCCAGCAAGAGTGCAAAACTGGATGGAGAATGAGATTGATGAGTTGACGGAAGTAGGCTTCAGAAGGTAGATTGAAGACCACCTTGCTGAAATAAGGTGTGAAGACAAGATTAGAGAAAAAGAATGAAAAGGAACAAACAAAGCCTCCAGGAAATATGGGACTGTGTGAAAAGACCAAACCTGCAATTGATTGGTGTACCTGAAAGTGATGGGAAGAATGGGACCAAGTTGGAAAGCATACTTCAGGATGTTATCCAAAAGAACTTCCCCAACCTAGCAAGACAGGTCAATATTCAAATTCAAGAACTGCAGAGAACACCACTAAGTTAATCCACAAGAAAATCAACCCCAAGACACATAATCATCAGATTCTCCAAGGTTGAAATAAAGGAAAAAAATGTTAAGGGCAGCCAGAGAGAAAGGTGAGGTCACCCACAAAGGGAAGCCCATCAGAATAATAGTGTATCTCTCTGCAGAAACCCTACAAGCCAGAAGAGAGTGGGGGCCAATATTCAACATTATTATAGAAAAGAATTTTCATTCCAGAATTTCATATACAGCCAAAGTAAGCTTCATAAGTGAAGGAGAAATACAATCCTGTCCAGACAAGCAAATGCTGAGGAATTATGTTACCACCAGGCCTGCCTTGCAAGAGCTCCTGAGGGAAACACTAAATACAGAAAGGAAAAACTGGTACCAGCCACTGCAAAAACACACCAAAATATAAAGACCAATGACACTGTGAAGCAACTGCAACAACTAATATGCAAAATTACCAGCTAGCATCATGATGACAGGATCAAATTCACATATAAAAATATTAACCTTAAATGTAAATGAGCTGAATGCCCCAATTAAAAGACACAAACTGGCAAATTGGATGAAGAATCAAGAACCATCAGTGTGCTGTATTCAGGAGACCCATCTCAGGTGCAAAGACACACATAGGCTCAAAATAAAGGGATGGAGGAATATTTACCAAGCAGAAAAAAAAAAAAAAAGCAGGGGTTTTAATCCTAGTCTCTGATAAAACAGACTTTAAACCAACAAAAATCAAAAGAGACAAAGAAGGGAATTATATAATGGTAAAAGGATCAATCCAACAAGAAGAGCTAAGTATCCTAAATATATATGCATCCAATACAGGAGCACCCAGATTCATAAAATCAATTCTTAGAGACCTACAAAAAGACTTAGAGTCCCACACAATAATAGTGGGAGACTTTAACACTCCACTGTCAATATTAGGCAGATCAATGAGACAGAAAATTAACAGGGATATTCAGGACTTGAATTTAGCTCTGGATCAAGTGGACCTAATAGACATCTACAGAACTCTCCACCCCAAATCAATGGAAAATACATTCTTTTCAGTGCCACATGGCAGTTATTCTAAAATCGACCACATAATTGGAAGTAAAACACTCTTTGGCAAATGCAAAATAACAAAAGTCATAACAAACAGTCTCTCAGACCACCGTGCAATCAAATTAAAACTTAGGGTTAAGAAACTCACTCAAAACTGCACAACTACATGGAAATTGAACAACCTGTTCCTGAGTGACTCCTGAGTAAATAATGAAATTAAGGCAGAAATCAAAAAGTTCTTTGAATCCAATGAGAATAAAGAGACAATGTAGCAGAATCTCTGGGACACAGCTAAAGCAGTGTTAAGAGGGAAGTTTACAACACTAAACACCCATATGAGAAAGCTGGAAATATCTAAAGTCAACACTATGACACTAAAATTAAAAGGACTAGAAAAGGAAGAGCAAACAAATTCAAAGCTAGCAGAAGATAAGAAATAACTAAAATCAGAGCAGAAATGAAGGAGACAGAGACACAGAAAACCCTTCAAAAATCAATGAATCCAGGAACGGTTTTTTGAGAAAAAAATAACAAAATGGATAGACCACTAGCTAGACTAATAAAGAAGAAAAGAGAGAAGAATTAAATAGACACATTAAAGGAAATAAAGGGGATATCGTCACTGATCCCACAGAAATACAAACTACCATCAGAGAATAAGCACCTCTATGCAAATAAACTAGAAAATCTAGAAGAAATGGATAAATTCCTGGACACATATACCCTCCAAGATTAAACCAGGAAGAAGTGGAGTACCTGAATAGAACAATAACAAGTTCTGAAATCTAGGTAGTCATTAATAGCCTACTGACCAAAAGAAGCCCAGGACCAGAGAGATTCAAAGCTGAATTTTACCAGAGATACAAAGAGGATCTGGTACCATTCCTTCTGAAACTATTCCAAAGAATTGAAAAAGAGGGATTCCTCCCTAACTCATTTTATGAGGCAGCATCATCCTAATACCAAAATCTGGCAGAGACACAACAAAAAAAAAGAAAACTACCGGCCAGTATCCCTGATGAACATCGTTGTGAAAATCCTCAATAAAGTATTAGCAAACCAAAGCCAAACAATAAAAGTCATCCATCACGTAAACAGAACCAAAGAAGAAAACCAAATTATTATCTCAGTAGATGCAGAAATGGCCTTTGATAAAATTCAACATTTCTTCACTTTTAAAATTCTCAATAAACTAGGTATTGATGGAACATATCTGAAAATAATAAGAACTATTTATGACAATCCTACAGTCAATATGATACTGAATGGGCAAAGGCTGGAAGCACTCCCTTTGAAAACGGGCACAAGACAAGGATAGCCTGTCTCACCACTCCTACTCAACATAGTCTCGAAAGTTCTGGCCAAACAAATCAGGCAAGAGAAAGCAATAAAGGGCATTTAAATAGAAAAAGAGGAAGTCAAATTGTCTCTGTTTGCAGATGACCTGATTCTATATTTAGAAAACCCCATTATCACAGCCCCAGAACTGCTTAAGCTGATAAGCAACTTCAGCAAAGTCTCAGGATACAAAACCAATGTGTGCGAAAATCACAAGCATTCCTGAACAACAACAATAGACAAGCAGATGGCCAAATTATAAATGAACTTTCATTCAGAATTGCTACAAAGAGAATAAAATACCTAGAAATACAACTTACAAGGGACGTGAAGGACCTCTTCAAGAACTGCAAATCACTTCTCAAGGAATTAAGAGAGGACACAAACTAAATGGAAAAACATTCCATGCTCATGGATGGAAGAATCAATATCGTGACAATGGCCATACTGCCCAAAGTAATTTATAGATTCAATGCTACTCCTATCAATCTTCCATTGACTTTCTTCACAGAATTAGAAAAAAACTACTTTAAATTTCATATGGAACCAAAAAAGAGCCTATATAGCCAAGACAATCCTAAGTGAGAAGAACAAAGTTGAAGTAATCATGCTACCTGACTTCAAACTATACTGTAAGGTTACAGGAACCAAAATAGCATGCTACTGGTACCAAAACAGATATATAGACCAAAGGAAAAACAGAAGCCTCATAAATAACACCACATATCTACAGCTATCTAATCTTTGACAAACCTGACAAAAACAAGGAATGGGGAAACGATTCCCTATATAATAAATGGTGTTGGAGAAAATGGCTAGCCATATCAGAAACTGGACCTCTTCCTTACACCTTATACAAAAATCAACTCAAGATGGACTAAAGCCAGGCGCGGTGGCTCAAGCCTGTAATCCCAGCACTTTGGGAGGCCGAGATGGGTGGATCACGAGGTCAGCAGATCGAGACCATCCTGGCTAACACAGTGAAACCCCGTCTCTACTAAAAAATACAAAAAACTAGCCAGGTGAGGTGGTGGAGGCCTGTAGTCCCAGCTACTTGGGAGGCTGAGGCAGGAGAATGGCATAAACCCGGGAGGCAGAGCTTGCAGTGAGCTGAGGTCTGGCCACTGCACACCAGCCTGGGCGACAGAGTGAGACTCTGTCTCAAAAAAAAAAAAAAAAAAAAAGATGGACTAAAGACTTAAATGTAAAACCCAAAACCACAAAAACTCTAGCAGAAAACCTAGGCAATATCATTCAGAACATAGGTGTGGGCAAAGACTTCATGACTAAATCACAAAAAGAAATGGCAACAAAAGCCAAAATTGACAAATGGGATCTAATTAAACTAAAGAGCTTCTGCACAACAAAGGAACTAGCATCAGAGAGAACAAGTAACATACAGAATGGGAGAAAATTTTTGCAATCTACAAAGGTCTAATATCCAGAATCTACAAGGGACTTAAACGAATTCACAAGAAAAAAAGCAAACAATCCCATCAAAAAGTGGCCAATGAACAGGCACTTCTTAAAAGAAAACATTATGTGGCCAACAAACATATGAAAAAAAAACCTCACCATCGCTGGTCATTAGAGAAATGCAAATCAAAACCACAATGAGATATCATCTCACACCAGTCAGAATGGCAATTATTAAAAAGCAGGAAACAATAGTTTCTGGCGTGGCTGTGGAGAAATAGGAACACTTTTCCACATTAGTGGGAGTGTAAATTGGTTGTGATGTAGTTCCACCATTGTGGAAGACAGTATGGTGACTCCTCAAGGATCTAGAATGAGAAATATCATTTGACCCAGCAATCCCATCACTGGGTATATACCCAAAGGATTATAATCATCCTACTATAAGACACATTGTTGCTATGTTTATTGCAGCACTATTTACAATAGCAAAGACTTGGAACCAACCCAAATGCCCATCAATGTTAGACTGGATAAAGAAAATGTGGCACATATACACTATGGAATACTATGCAGCCACAAAAAAGAATGAGTTCATGTCCTTTGTAGGGACACAGATAAAGCTGGAAGCCATCATTCTCAGTGAACTAACACGGGAACAGAAAACCTAACACTGCATGTTCTCACTCATAAGTGGGAGTTCAACAATGAGAACACATGGACACAGGGAGGGGAACATCACACACCAGGGCCTGTCAGAGAATGGAGTGCAAGGGGAGGGAAAGCATTAGGACAAATACCTAATGCATGCAGGGATTAAAGTCTAGATGATGGGTTGATAGGTGCAGCAAACCACCACAGCACATGTATACCTATGTAACAAACCTGCATGTTCTGCACATGTAACTTAAAGTAAAATTTAAAAAAGAAAGATGGACAAAGGGCACTAGACAGTCAATTAGAACAAATAAAATACACATTGTCAATAAACTGAATCAAATCCAAAAGATACATTTTTACTTCTGAAAATAAGTAAATATGGTAATAAAATATAGCAAAGACTTCATTGTTGCTAATAAAACTATATAATATGTCCACAGAGCAATTATCTAATGATATAAACAAAGCTATTTATTTTAACAGAAATTTTCTAACGATTTTTTTTTTTAATTTTAAGAAAATAACCCTATATATCTATGAAGAAAGAGTTTACTTATGTTTGGACATAATATATATTGCATGACAAAATAAGTATTTTGCAAAAGAATACTCATTTTGACACATAACTAAATTAGGCAGAATACTTCATGAGCCTTCATTTTCTTATTAAGGTGTCATAGTTTTCTCACTGTTAAATTTAAAAAAATAAATAAATAAAGATAATGAATTCTTCAATGAAAAATGTAATGCTTATTTATCTTACCTTTCCTTTAAAATAAAAAGTTAAAGATTCTTCTAATGGGAAGATCTCAACATAGCAAGGTCAAGGAATAAATACCCTTAGGACACATAGAATAATCATAGAATAAATTCGTAGCCCATGGAATAAAAGAAAGCAGTTAAAGATATCTAAAGTTATCTGATTTTATGAAAGGCTCAAAAAACAAAGAAATTATTCTGTGTATTTAGTCATTTGGGAGTTTGTGTAATAACATATATTTTGGCTAGTGGTAGTCAGTTACATGCCTACATATGGAAATAACAATTGCTTCAAATTTCTGGTCAAGAAAGATATTAGAATCTTGCAGAGCAGATGAAAACGTAACTCAATAGGTTACAAGTGTTGTTAAAAATGGAGTTGTCATAGTTCAATTACTTCTACTCATTTTCAGGGCTAGGAAACACAATAATATTATAAATTATTTTATGGAAGACAATATCAACCATCACATATATGCAATAGAGATTACTATTAGCAGTAGACTGGCTAATTTATCTATTATAAATTAGCAACAAGGAAATTATGTCCCTCCTCATGACATCTATTTCTGTACATTTTTTGGCCTTAATTCCCAGGTGATCTTGTTCTACCGCTTTCAAAACTGATCATTTTCTAAGCATAATAGCCTCATGTTAAAACATTTGAATAGCTACACACATTTTAGTGTATTCAAATATTTATTGAAAATGTATTATTGCTAAAAAATATGTTGGATAATGTGAGAACCTCAAAGATTAATCAGGAAAGTTCTTTTCTTTCAAGGACATAGAAAAAGAAGCAGATAGATAATTTTAGCATTGATTATAACAGTTTTAATTTTGTGTAATACAGGACTAGTTATAGAACCCTAGAAGAAATTGTTTCTAATGTATTGGGGAGAAATGCATTAATTACAGCATATATAGCCTTTGAGATGGCACTTAATGGATAGTAGTAGGAAACATGAAAGGGAGAGGAGACAATTTAGTACGTATCATTTAAAGATGTGAAGGCAGAAGATAGAATTTGTCATTTCTGGTAGAAAGGAGGTGCTTAAAGATATTTTAGAGCCAAAAGCCCTTCTCTTAGCCATTGTATATTGTTCTCCTATTAAGATTATAGAATTCAGTGATTTCTCTCCTAACTGAAATGTTGCTGATATAGCTACTGTTTTCTAATTTGATGAATCATATTTGCAACTGTCCTTTTCCTGCTCATTCAGAAAGCTATCAAATTCAGCAAATTTACTTAGATTTCCTTTCATTTTAAGTATTTTTATGCTAGCTAAATTTCAGAATTTTCTTTGGTTACATTTGAATAAAGAGAACATTGCAAACCTAGAGTCAATTTCCTTTTAATTGAACTTCACAATAAAAGTCCCTTTTTTCTTTCTTTTCAATGCAAACTTTTTTAAAAATAAAATTTCTTTCAGCAAACAGCTTTCAGATTTACAAAGGATATCTAGATTAAAAACTTTGTGTTTAGCCAAGAAAAGCCAATGAAAGTCATTTAAAGATTAGAAAGGCTTTACTTTCTAGAATTTGATATTTATTATACCTTAAAATGTTCATCTATAGGATTGTGATGAAATTGTCTTAATAAAAACCAGTAAGGCATTTCCTAATTGTTCATCATTTAATTAAAAATTCAATTTCTCCTATATAGAATTTATAATCAATTATTTTTAAATTTATAGATTTAAACAGTATGGTATAAAGAGTAAAATTCTGTTGTGCTCATAAGAGATCAAAGGAGTGAATGAATGTAACTCTGCATTGTCAGAAAAGCCTTCATTCTAAAAAGGAATTCTTTCATTGCCTTTCCATTTGCCTCTGAAGAAATTACATGGAACAACCAAGAGGGACCATATTTTAGCATATGAGTGCACATGGAATCTTGCCTTTGTTTCTTATTTGGAAAAGTTGAGACAGGATCTCACTCTGTTGTCCAGGCTGGAGTTCAGTGGTACCATCACAGTTCACTGCAATCTCTGCCTCCAGGCTCAAGTGATCCTCTCACCTCAGCCTCCCTGGTAGCTGGGACTGCAGGGGCAAGCCACCACAACTGGCTAAGTTTTATATTTTTTGTAGAGATGGAATTTCACCATGTTGCCAAGGCTGGTCTTGAACCCCTGAGCTCAAGCAATCCATCTGCCACAGCCTGCCAAAGAGTTTGGATTACAGTTGAGAGCCACCACACCCAGCCTCTCTTGGCATCTTTATTTTGTGTAATATCCTTCTTAATGCTACTGTGCCTCAACCCAAATATATTTGTCTTTACAACTCACAGGTCTAGAATGAGGCTAAGCAATTTTTATGTAATGTTTATAAAATCTCAAAATTCACTTATTTAATTTCTCCTCTAAGATTAAACAACAAAGAAATGAAGATGATTTGAAACATAATATTTCAATTTTGAACTGTTCATAGATTTAAAAATTATATTTCAAATAAATGATTTCAACAGCTGCATTCTATTTATTGAATTTCAGCAGTAATCCAAATCAACAAAAAATTGAACATTGATATCTTTGAAATATCTCATAAATATCATATATTCAACTTAGTTTTTTCTCAATAGAAAAAAATAACTATGATAATAGAATCCCACAAGTAATAATTAGCTATACTTAGCTGTGTAGATGACAAGTAAATCAGCACTTGTTTCTCTCTTGTTCATGGAAATACAATGGAAATAAGAAAAAAAAAATACAAAGAATTCTCTACCTCAAGAAAATGCAAGAAGAACTAAGATTTTCTGGCTCTGTTTCTTTCCTTATGTAGTAAGATTAAAACTCAAACTATCTCAATGCTTTTCTGCTCCTCCCTGTGCTCATTTACCAAAGAAAATAAAGTATTTTAAAACATGCTAATTATTTGATTAAAAATAATAATTTTAAATAAAATTTGCTAGCCTACAATCATAAAGACGATATTACCAAGACTATCATTAAGGAATAATTTTAAGATCTGATGGTGAGCTTCTCTGAAGCTATAAAAATAGAAGAAGGGAATTCAACAATTGCTGTATATCTACTGCTTTTCTTCACAAAATCTGTAAGTTGTTATTATTATCAATATAGAATAAATGAAGAAGTTGAGACCCAGATAGGTTATATAACTTCCCTAATGGGACACAGACAGTTAAGCGGAAAAACCATAGGTACTCTCGAATCTATGTGTGGGGGGTCAAGTCACATTGCTTCTTATTTCCAGAGATGTTGCTGCCTTTCTGATGTCACACAGTCTTTAACTCTTTGGGACTAAAATTTAATGCCTTCATGAAATGAGGCTGTTGTTTGAGTAGAAGATCTCATTTTTCTCTATAATTCTGTTATTGTGATTCCAACTAGTGACACACATTGATAGAATAATTGGCCAGGAATATAGGGGTTGTGGCATCAGCTCCAATGTTACCATAACCGACATAAGAAAAACCCAAATATAGTAAAGGCTCTATTATAATTCATCCTATAGTATTCCTTTGGCCAGAGAGAGTTAATGTGACACCCTGGATTCTTGTCTAATATCAGACAGTAAATGAGGCATTTAGGAGATGGAGATCAATGTCATCCCTACATGCACATCAGTTGTAGAATAATTAGCTAAAACCGCAAACTAGGAAGTTCAAAAATTGAAATGCTCTCTAGTGCACTCTTCCGTCACCAATCATTGTTGTACCTTAATGTTCAGGATGTACTTGTGATTGAGGACAGCAGCCTTGACAATTTAATGAAGAGAAGATAGAACACGATAATCCTATAGAGAGCAAAGCTGGTCTCCTATTTATCAACAAATGCATTACGAATCTGATATAATGATTATAAATAATGATATAAAATGAAATGATATGATATAAAATGAAAAGAAACAAGTGCCAAATAGGTTTCCTGGTGTAACAAAAGAATTGAAAAATGTAAGCTTTCCTATGCACGCAAAGACAGCCTACTGATCTATGACCTAATTGTACCAGTGATATTAATAGGAATTGTGCTATAGCTCTTAAGCAAAAATTCCACTGAAATAATTTGCTTTGATAAAAGCAACAGTGTAAGTCTCAACAGACCTCACAAATAATACACAGAAGTTTGTAAATATATAAAGATGTATAAATTAAAGTAATACTGCTGTTGCAATAATGTAAATACAACAAAACAAAATAGTTTAACAAACAGAAAACAATCGAAACTAACAATAAAGAATGTGTTATATGCAGCCATGCACTGTATAACAATGTTTCAGTCAGGGCTAGACCACATATATGACAGTGGCCCCATAAATTATATTACATTTTTACTGTACCTTTCCTATGTTTATATGTGTTTAGATGCATGAATACTTACATTGTGTTACAAGTACCTACAGTATTCAGTACAGTGGCATGCTGTGCAGGCTTGTAACCTAGGTGTAATGGGCTGTCCCATATAGCCCAGGTGTGTAGGAGGTTGTATTATTTAGGATTGCTTAAATGTACTGTTCATGCAGTGGTGAAATCAACTAACAACACATTTCTCAGAATGTGGCCTTGTCATTAAGCAACACATGACTGTATTTAGAATATAGAGAAAATGTTGGGGACTCCTTTAACCTCAAATTTTGTATGTTGTCATCTTTACATAAAATTAAATTTACCGTAAAAATTGTACTCTGCTCCACAAGTATGTAATGTTATCTACAGAATCACAGCCATAATAATTGTCTCTATGCATCATTATGTAGTAAAAAATAGTAAAAATCGTTTGACTAAAATTAATTATAGAAAATATATATTTTTTCCTTTTTTAAAAAGTGTAGTTAGGCCAGGCATGGTGGCTCAAGCCTGTAATCCCAGCACTTTGGGAGGCTGAGGCAGGTGGATTATGAAGTCAGGAGATCGAGACCATCCTGGTACAGTGAAACCCCGTCCCTACTAAAAATACAAAAAATTAGCCGGGCTTGGCCTGTAGTCCCAGCTACTTGGGAGGCTGAGGCAGGAGAATGGCGTGAACCCGGGAGGCGGAGATTGTAGTGAGCTGAGATCGTGCCACTGCTCTCCAGCCTGGGCTACAGAGTGAGACTCTGTCTCAAAAAAAAAAAAGTGTAGTTATTCAATCTTGATAGCATTGTCTTTTTTAAAAACAATTGCTTTGAGATATTTTACACTAATTCTAAAAATACAACAAATGTCAAAAAGAATTTGTTTGGGTTTTCTCTTTACAATTATAATTCAGAACCACAGGGAAAAAGTCTGTTTTCTTTATTTTGTTTTTACAAATTTTAATTATTGTCCTGACACATTTTATTCACAAACCTTAGACCCAGTTGACTGAAGAATTTCCAAGATACTATGCTTAATTTCAATGTTACGTTTAATATCTTCCCCTTCTTGGCTGGTAATCTTGGGCATATTTTTTATCTCTCAGAGACTCTATTCTCTTATCTTAAATATGGAAATAAAATAACTACTGACTCAAAGAGTTGTAAGGATTGTTTAATAAAATTGCAAAAGTATCATTATGAGATATGTAAGGATATATAAATGAGAGTTATTAATTTTAAGGAAAATTAAGAAAAACATTTTTCTTAGTAGGGATACTTCTTCACTCCATAAATTTTCTTCTTGCTAAGACAGTTTAATGAGCACATCTCCCAGAGTCTTTCTGCTTATGTGTTCACTTTCTTCTACAGAGATAAAGTGACATAACTGGTGGTTAAATTTGGGAAAAATAACTAGGCATGCCTGGACAGTGCTTCCTGGTTTTCCTACTCCTCTGGCAGAGAAAATCAGTTCAGCTTACTCCTGTGCTTTCAACAACATGGGGAGCTCTGAGGAGGGGTATCCTGCAGGAGTGCTGCCTAAATCCACAACTGCCATGCCTAGCTGGGAGAGCCTACCATGTTACTGGAAATCTTTAGATGGCTGATTTAGTTCTCACACTATGCTCTCCCCTACAAAGTAGGCGTTATCAGCGATAAGGTGACAATTTGACTTTCACAGTTATATTTTAAAACACAAATTGTCACCTCATTTAGAAGCCAGGTGAAAACTCTGAAAATGGATATTGAAAAGAGTACACTATAAACTCTTGGATAATTTGAAATAAAACTCGCAAAATGTATAAAGGCAAAATTGCTGGGATTTGTTGTAAACTCTCTCAGTGACTGCTGAGAAATGTAACATTTATCCCTTGGATGTGTCCTGGCAGGACTGTTACAAAGTTAACTCAGAGATAAAGTCATCTAATCTTTCATGCAGATGAAAGTATTTTGGTGATTCTATATTCTAAAAAGTGTGTATATATATTAGATTCTATATTCTAAGATATGTATATATATGTATATCTAGTAGCATGTTATATGTGTCATTGTCATTCTTAGTTGTGTTCCAGATGGATAGAAATTCAATGTTAGCTGTAAATGTGGCCACACATATAACTTAACATTTTCTAGGATCACATTAAAATAAAGTAGGAAGAAAAGGTGAAATTCATTTTTATAATGTATTTTCTTTAACCAAGTATATCCAAAATAGTATCCTTCATTGTGAAATAAATGTAAAACATTGATGAGATACTTTACATTTTTTTATTCATACTAAGTCTTCTAAATCTTGTATGTATTCTATACTTCCAGCACATCTCAGGTCAGTCTAGTCGCATTTCAAATGTTCACTGGCTGCCTGTGGCTAGTGGATGGTGTATTTGACAATGCAGATCTAGACTTTCAACTGGTTACTATGTCAAAACATCATAAATGCATGTGAACACACACATCCATGCGTTCAAGTAAAACCATCATAACTAAAATAAATGAGAAATACAATACTCTGATTAATTGAATCTTTTCAATTGACCTATATTTGAGATTTTTTTTCTCTACTATATTTCAATTATCTTCCTTTTCATGGTTAAATATAATTAAGCAAAAATTATGCTTAAAACTTAATTTATCTGGTATTTTCTTCCTTTATTCATCCACTCTCTTACTCCTAAGCAACTCTTTCAAGAGGACTGAAAGAGAGCCAAATGCCTGCAAAAGCCTTTCCCTAATTTTCCTAGACCCCACTTGCTTTCACAATCCTGAAATAATTTTCCTCCTCATTACAACACTTTCAATATTAAGACTCCCATTGTTGGGGATAAGAATACTTCATCCCTATTTCAGATAACCCTCCAAGCAGATTTTGTCTTGCTTACCCTCATTCTTTTGTTTGTAGGAAAATATTATCTTTCAACAATTATATATTATTCTGTTTTTCACACTGATTATGATTACATTTGTAAATTTGAACACCATGAGAATGTAGTTCATGCTCAACACTAATCACACATATCTGGAAAGCATAGGTACTGAGGAAATTTTTAATACTTTTTTTTTTTTTTTTTTTTTTTGAGACGGAGTCTTCTGCTGTTGCCCAGGCTGGAGAGCCCATCTTGGCTCACTGCAAGCTCCACCTCCTGGGTTCACTCCATTCTCTTGCCTCAGTCTCCTGAATAGCTGGGACTACAGGCACCTGCCACCACGCCCAGCTAATCTTTTGTATTTTTAGTAGAGATGGGGTTTCACCATGTTAGCCAAGATGGTCTTGATCTCCTGACCTCGTGATCCACCCATCTCAGCCTCCCAAAGTGCTGAGATTACAGACATGAACCACCATGCCCACCCTTAATACTGTTATATGTATTCATTTATTAAGGCATACAGGCAGGCTAAGTGTCTACATTTTTATATTTTTTAATTTATTATCAAAATATTTTAAGCATACAGACAGATAAATAATATTGTGGCACATATTCTTGGTTTTACCATTCAGATTTAACAACTGTTAACATTTTTCATTTTTCTATACTAGCTTTAGTTGCTGCAAGTCTTTTTGTCGTTATTTTTTGAGAAAGGATCTCACTTTGTTGCCCAGGCTGGAGTGCGGTGGCATGATCATGGCTCACTGAAGCCTCAACTTCCTCCCACCTCAGCCTTGCAGCTAGGACTACAGGCACTAGCCACCAGTGCCTGGTCAGTTCAAGTCTTTATAGAAATAAAACATTTCATAAATAGTTAAGCATTTCCATTCTATTCTGTTCTCTCCTTCTTGTTTTTCCAAAGTTAAATAATTTCTCAATTTGTAGTATATTCTTATTGTCCTCAGTATCAAATTACTGGTATTTTGTATTCATTAACAATAAATAATGTTTCTGCATCCTTAATTTGCATACATTGTATGTATCGTTTTGCAACTTGTTTTATTGCTTATTAACTTTTTGAATGTTGTCCCAGTTAACCCACTGGATCTAATTCACGTATTTTAGTTACTCTTTAGAAAGGTATTTATCCATTCTCATATTGATAAGCACTTCTATTTTTTCAATTTTTTCCAATATTGCAAGGAACATCATACCAAAAGTATACTTATGTGCATATTGAAGGGTTTTCACTAAGAAATCCTGGATTGTAAAGCGTAACCATCATCAGTTTTATTAGATATTGCCAAATAAAATTTCAAAATAATTGTGTCAATATACACTCTTCCAGTTATGTATATATTTCCATATCCTCCAGTGAGTTTGATGGGGCTTAGTAATTGCAAGAAACTCATAGATTACTTGGCGGAGAATTAACATATGTTATTGATATATACCATCTTTACATACCATTTATGAATATGGTATGCTGGCAGAGACAGTTCTTGGACCTCTTGTACTTCTACACATATTGTTGGGTATGACAAGAATGCAAGGTCCTAACTGCTCTTTACTGGGACTCACTAGGCCATTTCTCGGTATTGTTTCTATAGCTGGTAACTTTGAGAAATGAGGCAATGCTTCTCTTAAAACTGAAAACAGAGAATAAACAAGCTTGCTTACTGTTTGCTATAAAAGCAATGGAGTTCCCACACTGAAGTGTTTGTTTCCTATAATCCAACCCACTTCATGTGCAGGCATCTATCTGGGCATCACCCTATGGTCTTGCTGGGTGGAGTCAGGTAAGGGAACAAAGGTAATGATGGTGGTACATATGCTGCTTCCTTAGCTGTGCGTAATAAAGCGTTTGTCTCTGACGCAGGAGTCTTGTGTCTTTTACCCAAATTGATGAAATAGTAGCAGGCTAATTTGTTACTTTTTAAGTAGAATAAAATAAAATCTCAGAGGCATTGTATGTTTTATTTATTGGGGGCTTTTATTATAACCCTCAATTTAGATTTATAATTGTCTATATAAAGGCCAGCACATCTTCTGTGAGATCTATTGCTAGATTTATTATGATTATCATTGACATTTTAAATGGACTTTTAAATAAAAATGATTGAATTTTATAGAAATGTTTTTAATATGCATGTCTTTAGATATGGATCCACTTATAAAGGTAAATATATGGATATATTTGAGTTCAGTAACATTTTAAAATGTATTAATTGCAGTATTTTTAAATTGTCATCTAAAATAATAATTTTATTCATTCCTTTCTAACCTGTAATCCTCATTTCTTTGTTACACTGGCTAAGGCTTCTATCAGAATTCTATAAAAGATAAATTTATTGGGGATTATTTTTAAAGTTCTTATTTAAAAGGCATACTTAAAATTTATTTTCATGAGACATGATAATGATGTTAGTTTTGGTAGATACCCTTCATGTGGAAGTTAAGAAACAGTCCTTCTCAAACCCGATTTCATGGGTTGATTTTCCTCATTGATGGATATTGAATTTATCAATTATTAACTGCATAAATTGAGAGAATAGTATAATTTTTCTTGTAATATTTGTTCATGCATATTTAAATAGGTTTGTCAAATATTTTATTCCTTGGATAATCTTTTTGGAGGGTACGATATATTTCTGGATTAATTTTAAAATTATTTTAGCAAGGATTTATTTAAATTTCTATCCTTAATTGTAATTCATTGATAATTTTCCCCAAGCTGTTTCCTCCTGCAGAAACACAATCCACTGCATTGGAAGCACACATCTTGACCTATTCCTTTTCCTCTGTGAGTTCTAAAAGACAAAGAGAAGGGAAACAAATACATTGCCTTGCTGTGCTGTGAAAAATAAAACTTTTGTCTCTAACTTAGCTGTCTTATATCTTCTGCTGCCATCCCAAAACAGTATCATGCTAATTTAGTAGCTTGTAAGTATTCCATAGTGATTAGGTGCATGTGTATTTCAAATGAGTTAAGTTGTTCATAATCCTATTAACACCTAAAATACCATCTTCATCATTACTTTCTGGTTTTCATTAAAAATTTCTCACCAGGATTATCAGAGTGCTTAATTTGCTATTTAATTTTAGCCAGTTTGCTTTATACAATTTAAGGCCATACTTCTATATGCATGTGAGTTCAGGATTGTTGCATCTTCAACTGGTTTTTCTCTTTTGCATTAACTAATTCAAGCCCTAATGTGACTTAGCCTCTTAAAATTTTATTTATTAGCATTGTTCTACTAGTCTACTTTTGAATAAAATTTTCCTGGAAAATTTACTTGCAGCCTTTTTATGTTCTTCTGTTCTAGTGTATTCTTAAAAAGAACATAAACTCTTTTTTTCTTTTCAATGCAGTTGGAGAATACTGAGCTACTTGAATTTGTAATAGTTTATTTTGTACTTTCTATGCTTTTGCACACTTTTTTCACTTTTTCTGTGTTCTGTTTAAATATGAAATATCTGCTTTATTCTTCATGCAATTGTACTTTTTCCCAGATCTCGTTTTGAAGATATATATTGTTTTTCTAGTGTTCAATCCTTAAAAATTTAACTCTTCTTTTGGTATTTAGCAAAGTCTTTAAAAAGTCAATATCTCAGTCCAAACAATACAAAACTCTAGAACTGCTTTAAGCTGCGTTATCATCTTACATAATACCCTTCACTGGTGCTTAGTCCCATTTTGTGTTTACTAACCAATGAATCATTTATTTATTTTTAGAGATTATCTAATAAGACTGTGTTAGTTCAGTCTCACGCTGGTATAAGTAACTGCCCAAGACAGGGTAATTTATAAAGGAAAAAGTTTTAATTTACTCACGGTTTCCAATGGCTCGGAGGCCTCAGGAAACTTACAGTCATGGAGGAAGGGGAAGCAAATATGTCCTTCTTCACATGATGGCAGGAAGGAGAAGTGCTGAGTAAAGAGGGAAAAGCCCCTTATAAAACCATCAGATCTCATGATAACTCATTATCATAAGAACAGCAGCATGGAGGTAACTGCCCCCATGATTCAATTACCTTTCACCAGGTCCCTCCCATGACACATGAGTATTATGGGAACTACAATGCAAAATGAAATTTTGGTGGGGACAGAGCCAAACTATATCAGACGTGCTCATATGTTGAGCTTTTATTTTTCTTCCTATTTGCCTCTTGAACACATTTCTAAATTTTAGGCTTATTTCTTAAGATAAAGATTTCCCTTCAGTAATTCTCCCAGGGCTGGTTTATAAATGCAAGATTCTTTTAGTGTTTGTTTGAAATGTCTCAATTTTGCTCCTACTTTTGAGTGATACTTTACCTGGCTGTGGAAGTGTAGGGAGTTATCAATCATTTTCTTTCATATTGTTGAAGTTGTTATTTCATTGTGCTTTGGCATTTATTATGGCTGATGAAAATTTTGTTCATTGTTACTGAATACATAAATACGTTCTGTGAGATTAATCTTCTTTCCTTTAATTTTTCAGTAGTTTAGTATTTTCACTATGGTGTGGCTAGGACAGAATTCGTTTCCATTCTGTTTCTTGGGACTCCGTGAGATTTTTTAATCTGTTGTTTCTTCGACTATAGCATTATCCCTTTGAACATTTGTTGTCCTGTGTATTACAATTTTTTCCTGGAAATTTCTTTTTTTTTAATTTTCTTATTTTTATTTTTTGTTGACACAGAGTCTCGCTCTGTCGCCCAGGCTGGAGTGCAGTGGCCGGATCTCAGCTCACTGCAAGCTCCACCTCGCCGGTTTACACCATTCTCCTGCCTCAGCCTCCCGAGTAGCTGGGACTACAGGGGCCCGCCACCTTGCCCGGCTAGTTTTTTGTATTTTTTAGTAGAGACGGGGTTTCACCGTGTTAGCCAGGATGGTCTCGATCTCCTGACCTCGTGATCCGCCCGTCTCAGCCTCCCAAAGTGCTGGGATTACAGGCTTGAGCCACCGCGCCCAGCCTCCTGGAAATTTCATTAGACTACTCATATGATGAATGCTATTAAACTATCTACAGAACAATTTCATATACTTATGTTTCTCTTAATCTTTCTTTTTTTTTCCACCACATTATTATATTATGCCAAATTTGGGGTTATTTAATTTAACCTACATCTTTTTTATAAAACAAGACTTATTTCCATCTGCAAGGGATGTGGCAGTCTCTGAATAAGCTTCATTTAAGTTTATTGGCTTGAGTTTCCATTACTAAATTGGTATATACTCAAATTTCCCTTTTCTATATGTGTTATGTTGACAGGGCTAATTTTTTCTGGAGGCTTCAGGGGAAAATAAAATTTCTTGCCTTTTCCAGTTTTTAGAAGCTGTCTGCATTCCTTGGTTCATGGCCCCGTCCTCCACATTTAAAGCCCATCCGTCCATCTTCTGGCTCTGTCATCACATAGGAATTCTCTGACTTTGCCCCAATTGCCTCCCTCAAATGAGGACCCTTGTAATTACATTTACATAATTCTGGATAATCTCCATGCTATGGATTGAATTTCATCCCACTAAAATGTGTCAACTGAAGTCCTAACCCCCAATGTACCTGTACATTTGGCTCTTCATACCCAAGCGTTCTGCATCTGCAAATTCAACTAATTGCCACCAACTCAGAATAACAACTACTTGCATAGCATTTACATTTTATTAGGTATTATAAATAATCTAGAGATGATTTAATGTATACTGGAGGATATGTGTGAGTTATACGTAAGTATTACATCATTTTATATAAAGGACTTAGGCATCTGGATTTTGGTGAGGGAGGAGGATCCTGGAACCAATCTTCCCCATGTATACTGAGAAATTACCGTATTTAGAGAAAGAGATTTTAGGAGATAATTAAGGTTAAATAATGTCATAAAAGTGATGTCCTAATCTGATAGAATTGTTGGTCTCACAATAAGAGGAAGAAAGGGAGATTCTCTATCTCCACATGTACTCATTGAGAAAAGGCGACAGTAGGATAGAGAGAAGGAGGCTGTCTGCAAGCCAGAAAGATAACCCTCACCAGAACACTACTATGCTGGCATCCAGATCTGGAACAACTAGCCTCCAGAACTGTGAGAAAATACATTTCTGTATTTTAAACCACCCAGCCTATGGTAATTTGATGTTTTGCCTGAGTATACTAAGTTACTCCCCACCTCAAAATTTGTAACATAATCACATCTGCAACATTTCTCTTACCATGTAAAGTCCACATATTCACAGGTTCTGGAGAATAGGGTGTGGACATCTTTGGGAGGTTGTTATTTAGCCTAACACATTATATATGGAAAGAAATTAACATTTTATTTGATAGTTTTAACCAATCTACTGCTGCAGAGAGGGGGCAACTTTTCTCAGTAATTGATTGTGTCTGATTTTTTCCTTTGTCCTTCTTGTGATTCTCTGTATCTCTTTTTGTGCAAAGTCCCTTCTGTCTTTATTTGAGCTTAATCATATTGCTCTTTATTTCTTTGGGATGTTATGGATTTAGGCTATGGGTATGACCACTTGAATTTACTCATCTTTTCCTAGGGGATAAGTTTTCCTTCTTCTCAGCCTGAAACTTTATTTTTAAAATGATGTATATTTTAGCCAGCATTCCCATGTTTGCTCTTTAACCAGACACACCAATCTATGCATCTAATAAAATTTAATGAAATGTATTTAATGTTTTTTATGTATGTATATCTGTATCTCTAAACTGTAGACGTCTTATGCTTTTATCTTTATCCTCCCCCTATATTTTCTCTCCATTAATACTGTCTTTAAATATTGCTATTACTGTGATACATAGTGACCCTAATGAGAAGTGTCAGAAATATTTTAAACATAGCCATTTCTTCAACTGTCACTCTAATCACTTAACAAGTAATATATATTTAAGATATAAATAGATCTCCTTTATTCCAATTCTTTCCTGGCAGCTTAATTCAAGTCCTACCATCTCTTGGTGTAATTTTCTATGGACTACCAGTTCTCAGTGGACTACAGTAATAACTTTCTAAATAAGCTTCACTCACTTTCCTTATTTCTAATTTTATTTATCTATATGATTAAAATCTCTTAAAATACATCACTAATAACTTTAAAAAATTTAGTAATATTTAACAACAGCCTTAAAATGCATGAATTTGACTTTGTGATTTATTTTTGGACATTTCAGTGGCTAAAGGAAAATATGATAAGTATAGAGAATCATTTAAATACTATGATTATAGCCATTTTTAAATTGGTGAAACTTTGAAAACTACTCTAAACGCTAAACAATATAGGAATTGATCTTTTTATTAGACACTATGTAGCCATTAAACGTTAGGCTTGAGATGACATGGGGAAAATATTTTGACATAATGAAAAGTTTAGAAAACTTTTAAAAATGCATGGGTAACATGCTTAACAAATCAACAAATTTTCATAAATAAATGATAGAGGAAAATTCTTAAAAGAGAAAAGTGATGATTCATGAATCCCTTCTACTTTTTTGTATTTTCCAGTGTTTCCATAATAAACAAATCTTACTTTCATAATAAACTGTAATACATTTAATATTTTAAGTTTTCTTAAAAGCTTTTAGCAGTTTCCTATTACTTATATTACTGCTTCCCAAAATTGCCCTAATGTCCCAAGAACTGAAAGGACCAATGCTTTGCAGATAAATGTGCCACGGCTTCTTAGCTGGAAAACTGCAACGAAGCCAGATTTTCTCAGGATAATGCATAATTCCCTTAATAGTTTGACTTCCAAATGCAGTACTGCCCACATTTCCTACTATTCTTCAATATAAATCTTATGGAAAATAATTATATTTTTTGAACATATAACAGAGTCTTGTCTTTTTTATGTGGTCTTTTTCTTCTCTCCATCTGATAAGCATATTCAACTATCAAAACATGGTTTAACTGCTCTCCTGCTGTGAAATTTCTATGACAATCCAAAGTAGGGGTTATAGACTCAAATACTCAAAAGTTGTAGAGGGCAGCAAATTATTTGGTTGAATGTTTGGTTTTTGTTGCTCTTCTTCTTTCCAACCGGTTTGTAATACTGCTTACTGCATGGCAAGCCTAAAATGTTGCAAGTTCTACCATGTTAAAGCATAAAATTATCCCCCAAATGTAAGGTCAAATAAGAGAGAGAAAGAGAGGGAGAAGGAAGGCAGGAACATAGGAAGGCAGGCCAGCAGGAAGGAAGGACAAAGGTGTGACCTGTACTGTCCAAATAAAACACATCTCTCAAGCAGATCTGGAATTATTGCCTGCCAAATTGCCACCAATGTGCTAACCTGTCCAGCCTATGAGGTTCGTGTACTTTGTATAAACCTGTATTATCCCCCCTTAGCCCATTTAATCGCAGTTGTTTTGTTGCATTTGTTTTTGTTGCTGTCCCTCAAGAGTAGGTATTCTGTCTTAATCGTCTCCTAATTTAAATGCTTGGCATTTTGTATATAACATAGTATGCACATGTTATCTTCCACATATTCATTTAGGATTTTCATGTGCTTGTTTTAAATTGTGAAGTCTTCCAGTAAAATGCAGATCATATATTCTCCTTTCTTTCTATCTCACAAGTTGGTATAATATAGAATTCTGCATGTGTACTCAGAAAACAAATGTAACTCACTGACAAACTAACTGATTGTCCTAGTTGGAAGCATATTTTAAGATGTTCATAGCAATTACTCTCACTATTTAAGATTATTATAATCATAATAATCATTTTCATTTGTATAATGCTTTATATTTTCCAAAGCCCTTTTAATATATATTATTTAATCTGATCACATGACAACCCTGTATCTACAATAACTAACACAATAGTATCCACTTAGTAAGGTGATTATGTATACTTTTTACACATAAGATTAAAATAAGATAACATTATGCAAAAATAAAAAGGCAAAAGATGCATGTACTTGTTATTTTACCTATGGTGAGCATTAATCCAAATCATTTGTGTTGACTTTGATTCAGCTGCATCTGTTTGTAAAAGTGCTTTGATCTGTCTTACAAAGCACATTGTCCGGAGGGTACTAATAGTCTGAGCTGAAGAGGATAGAATTATCCTTTGTTTTCAGATTTTGAATTAGATAGCTTTGATGGCCAAAATGTCTCAGGGCTGGAAATATTACCTTTTCAATTTAATTTATAAATGTGTTCAACAGTTGTGGTTTTATTTTTTCTTCTTCTCCCCAAAACTATTTTTAATATTGCTTACTTCACTCCAGGTCTAAAACATTTTTATGCTCAATCATGTTAAAGTGCAAAATTGTCTTTCAGTTTGCAGATCACCAAGATGGACTGTTTCTTTGAGAATAATTAATATCTGGAGACCCAATTTAGTCCTTTTTGTTCTAATGTTCAACAAAGATCCTCATTTATCAATGTATGTTTCCCTTGCGTCACATTGCTATCTGGAAAGTAGGTCACAGGAAGAACAGTATTGACTTTTAAGGTCTAGTATTCAAAGATGCTGTTCCGGTGGAATTGCATGTCCCCAAAGCAAAGATATCTAAAAGGTCATTGCAGGGACAACCAAAATCACCTTATAATGATAACAGAAGTTCAGAAAATGTTTTAAAGTGCTAGAAAAACTGCTTTCAACTGAGTAATATTGTAGTATACAGCATAAAGAGTATATTTATATATGCATAGTAACCTTATGCAAATGGCCCAGTCTGCTTAAAATAATACTGTAATTGATATGATTATGAAGCCTACTAACATTTTAATTTAGGAATTATGCTTTTAGTAATATTGGTAAGCTCACTGAACTACACAGAAAGATCAATTAATAAAGACTCAGTCTAGACAGAAATGTGTTGCAATGAGGGGTGACTTTAATATAAGCAATTTACAATTACAGATGAAAGGAATATTTTCTTTTTTTTTTTTAAAGGAATATTTTCTTAAAAAAAACACAAGAAGGAAGGAATAGAGAAAAGGAAGGAAGGAAGGAACAAAGGAAGAAAGGAACTAAGGAAGGAAAGAAGGAAAGAGAAAGCAAGAAAGGCAGGAGGTTTAAAGACTAATTCATAAATACTTTATAAAAATGCCAATCAAAGCAATATATGTCATCTAAAATATGTCTTTTTGGTATAAGCTAAAATTATGTAACATTATCAGTTGGCTTCTGCTTTTAAGAGGTCTTTTCAGGGGTCCATTCTTGTTCATCACAATTGTTCCCAGACTTCCTTTACTTCCAAAGCTTCTATAACTGATGAAAAACTATCATTATTCACACAGGTAATGCTGCATACACTATCACTAGGCAGGAAAGAGTTTTAAATGTTATGCTTTCCCAGAAAAAGAAACAAATTATATTGATTAATTAAGCATTTTAAACTGCTTCCTTTTAATTCATTTATACAAAAAATATTGAGAACATATTATGTGTTTCACTTCAGGGATATAGAGGGAAGAAGCATGGTAGAAACTTAAAGAAGTCTTAATCAAGATAAAAAAAGACAAATATAAAAATAAGAGGAACTCAATTACAGATATTAGAGCAGAAGAAAATATAGATTATTTTGGAGGAGCAAATGGGTTTTTCTCCCACATTTCAAAGTGTGGTTATTAGTATGACATTTTACCATCTTAAATATTATGGAAGCCATTACAAGCACTGAGGAATTTCAACTCCAATTTTCAGTCCAAATGGTACTAATTTTTGATAAAGGAGAGAATGTCCTCAATTCCAGTAACATTCACAAGATGTTTGTACTAGGTATGTTGGAGTTGTCTGGAGAAACAGAACCAATAGGATCAATAGGAGGTATTTGTATATATATGAGTGTATATATATGTGTATGCATGTGCGCATTATATATACATACATGTTTGTGTGTGTGTGTGTGTGCGCACACGCATGTAAGAGAGAGATGTGAGAGAGATTTATTTCACGCAATTGGCTCATGTGATTATGTGGTCTAGTAAGTTCAAAATCTGCGGGTCAGGCCAGCAGGCTGGACTCAGGGATGAAAAGCTGATGTTGCAACTCCAGACCAAAGACAGTCTAAAGTCAGAATTATTCCTCAAGACACCTCAGTCTTTTCTTTTTTTATTTATTTGTTTACATTTTTTTAGAGACAAAGGCTCGCTCTGTCACCTAGGCTGGAGTGTGGAGGCAGGATTATAGCTGCAGCCTTAAACCCCGGGGCTTGAAAAATCCTCCTGCCTCAAATTCCTGAGCAGCTAAGACTACAGGTTTGCACCACTATGCTTGGCTAATTCTTCATTTTTGTTTTTTGTAAAGACAGAGACTTGCTACATTGCCTGGTCTGGTCTTGAACTCCTGGGCTGAAGAGATTGTCCCATATCAGTATCCCAAAGTGTTAAGGTTACGGGCGTGAGTTACTGTACCTGGCCAGTCTTCTCTCTTAAGATCTTCAGCTGAGGTCCATGTACATTATGGAGAGTAATCTACTTTATTCAATCTACTAATTTAAATGGTAATCACATCTAAAAAATACCTTTATGACAACATTTAAACTGAAGTTTGCCCGTGATCTTGCCAAGTTGACACATAGAATTAACCATCCCACTAGCTTAGGTTTTTTCTCTGTATTTATGGTGTTTGAGCTTATAGTTTCACGTGGAGGGATTTCTGTTAGAGTATCATGTCTATCTTTTCTCCCTGATGTTTACATCTCACACACTCACAAAAAAATGCAGTTAAGTTTCAATTGCTGGTGGCATGAGTCTGCCCATGCTTCTAACTGGTGGAACTAATCTATTTTTTTAAAAAATTGACAATACCGAAGACTCATTCTTTCTTTTTTCCCTCCCAGATAAGAGGCAACAGTTCTTGGCTACTGTTATAAGTCAGTTATTTTAGGATTTAAACTGTAGAGAAGTGCAGGATTTTAGCAAGTGCTTTTCACTGCACATATAAAAGCATGCCTTCCAGCCAGCAGTAATCAGTATGAATGGTGACATCTTAAATTTTATTTGCCACCTAGATATTGCTATTTGAATTGTTGTAAATTCAGAATTAACATGGAGGGAGGCATTTATTAGTGCTCTAAAACCATAGCACCTTGGTCTTGTCCTAGGACCTTCAGAAATGGACAAAGACCTGTACTTAGTGACCAAAATATAAGTAAGCATCAAAGTTTATGGGTAAGACATGGAGGTTGCTTTAAGTTTTCACTAAAATTAGTGCAGTTAGCATGGAATTGGCCTCAGTGGGTCACTGCCATTTATGGACATGATCTCTCCTAGTAAGTGGATATCATTACACATCCAGGGCTACTTGTTAGTTAATAGAAGTTGACCTTCATGAGGTTAGGTCCTGTGGAGGGTGGATGTCTTCAACTGACCTCACTTGATTCTTGCCCATATCAAAATAGGTACTGATGAGGCCAGTTAATAGGTTATACAGAATAGAGAGTCGTGAAGTCCTAGTTAAAAGCTTTTATATAAATGTCTTGTAGACATTAATGGATGGAACTACTACTGCATTTTGGCTAATGTATTTTGGCTATTATATTTCTCAGTCTGGCCTATAGTTCTAAGGCATCTAAATTATGGAGCAAGGTGGATCTCTGTGCCAGGTTTAGTTAATCAGCATTAAATGAGCTGTTTAAATTCTATTCATCAAATTTCCTTTGGAGCTGCATTCAGGGCCAGCAGAAAGAATTATGGAGAAACTAACTTCTTGGAATTATGCGTTGCCACCACAGGCTTAGGAATCTTCTTCTCCCATGTGATCTCAGGTTGCCTCTATCTACACTATATAATCATCAACAATGACTTTAGATTTCAGGAACCTAGTCTATGGTTTCGTCCAGAGACCAGAGAATAAATTTTCTAGTGCAAATATTAAAAGAAATAGTAATATTATTACATAGTACACCAGTCTTCAGTACTATGTCTTTTGCTTGTGTGTCTAAAAAAATTTCAAAAACTACATACTAACTCCAAAATATTAAATTGACATTTAAAATTTGTTCTTAAGAAAAAGAAATTGTGAAGATTATGGAACCAGTTACAGTGGAGGTATTGAGATTTTAAAATAAAATAACTGCTTAAATGAAAGCAATGTAATCTAACTATCATTGTAGCATAGTGACTTATACTTGTAATCTGTAAAAAAAAGAAGCTTAATTTTAACAATGAAAAATTTTATATGATTTTTTCCCTAAAATTGTATTTTCATTCTACTTTCCTCATATAATCTTGTGCAATATGAACTATTTCATGCTTGAATGACTTCTGTTGATCCTCTTATATCCCAGCAACAAAAAGTATAAATATAACTTAAAACTTTAAAATTGCTGTTTGCTATAGATTCTAAGTTATTTTTAAATTAAATTATCACTATAGTCTTAATTTCAATTTATCCATATAAAGCATAAATTAAAAATATATTTTTAAATTGGTTATTTTTAAATCTTATTAAAAATTATTAAATCTTTTGTTGAGATGATTGTAGCTTGTGTTTTTAAGTAGTTCCTGCAAACATGTATTACTGTTATTTGTGATATAATAAAACAAGATTTAACCTATGTTTCATTCCTGTACTTCACTTGTACTGATGTATACACTGACAAAATATGATCATATTATAATAATACATGAGAAAGAAAGGAGTCTTGTTTTGTAGGCTTCAAATTTTTTTAAACTTTTACACATTTGGAGAGCACAAGTGCAGATTTCTTACATGCATATATTGTGTGGTGGTGAAGTCTGACCCTTTAGTGTTCCATCATCCTGATAATGAACATTGTACCCAATAAATTCAACCCTCCCTCCTTTCCCACCATCCCACCTTTTAAAGTCTCCAATGTCTATTATTCTGCTCTATATGTCTATGTTTACCTACTGTTTAACTCCCACTTACAAATGGGAACATGTGGCATTTGACTCTCTGTTTCTGCATTATTTCACTTAGGATAATGGCCTCCATGTGTTGTTTTTAATAGTAACAACACATACTTGTCTTCTTTCAAAGAGTGTGCAAGAATTCACATAGTCATCTATGATTAAATGTTGTTATAAATTATGTATCATCCAACAAATTAATTACTTCTCCTTCTCATTTTACTGAGATGAAAGAAATAGTGATGCTCTCACTTGCAAAAATGACTCATTAACCTATTTTAAAAGATTTTTTTTAATTGCAGGAAAACATACCAATAAAGTATTAGAATAATTTATTAAATAATGTTTATTCTAAATTGATACCACTTATTTCACTCCTTCTTTCCTTCTTCTTTCTTTTCTTTCTTCCTTTTCTTTCTTCCTTCTTTCCTTTCTTCCTTCCTCCTTCTCTCCCTCTCTCCCTTCCTTCTCTCATTCACTTTGAGAACTTTGTAAATTGAGTGTACTCCAAAGTGGTTCAGTTGTATAACTATTATTTTAATATAGTTTGCCAGTAAAATATGCGTGATAAAATGCTCTTATCATTTATCATTTATGCATGATAAAATGCTCTTATCAGTGATATCATTTATTATCGGTATATATTGTTATCAAAACACTAAAGCCACAGATTTGGCTCATCTCATTTATGGAACATAAACACAAACTAGCTTAATTAGCAAATCCAGTTTTCATTATCAAACTAACCAGTCAATCAGCATTATCTTTGGTTATGAAATAAAGTATGGCATCATTTTTAAATATAAATAAGTGTATTAATAGTATTTAGAGAAATATATAAATTATTTATATATAAATATGTAGAATCCATCTTACAGCATGCATTGCTAAAATTAGATGAATAGGTTTAAAAGCAGAGGTGTTTGACATAATTTCTATTTTTTCAAGATAAGTTTTAAAAAGAAGCCAAATTATTTGTCTTATAATTTTATTTTTAGTACTAAATGAAATATATAGATACAATTTATATATTTTTCAAAAGTGAAGAGTATGATAATAGGCATTATGTTCATAGAGTAAACACCAATGCATAACTGTGGTGACCTCTAGTGTTTAAACTTTTGCAAGTAATTATATAAAAACAATGTATAAAAAAGGCATTAAAAAGCAAAAAATTGACCAGGCGTGGTGGCTCACGCCTGTAGTCCCAGCACTTTGGGAGGCCGAGGTGGGCGGATCACTTGAGGTCAGAAGTTTGAGACCAGCCTGGCCAACAGAGTGAAGCCCCATCTCTACTAAAAAAAACCCACAAAAATTAGCCAAGTGTGGTGGTGGGCACCAGCAATCTCAGCTACTCTGGAGGCTGAGACAGGAGAATTGTTTCAACTTGGGAGATGGAGGTTGCAGTGAGCCAAGATGGCACCATTGCACTCCAGCCTGGGGCAAGAGAGTGAAACTCTGTCTCAAAAAAACAAACAAACAAACAAAAATTATAACCTTTGCAGCAACATAGATGCAAATGGAGGCTATCATCCTAAGAAAATTAGTGCAGGAAAACAAAACCAAACACCACATGTTCTCACATAAATGAGAGCTAAACATTGGGTACTCATGGACATAAAGGTGGCAACAATAGACACTGGAAATACTACTGGGAGAGGGAGGAGGCAGTGCATGGGTTGAAAAACTATTAGTTCTATGTTCAGTAGCTGTAGTGATAACATCATTCATACCCAAATCTCAGCATCACATGATATACCTAGGTAACAAATCTACACCCCTGAATCTAAAATAAAAGTTAGGGGAAAAAAAAGAAATCAGTAATAAAAAAATGAGAAAGTCAGAAATATGCAGACATTAAACTGTGTGCTCCTAAGTAACCAGTAGGTTAAAGTTTCAAGAAAAATTAGAAAATATTTTAAGATAAACAATATGAAATGTACTGAAACGTATAGCATGCAGCTAAAGCAGCACTCAGAGGGATATTTATAGCTGTAAACACCTATATTGAGAAAACAAAATCTCAAATAAATAACCTAACTTTCAACTTTAGAATAAACTAGAAAAAGAAGAACGAATTAAACCCAAATCAAGCAGAAAGAAGGAAATAAGACAAAAGTGGAAATAAATAAAATAAAATACAATAAATAGAAAAACAGATGAAAAAAATGAATGAAACTAAAATTTGTTTCCCTGAAAAGGTCAAGAAAATTGACAAACCTTTTACTAGACTGACCAAGTAAATCAGAGGGAAGATTTGAATTACTAAAATCAGAAATAGAATAGAGACATCACTACTGACCTTCTTGGAAGTAGAAAACATTATAAGAAAATGCCATGAAAAACTGTATGCTAACAAATTTAAAAACCTAGATGAAATGGAAATATTTCAAAAAAGACACAAATTATTCAAACCGACTTCAAGGAGAAATAGAAAAATCTGAACAGACCTGTAAAAGGTAAAGGGATTGAAATATTCATGTTTAAACTTTCCACAAAGAAAACTGCAGGCCCAGATGGCTTCCTTGGCAAATTCTACCAATCTTGTCAAGAAGAATTTAGACCAATCTTTCTGAAATTCTTACAGAAAATAAATGAGAAAGACGTTTCCCATTTGTTCTATGATATCACCCTGATATCAAAACCAGGAAATGGCCTAAAAATAAGAGAAAACTATATATCCAAACTATACTGAGACATAGTTTCTTAATAAGATTGGCAAAAATTTTAAAGTTTAGCAATGTATTATTTTGGTGTGGTTACAAGAAGACAATAACTCATAAAATTATAGTGAGAATGTAAAATGATTCAACTTCTATGGAGGGAAATTTTGCAATATTAGCAAATTTTATATTTATTCTTGATCCCAGCAACCTCACTTCCAGGAATCCAACCCACACATGACTGGCAAATGCAAAAGGACATGTGGCAAGACTTTTTGTTCCTCTATTGTTTGTAAAGACTGAGAACCACCAGAGTGAAGACTGATTGAATCAACTCTCATACTTTTTGTTCCTCTATTGTTTGTAAAGACTGAGAACCACCAGAGTGAAGACTGGTTGAATCAACTCTCATGCATTTATGCCAGGACTAGGACTACACAGCTATAAAAACACATGAGAAGCTATGTAATCTCCAGGAAAAGCGGAGAAGTGAAGTACAAAAAACAAAATGGAGAAATGTGTGTAAAGTCCTCTATGATGTACGTGACAAAGAGGAGGAGGAAAAACAGCACATATGCATTTATACTTAAAAACTAAAAGAATGAAACAAAATTTTGTTTCTTAGGGAAAAAAAAAAAAAAAAAACCTTACTTGTGGGAAGGAAGAACTAGGGAGAGGGATAGTTATAGTAGCCAGACACCTCTGAATGAATCTAGTTTTCAGATTTCACTTTGCAAAAATGTAAATGTTTTATATAATTGTAAAACAAAATTAAATTTAAAAACCAATTCATAAAATGATGCACAAAAATTCAAAGGAAAATTGAATAAGTGAAACTTTAAAAATGTTTTTAAAAAACCCAGAAATATCTTCATGAAAGAGGCACAACTAAACTGTCTCTATGGATTTAATCTAAAACGTTGCTATTAAATGTAAGATATACACTGAGTTTAGGACTAGATAAGATTTAGTTTTTTTTAACACAAGTTAGAAAAAGTGCTAAGCATTTTATAAGATGAAACCAAATGACAATTTGATTATAAGTAGAATATTTTGGGATATGATTTGATTAAACAGACTCTAAAACCTGATTAAAATACATTCACTGAGGCTGGACATGGTGGCTCACACATGCAATCCCAGTACTTTGGGAGGTCGACTTCTGTGGATCACTTGAGGACAGGAGTTGGAGACCAGCCTGGCCAACATGATGAAACCCTGTCTTTACTAAAAACACAAAATTAGCTGGGTGTGGTGGTGGGTGCCAGTAATCCCAGTTATTCGGGAGGCTGAGGCGCAGGAGAATCACTTGAACCTGGAAGACAGAGGTTGCAGTGAGCCGAGATCTCACCACTGCACTCCAGCCTGGGCAACAGAGAGAGAGTCTGTCTGAAAACATAAAATAAAATGAAACATTCACTGAATCTAAAGTCATGCAAAATGTCTATCTGTGAGTTTTCTGGAACATAACCTGGATTATTTGATAATATTTGAAAAACATTCTTAGTTCATTTAAAATAATAAATATCATAACCTATAATTTTTTCTCTGCTAGAAGATTCTAGCAAATAACAGATGCATTGGCTTAATGTTAAAATAACTGAAGAGAATTCTTATAGTTAAAGACATTAAATATAATTTTACATTCATAATTTTTAACTAATATTGTCTTTGCTTTGTTCTTATCAAACACTTCCCCAAAAGAGTAAACTATAAATGGACAATAGAAGTTATAAAGTCTTTAAATGAAAATCGTCATTCTTATCATTCACATTGTGTAAAATATCCAGTTTTATAATATCTCAACAAAGACCAAACTACCCCATTTATAAGCAGTATATTTTGTAAAAGATACTCAATTTTAAAAGCACTAATATAGATGTACAAAACCTCTAATTTTCATGAAAAAACTTCTTTTTCCAAAGTATATTGTTTGAATTGTCCTGTGGTTAGGATCTCTCATTTTTACCTGCAGATATTAATAGCAAGATTCAGGACAGAAAACTCTCCTCCTTTTCCAAAGAGAGAGGTAGGAAAGGGGAACATATTAGGAAAGGAAGGAAAGAGAATACATCAAATTTAAAAGACCAGATCAATGTGCCTCTGTAGCTTTCTGTGTAACTCCAGGGGCTCACATACCCCGTTTGAGAGACTACTGACATGGAAGCTACCCCATCTTTTTGATTGAAGAATGGAATGGTTTATTAAAGTATTATACACCAAAATGTGAATAAAACAATGATATGTGTAGGCCTGTGTTTGGAAATCTCAGCCTCTATCAAATAGGCTTGCACAGGAATTTGAATGGTAACTGGATTAGTTTTAAAAGTAGATTGTAGTAAAACTCCCAAGGCAAGAGCAATGGGAGTATGATAGCAATATCATGGAAGAGAAGGTGACAAGAGAGACTGTCTTAAAAGAAAGGTTGCAATCTGAAAGGACAAGGCTGAAATAAAAAAATATCAAAGATGTGCCTGAGACTATCTGTTGGTAAAAACAGCGTTAAGAAAAAGGAGTTGTTTTTGTTATTATTCTGTATGAAAAGATGAATGCAGGTCAATGTTATAAAACAGAAAAAACAAAGGCAGGATCTCAAGGAGATGACTGAAATGACTGATTGCAGCCCAGGGTGCCAGAAGCAGAGCCAGTGGGGAAATAGACATTAGGAGATTTTTATTGCATTGAATGGAAAGGAAGGCATATCAAGTGAGTCCTGGTGACTGTAGTTGCCATAATCACAAATGTCTCAACTCTGTAGGAAAGCAAAAGTGTCTCAGAGAGCAGACACAGTAAACAAAGGTAAATGTCTTCCCAAGGGAACGTAAAGATATAGTGACTGTAGTGTCTCAAATAATCTTAATGAGGTATTTTTTCCCCCACTGAATTTTAGTTCTTATGTCATAATCTCTGGGCAACGATAAGCAGACTGGTGAAGCTGAACCCTAGAAAGTTGTTGTAGCTTAACCCTTCCCATAGATATCATTGAGTCTCTCGTGTGGTTTTGGACAAGATGAACATTGATTGTCTAGTTTATATGAAGTATTGAGTTCTGGGAACATCGTTTGTGCCCAGGATAAAAATCTAATAACCACAAAGTCATTTGCATTTCTAAAATTTATGGTGGAGGTTTATACTCTACATCTTCTGTGCCTAATTACAAGAGTTGATACTGTAAAGGCTCTTAAAAATTTAGAAAAGAGGCCAGGCACGGTGGCTCATGCCTGTAAACCCAGTACTTTGGGAGGCCGAGGCAGGCAGATCACGAGGTCAGGAGGTCGAGACCATCCTGGCTAACATGGTGAAACCCCGTTTCTACTAAAAATACAAAAAATTAGCTGGGTGTGGTGGCAGGCACCTGTAGTCCCAGCTACTTGGGAGGCTGAGGCAGGAGAATGGCGTGAACCCGGGAGGCAGAGCTTGCAGTGAGCCGAAATCTCACCACTGCACTCCAGGCTGGGTGACAGAGTGAGACTCCATCTCAAAAAAAAAAAAAAAAATTAAAAAAAGAATAGTGAATTTGGGTTTGGATTAATTCCAATTTTGAAAATGTTGAAGAAGCCATACTCAGTCTATGTAAATACAGCCCACTGTTTCTGCTGAAAGAACCCCAAATATATTCAGACTTTGCAACAAAAAAGGCCAGCTCTGACAAGACAGAGAAACGTAAGTGAACAAGCAACTGGGGAATCTTATTCCAGACTTTATTTTTTCTTGAATATGTAATTAATTATTTTGAACTTTGATCATGCTTTTCTTTCATCCGCTAGGAAAAGAAGGTTATGTTTTGGATATTTTGGATATCTTCCTGATAATCCTTAATTCAACCATGTACAATCTCTGTGTGGTTAACATGTATGTTGCATAACCTCTGATGAGTTCTATTGGGCAAGGTATCCGGACACAATTGGGATAAGTATTAAAGTAGAGAATACAATTTTGATCTTAGAGTTTATTACATTAAGGTCCTTTCATGACCTATTTTTAGAGCTTTCTGACAATAACAAGTAACCGGAACATGAATGTCTACGAAAAAATAAGAAAAAGAACAATGCTAGGTAGAGTGAGGTGGCCTGCTGATCGGCTGATCTCCTCCTCAGCTATAGCCAGCCATGTGCTTGATCCACTACAAACCTTAATTGTTAAGCCTTATAATAAATTAAGAGACAGGAAAATATGAAGTATTAACTGAGGATATTGGGGAAGAACATTTATTACTCCTCCTGTATGTATAGAGAGGACAAAATTATATTCCATTATTCAGGAGGAAAAAAATATTGAAGAAGCATTTTCAGCTGCTTTGTTCTCTCATTCCCTTTCTGAGAGAAATGCCTTACCTGATTATTTTGTCAGAAGAAACTTAGTTTCTTTTTATCCTATTTCTTTACACATCTGTCTTTACACATCTGTCTTTTTATGAAGAGGTTCCATTTTGCCTGTTCCTTTGGGGCAAGACATGGTTGTCCAGCAGGCTCATTAACTAGGTAGGTAAATCAGTTTAATTTAGGAATTTAAGCCCATTTTTCCTGTCTATTCAGTATTAATTTCTTCAATCAACTTTATCAGTAAATATAAACATAATTTCGATCTCCAATTGTTTGATCAACGTCTACATTTCAAATGATTGTGAAGTTGCAAAGGGTGCAAGAAAGAGGGTGTTATTTCTACTTTGGATAAAATACGGAGGTTTGGGTACCATATGTCAACCAATGGGGTTTACTAGTTTCTCAATATCTTAAAAGTCTGATTGTTTCCAGATCCTGCATCTATTTTTTTATTTTTTTATTTTTAGGTTTGCCAGAATTACTTTTGATGACAGACAGTAGTCAGTGTAAAACCCGGTGTCTTCTGCCCAGAAACATCAAAACTTTATTTGAGTGATAACAGAATTAAAAAGAAAGATGTGGTCTCATAATACAGGAAAACCTACGAGTAATAATAAAAATATGTTGGCAATAGAGATAACTGAATTTTTGTTCAAATTACAAAAAATCAATAATTAATTTTATTTTTAAAGTCGCATTTCTCCCTAAATTTATCTCTCCTCAAAATAATCAACAGGAGCAATATTGTTTTGACAAATGAAAGTCTTTAATTTGAGTTTAAAACTGGTATTTTACAAGGTCCACCTTGTTTCTGTCAAAAAGACAATGATCACATCTTTTAGACATAAGAAAAATTTCAAAATCCAAAAAAATTAAAATAAATCACATAGCATTTGAAGTCAATAAATTATTAATGGGAATTTTTTCCTGTTGTATACACATACAATTATTTTAAACAAATCACTTTTAATCTAATTAATACTTATCTTCCTGTTTTCTTCTTTCACATTGTGCTTTCCAATCAAGAGAAGTAGCATTTTTAAGTTTACTATGCTCTATAAATTATCTATTGCACCAGGTAGGATGATTTTGGATGCAAAGAAAACACTATAAAAAGGGGATTACAGGGGGCAAAAAAATATGGAGATTGGGTAGTCTTTCCCAAATGAGAACCTCTCAACAATATTATCAAGTTCTCAAGTTCCTTCTCTCTCTGCTTAGCCATTTACAGTGATTGACTTAACCTCTTAGGCCTACTCCCCTTTTGATCCAAAGGTGGCTACCACACTTCTAGGTGTCACATGCAGATAAGAAGAAAATATCCAGATCCAGAAGCTGTGTTTTTCTCCTATGCATCATTTTCAAAAACAAGGAAAACATTTTCTGAATATCTCCAGTGAAGCTCTTTTCATTACTTGACAGAAGTGAATCTAATGCATCCATCTAAGCCAATAAAGGAAAATGAATTGAATCATTAGAAATGATATTTAAATATTCAACAATCATTGTAACGTGGTCACCTACCAGTTAGAACTGAATATAACTAATCAAAATGGGCAAAGGCCATCAACCATTAAAGATGAATATTCAGTTATCTGTTATCTGCCTATCTATATAGCACTAGGAATTGCTACTCTTGGCTTAGATTAGTGGTTCTTAAATTATGTTCTTTGAAGCAACAACCTCAGCATCATTTGGAAACTAGTTAGTAATGGAAGTCCTCAGACTCCACCTAAAACCAACTGAGTTAGAAGGCATTGAGGATGGATGGGACCCAGCAATCTGGATCTTACCAAGCCCTTCAGGTAATTACAATGCATGCTACAATGTTAAAATCACAGGCATAGACAAATCATTATCTTACCCTGAAACATACAGACACCAAATAAATACCTCAACTAAGGGCTTAGTAGAGCCAATATTATAGAAGAAGAAATTGAGGGAACAGAGAACCAATAGTGTTTCTAACGTATCTACCTTCTTCTTTTTATCTTTAAATAATTGAGAAATTCAGAAGAATTATAGAAAGTGGTCAGGTAATAAACAAATTTAAGTAGAAAATTGATACTACATCATGGTTAATTATATTCTATTTGCCTTTAAAAATTTGTAGTGAAAGTAATCATAAACAGACATGAATTCTTTTTCCTGTAATAATTCCGGTGAGCTGGAGTGTGCTGGAGATACTTCAAACAGAGTGAGTTAACAGATTATGTAACTCTACCAATAATTATTAAACACCTACTATATGCCTGGTTCTAGAGTATACATGAATTATCTTGCATTTCTTCTTAACCCATGTTAAAATGTATCTTAAACATACATGAGAAACAGCAAGCTTACACTAAAGGAATTTCTTAAGTATAAGGTGATTTGATTCTTAGAAGCCAAGACTTTTTCTAGAACAGTCATCTCCACATCAGTGGCTTCTTAGGGAGTAAAACAATGTTGATAGTCTTGATATAGAATGCTTTAATATTGAGCATGCATACAGATAACAAGTAATATTTTATTAATGTATAACTCTTTCAGGGGTTTCTGTCAACTTTTATGAACTCCCAGGAGGGGATCACTTGTGACAATGCTTCTAGAGTAAAAACTGTTTTCAGAAGTTCCAATCTGCTCTTCATTGACACTTTCCGTGCAGAGATAAGAGCATGACAATGGTTTTCTTTAAAAGAGTTGAAAGCTTATATGTGCCACCATGGAATACTATGCAGCCATAAAAAAGGATGAGTTTGTGTCCTTTGTAGGGACATGGATGCAGCTAGAAACCATCATTCTCAGCAAACTCTCGCAAGAACAGAAAACCAAACACCGCATGTTCTCACTCATAGGTAGGAACTGAGCAATGAGATCACTTGGATTCGGGAAGGGGAACATCACACAC
>NW_012114566.1:5331830-5333376 GCF_000951035.1 Colobus angolensis palliatus
GCCGGAGGCCGACAGACTTCTTCCCCACACCTTAGGTTACCAAAATAAACTTGCAGTTTTGCTCCTACACTTGCCTACCTGCTGGTTCTTTTGTGCTCGCTCGGCTGGTCTTAGAAAAACAAATCATATATTTCATAAAATATATGTATCTTGATTTGTCAGCCAGTATGTGTTTTCAACAGAAGAAACTAGTTGTAAAAACCCTCAATAGTAGGCAAACATAAAGGTTAAATTTGGGTTTATTTTAATTCTACTGTAATATCTAAACTAGTTTTATCATATTGCTTCTTTTTTTTCAACCCTCTGACAAATAGACTTTACACAAAAAGACTTTACACATTTGCAAACTGATGAATCATTATTAATTCATGGGGATATGAATATGCAGTGAAATTCATGACTAAAGGATATTAATAACTTGCAATTTTGCAATTATTTATGTTTCTTGAACCCAGCAGGTAACAGTGCTTTGAACATTTTGACTTTATCATATATCACAGAATTTACCAGACCAAAACAAAAATTTCTGAAGATTGAGCAAAAAAAAATCATGTTTACTTACACTTTTCCCTCTTATGCATTCTTATTCTCATATTTAACTTTAAGAACTAGATGTGGCCAGGAACGGAGGTTTTCGCCTGTAATCCCAGCACTTTGAGGGGCCAAGGCAGGTGGATCATGAGGTCAGGAGTTTGAGACTAGCTTGGCCAACATAGTGAAACCCTGTCTCTACTAAAAATACAAAAATTTTAGTTGGACGTGGTGGCGGGCGACTGTAATCCCAGCTACTTAGGAGGCTGAGGCAGGAGAACCACTTGAACCTAGGAGTGGGAGGTTGCAGTGAACTAAGATCTCACCATTGCACTCTAGCCCAGGAGACAGTGTGAAACTCCGTCTCAAAAAAAAAAAAAAAAAGGAACTAGATGTATTTGATAAAATTGTATGTTTTTCTGTCAAATTATCTAGTATTTAAAAAGTAAGAGTCTTTCTGAAGTTGTAGCTAGAACATTTGAAGAATATGCAATTATTCTGTTTGCACAATTATAAGAAAATGACTTGTGAAATTAATAACAGTAGACTCATCTCTTTCAACCAGACTTCAGAAAATGAATGATTTTCCAAATAGGTGAATATGAGTGAACTGAATGAATCTGAGTGAACACTTTGCTCCTAAAATGTAAAGCCAAATACATAGAGGACATACACCAGATACTGCAACTCCACTAAATCTGAGATGATGTATTGTTACTGTGTATACTGCGGGGGGAAAAAAAAACACACAACAACAACAATCTGGAATTAAAATTGCAAACCGACATTGTAAGACAGACACATCCTGATTTTAAAGATGTTAAAATGTGTAAATAAGTGGACTCCAGACTGTTAAAATATACTATATCATATTTGTTTCTCTTCCTCTTGTCATTATTTCCAGAGGTGAGAAGGACTTGTACAAATTAAGAGAGTTGACTACGACTAAAGAGTATCACCTCTTTTTTTTTTTTTTTTGGAAAACTGTTGATTAGAAAAATACTAATCTCTATGA
>NW_012114566.1:5334065-5360979 GCF_000951035.1 Colobus angolensis palliatus
TTTATTTATATATATTTATTTATTTTGAATATATATTTATAGATTATTACAGGCATGCAAACATAAAGGTTAAATTTGTGCTTATTTTAATTCTGCTGAAATATTTAAACTAGTTTTATCATATTCCTTTGTATTCTGTGTTCTTTTCAGGCTTCTGAAAAACAAACTTTATACAAAAAGTGAGACATTTGCAAGCTGATGATTATTATTGTCAATATTAAAAATTCATTACTAATTAATATTTAAAATGTATGTAACATATTATATATATTATAATCATATATATACACATACAAAAAGAGAGAGAGAGAGAAGAAGGGATTTACTAGGGTAATCGACTTACTTGATTATGAAGGCTGAGAAGTCTCAAGATAGGCCATTGGTGAGCTGGAGAACTAGGGAAGCCAGTAGCAGGGTTCAGAACAAGAACTAACAAAGCCAGTGGTGTAATTATTAGTCCAAAACTGAAAGTCTGAGATCCTGGGGGATGCTAATGCCAGTCTCAGAATCCAAAAGAGAGAGAATCTGGAGTTCTGGCATCCAAGGGCAGGAGAAGAATGGTGTCGCAGTTCCAGAAGTGTGAGAGTAGGAATTTGGCAAGTATTCGCTCTTTGTCTGCATGTTTGTTCCATTGGGCCTCCAGCTAACTGGATGGTGCTTGCCCCCATGGAAGGCAAATCTTCCCCACTCCATACACAGACTCACATGCCAATCTCCGGAAACACCTTCACAGGCACATCTGGGGCAGACCAGTCATTCTAATCAAAAGCAAAGCCACCAGGCTTTCTCTTACAGCAGAAGGATGGGCTCAGTGTCTACTGAAGCATTGAGAATTATTAATGCACTAATTACAAATAAATAATTCTTTATTAGGTTGGTGCAAAAGTAATTGCAGTTTTAGACATTAAAAGTAATGGCATGACTTTTTGACATTAAAAATTGCAATGACAATTTCTAGCTCCTGTTTTATTGTGTGTGTGCATGCACTCGTGTGTGTGTGTGCATGTGTGTGTGTGTGTATCTGAGAATCCATTAAGGGACCAAATTATGTACTTCATTTCTGTTTCTTTTATAACCATTACTATACTACACACATACATGGTACTGAATAGAAGTTTGTTGAATCAATAATTGTTAAATGGAATATAACAATGACAATTCTAGCCCCTATTTTATTGTGTGTGTGTGTGTGTGCATATGTGGGTGTGTACCTGTGAATCCATTAAGGGATCAAATTATGTCCTTCGTTTCTGTTTCTTCTATAACAATACTGTACTTATCAACATACCGTGTACCACATACATGATACCAAAAGTTTGTTGAATCAGTAATTGTTAAATGAAATCTATAAAAATATTTAAACTTTCATCAAACAAAATTGACTCAACTTCTTTTGAAGAAAACTTTTATTTTCATTGTCTTTATTTTGTGAAACTTATGAAACTTGATCGTTCTTTCTTTTCTAATTGGAGAGGGATACTGGTGATCATTTTCTACCTGAAGAAAGTGAGATCCTTGGCTTAAGTCTTCATTTTTTTTTAAATTATACTTTAAGTTCTGGGGGACATGTGCAGAACGTGCAGGCTTATTACATAGGTATATAAGTGCCATGGTGGTTTGCTCCACTCATCAACTCGTCATCTACATTAGCTGTTTCTCCTAATGCTGTTCCTCCCCTTGCCCCCTGCCCCTGACAGGCCCTGATCTGTGATGTTCCCCTGCCTGTGTCCATGTGTTCTCATTGTTGGACTTCCACTTATGAGTGAGAACATGTGGTGTTAGTTTGCTGAGAATGATGGTTTCCAGCTTCATCCATGTCTCTGCAAAGGACATGAACTCATCCTTTTTATGGCTGCATAGTATTCCGTGGTGTATATGTGCCACACTTTCTTTATCCAGTCTATTATTGATGGGCATTTGGGTTGCTTCTAAGTCTTTGCTATTGTGAACAGTGCTGGAATAAACATACGTGTGCAAATGTCTTTATAGTAGAATGATTTATAATCCTTTGGATGTATACCTGGTAATGGGATTTCTGGGTCAAATGGCATTTCTGCTTCTAAATCCTAGAGGAATTGCCACACTGTCTTCCATGGTGGTAGAACTAATTTACACTCCCACCAACAGTGTAAAAGCATTCCTATTTCTCCACATCCTCTCCAGCATCTATTGCTTCCTGACTTTTTAGTGATCGCCATTCTAACTGGCATGAGATGGCATATCTCATTGTGATTTTGATTTGTATTTCTCTAATGACCAGTGATGATGAACTTCTTTTCATATGGTTGTTGGCTGCATAAATGTTTGTTGGCTGTTTGTCTTCTTTTGAGAAGTGTCTGTTCATATCTTTCACTCACTTTTTGTTTTGTTCTTGTAAATTTGTTTAATTCTTTGTAGATTCTGCATATTAGCTCTTTGTCAGATGGATAGATTGCAAAAATTTTCTCCCATTCTGTAGGTTGCCTATTCACTCTGATGATAGTTTCTTTTGCTGTGCAGAAACTGTTTAGTTTAGTTAGATCTCATTTGTTCAATTTTGGCTTTTGTTGCCATTGCTTTTGGTGTTTTACTCATGAAGTCTTTGCCCATGTCTGTGTCCTGAATGGTATTGCCTAGGTTTTCTTCTAGGGTTTCTATGGTTTGGTCTTACATTTAAGTCTTTAATCCATCTTGAGTTAATGCTTGTATAAGATATAAGGAAGGGGCCCATTTTCAGTTTTCTGCATATAGTTAGCCAGTTTTCCCAACACTATTTATTAAATAGGGAATCCTTTCCTCATTACTTGTGCTTGTCAGGTTTGTCAAAGATCAGATGGCTGTGTATGTTATTTTTGAGGCCTCTGTTCTGTTCCATTGGTCCATATATCTGTTTTGGTACTGGTGTCATGCTGTTTTGGTTACTGTAGCCTTGTAGTATAGTTTGACGTCAGGTTGTATGATTCCTCCAACTTTGTCCTTTTTGCTTAGGATTGTCTTGGCTATGTGGCCTCTCTTTTGGCTCCCTGTGAAATTTAAAGTAGTTTTTCCAATTCTGTGAAGAAAGTCAATGGGAACATGATGGGGATAGCATTGAATCTATAAATTACTTTGAGCAGTATGGCCATTTTCATGATGTTGATTCTTCCTATCCATGAGTATGGAATGCTTTTCCATTTATTTGTGTCTTCTCTTATTTCCTTGAGTGGTGGTTTGTAGTTCTCCTTGAAGAGGTCCTTCATATCCCTTGTAATAGGCATTTTAGTTTCTTTGTAGAAATTTTGAATGGGAGTTCACTCATAATTTGGCTGTTTGTCTGTTATTGGTGTGTAGGAATGCTTGTGATTTTTGCAAATTGATTTTGTATCCTGAGACTTTGCTGAAGTTGCTTATCAGATTATGGAGATTTGGGAATGAAACAATGGTCTTCATTTTTTTAAAAAAATAGATTGTTAGTCTTCTATTAAATAGTGTATATATATATGTGTATATATATACTATCTAACTATATATACATATATATGTGTATATAGATACATAGATATACGTATATATGTATATATGTAATGCATATATGTAATATAGTATATATATAGAGAGAGAGAGAGAATGGTAAATAAACAATATATTTTTGGTAAGATTTTTTAAGAGAAGTTGGGACAGAAGTTTTCCTAAAATATCTTAACAAATATTCTTTCTTAAGGACCTAAAGAAGAATAACTCTCCAAGATTTCTCTGATTGCATTGAATCAATTCAGATTTTATTTTCTCCCTTTTTAAAGTAAAAATGCAGGTAACACAGGAAGCCAGGTAGGACTCTTCATTCAATACAGATACTACTCATTCATACTAGACTATACAACTACTATATGTGACTTCATTTCATTCTATTTACCTTATTTTTAATTGCCTATATATTTTACTTTGTTGTTTTCCTTCTTTTCCTTTTTGCTCTCTGATGGATTCATCTGGAAGTTCTTCTGTAGTTTTGCTTTCCAGCCATGGTTGTATTTCTTTTACTAGCACTCCTTACTATATACAGTTTACCTCTGTGTAAGAACCAATTACCAGCTATCTATCCACCCAAACTCTCTTCTTACTCTTTCTTTCCCATAAGTAAAATATAATATTGAAAACATTTCCACTTTTTTACATCCCCACCAGCAGATGAAACTCTGGAAAGTACTTTATTTCTTCTGCTCCAATTCCATTCAGCAGGTTTTGCTATGATCACTCAGAACATTTAGTTCCTTATAGCAGCTTGTGCCTTCTATTTTAAGAAACTATAGTTAGGGCTGATTATGTATTATCAGTCACTGTATCCTTACCCACCACTTACCACTGCATTTTTCTTTTCCTTTTCCTCTCATTGAGATCACCGATCTGATTTATCTGTTAGAGTTTGCTTGAATGATGAGCTCTTATTAAATGTAAAGATACAGCCTATGAAGCTTACATACTCTCCAATATTTTATTGCCAAGTGAAAGCTTTCTTACCTAGGTAGAATATTCTTTGGCTGAAGTCTATTTCTCTTGAGTTTATATTGTATACTTTTATAATGTCTATAGTCACTGGTGAGAAAGTACTCTTTTCCTTTGTCTGTAACTTTAGCTTGTGTGTGGAAGACTTAAAAACTCTTTAAAATTGGAGTTTAGGAATTTTGCCAGGTTATACTCAATTCTTTGTTCCACCAATCTTGCCCAGAATTTAATGAACAATTTTAATTTCCTGACTCAAGTGTTCCTTCACACCAGGGAAATTTTCTTCTCTATTTGTTTAATTACTGTCTCTTCTCCATCTGTTCCTTTTCTTTTTTCTTCTGAAACCTCTATTATTCACATGTTATGTCTTCTGTATCTGTTCTCAACTTCTCTTTTCTTCAACTTCACGATTTTCATCACTTTATGTTTTTGCTTTGCGTTTCGGGATATTCTTCTACTTGATTTCCCAGACTGCTAATTCAAATCTTAACAGTGATAATCCACTCTCTTTATTCAATCTTTAAAGTTTTGGTTGAAAATCATGTTCTTATACTTCCAGTAATTTATTCTTCATGTTGTTCGGACTTTTCAGTGATGATAGATAGATAGAGAGAGAGATACCCAATATACAGATATAAACATAGGAATAGATATAGCTATATGAAACTGGAAGTTTAGTATATACATTTTTCCTGTACCTTTCCATGGTATTCAGTATATTTTTTAAATGACTCTTTAATGTTTGCCTTGAATTTTACTGTTTGGCTACATCAAATTTGTTAATAACTAAGCATTTAGTAACCATTATTGAGCTTTTTGGCTATAAGTGTTTTACTCTGTAAAATTTTGCTGTGGCAATCCTTTCAGTTGTGCATATTCTAGAAGCTGAGATATAAATGTGGTAATATCCAGGGCTTGAGTCATATTTTCAGTCACTTTTTTTTTTTGCTTCATTGTTTATGTTATGAAAAATTTCTACAATAAAGGCATATTGCTCTATAATAGAAAACTCGTTTTTGCCTTTTTCTTTCTTTCTTTCTTTCTTTCTTTCTTTCTTTCTTTCTTTCTTTCTTTCTTTCTTTCTTTCTTTCTTTCTTTTCTTTTCTTCTTCTTCTTCTTCTTCTTTTTTTTTTGAGACAGAATCTCGCTCTGTTGCCCAGGCTGTAGTGCAGTGGCACGATCTTGGCTCACTGCAACCTCTGCCTCCCAAGCTCTAGCAATTCTTCTGCCTCAGCCTCCTGAGTACCTGAGATCACAGGTGTCTGCCACCACGCCCAGCTAATTTTTATATTTTTAGTAGAGGCGGGATTTCACCATGTTGGCCAGGCTGGTCTCGAACTCCGGATGTCAGATGATCCACCTGCCTCGGTCTCCTAAAGTGCTGGGATTACACGCATGAGCCACTGTGCCCGGCCAGAAAACCCATATTTTTAAGTAAATGTAAGAGCTTAAAGAAAACAAGTCCGTTTATAGTACAAATATAGCTTCTTTGATGTTTACATATTTCTCAACTCCCTTTCTAACCATCCACTCTTTCCTCTTCTTTGATTACTTTCCTCTATCATTTGTAAGTATTTATATAATTTCTTTATAATAAAATTTCCTCCAAGGGAAGGAAAATTTTATTCATTTACATAGATCTCACAATGTTAAAACATTGCTTTGAAAAATGCAGATAAACAAAAAATGAAAAATCAGCGGAAAATAGTCATTGGTTTAAGTTCCATTACTAATACTGTGCTCAATTTCCATGCTAACTTTTGCCATTCAACATAGGTAAAATTTAAAACTGAGACACTTTTTTAGCAAAATGAACCAGGAAAGTAAATTAATATATTCATTCATTTTCTCCATTCTTTATTTATTAGTTAATTCCTCAAACATTTATTTAGCACTAATTATGCTGCAGAACCTCAACTCGGAGCTAACTGTCCTTTGCTCTTCTTTTAAAATAATAAATGTCCCAAAGGCATTCTTACTCTCCCCCTACACTTTACTGGCTTGGTCTCAACTGGTAATGCTAAACATGTCCCATTCTACTCATTCAGTTCATTTTTAAAGTAAGAAACGTCTCAGTTCTATTGTTGAAATAGCGTTCTATCTTCTATTGCATGACAGATATAACTATATTGTTTATAAGAAAAAGAATGTCCTGATCTGGTATATATGATGCTTGTTATTTAATAGACTAGAAAAAAAAATCTTTAATCTTTCTGTTTACTCATTTCCACCTTCATCAACCCTCCAAAAAGACTGGTGCTTTGGGATAATATTAACTTTTGTGAAATCAGCAGAGAAGTGTTAGAGAAATACTTTAGCCTCAGAGTTGGAAGCTGTGATCAATTTGGCTAAGTGTACAAAATAGAAAACAGCCTAAATCCTGCCATCAATTGTGAGCTGCAATGTTATTCCTGTGTGCAGGCAGACTGAACAAATATCATAAGGACTGTGAATAGCCTCAAGCATTGTAACAGTGATGCTGACTAACGTGAGGCAATGCTGCCAACAGATTATGGGTGAGCAAAATCTTACAGATAACTGAATTTTAACACTCAAAAAAAAACTATATCACTATTTTAATGAATATCTTTGCACCCCAGTTTGTATGTGGTATTTTGCTAATTAAAGAGCAATCAATCAAGCTTATGGACAAAATACAACTCATGGGCTATCGAGGCATCAGTTTTAGCCATTTGATTTTAATTCTCTCCTTAGTTTCTTAAAATCGAAGTCAGGAAACTTTTACATAGTAACCTTTGTAGTATGAGGCAACAAATAGAAATAAACTCTGTTAAAGGCTACTCAGTAAGCATACTGATTATTTTGTTTGCCTTTCTAGGTTCAATAATCTAAAGAGAAATTATGTGTTGGATTCCTGAGACAGCTCTCATTTGCGTTAGTTGCATCAAAAACAATACAAACAAAACTGTCATATATAAAAATGAGGGCCAGGCGTGGTGACTCATGCCTGTAATCCCAAATTTTTGGGAGGCCGAGGTGGGTGGATCACCTGAGGCCAGGAGTTCGAGACCAGCCTGGCCAACATGGAGAAACCCCATCTCTACTAATAATACAAAAGAATTAGCCAGGTGTGGTGGTGCGCACCTGCTACTTGGGAGGCTGAGACATGAGAATCGCTTGAACCTGGGAGGCAGAGATTGTCGTGAGCCAAGATTGTGCCAATGCACTCCAGCCTGGGTAACAGAGTGAAACTGTGTCTAAAAAAAATAAATAAATAAAATAAAAACGCAAAAAAAACAACCTTTTGAGAGAAAGATCATATCTTAGTAGAGAATGAGAACCATGTAATTAATGTGGGTCAAAGTCTTAAAAATCTACTAATTCTGTGCAGCATGATACTGGATCAGACTTGTAATTGTGTCTCACTAAGGAATAAGTGAAATTCTTAGCTAGGCTAAAGAAATGTTCTACAATAGCTCACTCTGGATTATCTCTTTGATTAACTCCGTATCTTATGTTTTTCTAGTGGGTTCTCTGTTGGAATGGTAGGTGCTTCATATCAGTGCATTGGACTAACTGAAAATAATTTCCAGACTCTAGGTTTAGAGTAGCTCAGAATTCGGATTACAGAATTCTGTACAGAATTCCATTACAACTCCAATTATACACCAAAACGTTTCTTGCTTTCTGTTTACTCGGCAAATTAAACCTCTTTCAATTTAGAAATTGTCTCCATGTTCACTGCTGAAGTCCTCGATGTCTTTCCCAACTGTGCCTCTGTGGACAGGTTCCAAATTACCTCCATGTTCCCCTCCCACCTGCAGAAGAGGAAAAGTTCTGTAGCCCCTTGTTTTTGTGATTCTGATCGAAAAGTTTTCCCAATAAAATGGAAATTATAATCTTATTAATATGAGTGTAATTCTATCAAATTATCCTTTTTTGACTTTAAAATTTAACTTTTTCCCCCGTTTTATATCCATGGCGTCATGTCTAGGTTAAAGTTCTTCTGTTTGCAAGTAGCAAAAACCCACTCAGGTTAGCTTTAATAAAAATAGAAAATGTATGATAAAACTAAACCTGTAGCTCATGGACTTTGCAGGGGTGGGGAGGTATTTAGGTCAGGCTTTGGGAAAAAAGAACTAAAAAGACATCAAGAATTAAGGCAGCTCCTCTGTTTCTCTGGCTATCTTCATTCATTTCTTCCCTGTCCTGCTTTCCCTCTTCCCTCACTTTTTAAAGCTATGGAGTCTTTCAGATCTGATTGACTCTGAGTACCTTAAATTCTGCTCTTCTGCCTGAAGTCTCCCTGCTCCTCTTTTATGTGGGGAAAATGTTGGTCCAACTGCTTTGTAGTCACAAATTTTAGTACAGAAAAAAAGCTAGAATTAACTAATGCTTCTATATCTCAATTAAAAATTCATGCTCTATCCAGGTGCCTAAACCAATTGCAAATAGCTATGTCCAGGACAGTGAAGTCACCCAGAACAATCACAGCTATCAGGACCCCCACTGAGAGCTTGGCAGATGAATGGAAAGGTCTTTATTACACTATCTAAAAACAAGCCAAAAAATATTTTTGCAGTGAATTTAAGGTATAAGCACTCCTGCTCCATGAAGGAAAAAAGAAGAAAAAGAAATCATTTCTAAAACTGCTGCAATCAAAAAGGTATATTAATGCAAGTCACTTTTCAGACATTGAATTTATACAAGGATAACTTTATAGCTTCTTTGGGAAAAATTCCTAACTAAGCAGTCAGTTGAAATAGAGGGCTAGTATGTAATATTAGGGATCTTGTGTTTCACATACAGAAATAGATGCAGAAAGACTGCAGGGAAAGTAAATTGTTTCTTCTTTTTAAAGAGTTTTGAACTCAAACTAAGGTGTGATTAGATATACATATTTGATATATCAAAAGAAACATATTAGTTAGTTTAAAGGAAAGTACTAGGTAGTATGATATGAATTACTAGGGGCACTAGAAAACAATTACTAATGTAGATTGCCATAGTGAAAAAAAAAATTCTTGCTGAAGACTAGACTGTTTCTGGGTCTTTTAGATGTATATTGGAATATAGGAAGAAAAGATGGGTGGGGAAAAGGAGGACCAGAATTATAAAGATAGAAAGAAGAATTGCTTAGAGAATGACTAAAAGAGACAATAAGTTACTATCAGAGAAAATTTTGATAGGGCGAGCATGTTGTCAGATGAAATATACTGATTGCACAAGCAAACATTTAAGTTGATTCCTTTCTAAAACAATTAGAAATTGTTCTTATTAGACTAATGTGACTTTTTTGACATCCAAACGTTATAACCTAAGATGTAAAATGCTGACAACATTATTTCTATTTTTATCAACAGAAGTCTAGGAATGGATAATCCGTAATTTTCAGAATAAGAAATTGATACATTATTGTTGCTAAAATAGATTTAGTTTTTACTACAATCCCTAGAAAATTATAAATGAATTAATTTATTCAATAGAGAAATGGTAAGCACTTAGAAAAGAATGTAGTTTCTACAGAACAAGAGAAGTTAACCTCACGTTTAATAAGATTACTGGACAGCGAAACAAGGAAAGTATTATAATATAATGCATCCTGATCACAGCAAAAACAAACAAAAATGATGGTGGCATAACATTATTTAGATAAGTCTATCAATCTTAGTAGTAAATACAGAATCTAATTCTGGATATTTTGTAAAAAAAAAAAATGTAAAGGATATCTTAAAAAGAGCTGATTAAAAGGAAACCACTTTTTCTAACAGGCTGGCTCATACGTCAAAATTACTGGGAAGGATGGTGAATCAGGTGAGAGGTTGCCAGACATCTAGCCCAAAGCCAAAGGACTGATATATTCTTCTGAGGATCACCTCACCAGCAGTACTGATCTTATGACAGAGTTCTCGGTGTTTTAGTTAAGGAACACAATATTGCCTAGTGACTAAAAATATGGGCAGTGAGATGAGAGAGTTCAGGCTTCCAATCTTCTTTATAGTTATGTTATTTTGTAGCTTATGTTACCTTGGGTAAATTCTGGTTTCCTTGTCTGTTTCACACAAGTAAAGTACCCACATAAGATGGCTATTATATAAATAAACTGCTTAACATAGTAGTGGCCACCCAATAAGTGACCAGGAGGAGTAGTAGTATAGTTGTTAATTTACTCAATTTTGACCAGCAGAGCCGCAGGGCTGGGGGATAATGATCTTAGTGCTAACATCCATTCCTGTTTCCTAGAAAAGGAAGAGTAATTCCACTATTCATTGCACTGCCTAGGTAATATATATAGCACTGTGTTCAGTCCTGTCTGTTACATTTCAGGAAGAATTTTGAAACCTAGATATTTAATATTTGATATTTGGAGGAATTTCATGTAAAAATAAAGTAAAAATTCATCTGCATAGTTTCATCCATGAGAGTGGGAACTAATGAGTTGGAATTACAGGTACATAGATTTCAGATCATATAAGAAACAACTCCCTAATGAATATGGAAATAGGGTGCTCTTTCATCTCCAGAAAGGAATAGAATGACTTTCTTTGAAGTAATGAGAACCACAGACATCTTCAAGCAAAAGTTAAATGAGTATTTTTAGTGATATTATGGGGTTCCTGTATTTTGTGAGATTTTAAAAAACCCCTAGGATCTATTCCCATGATGAATGAATTGGTGTGTTAACTTACCTTGAAAAACGTATTATATAAGTTAACTTTGAAAAGAGTGAGAAGATCAGTACAGCAAATTATCAACAACCAAGTTGGTAATATAACCAACTTATATTCAAAAATCTATTCTGTAATGATAAATGTTTTGATGGTGATGGAAATGCTAATTACCCTAATTTGATCATTACACATTGTGTACACATATTGAAATATCACTCTGTATCCCATACATATGTACAATTATTATATGTCAACAAAAAGTTAAAGGAAAAAATAACAATAAAAATTACCTTGTAATATATCAAATACCCTTTCTCCTACTTAACAAAATTCTATTAATGCTGCAAAACAAATAATGACAAAATAAAGCTACCCTAAAAATCTTTGTGGCTTAGGTGGCCAGCTTTGGAGTTTTGTGTTAACAAGAGTGAAAGACATGTTATATGAACATTTTACACATACCAAAAAATCAACAGTGAATCTTTTAGCTGCCCCAGAAAAATAGAAAATAATGTCAGAAATCAAATGAATATAACTGAGGCTTTTAAAGTTAGGAGCAATTTATAGAAGTTGATATTCATACTAAATTTTACTGCTCTTAAATTGGAGCATAATGGTATACCTTAAGGAATAAAAAATGAAATAATAAAGGAATTTAATTTTTTTTAGTAACCTTCTAAAAAAGACAAATTCTTTTTCTCATGAGAAAAAAAAAAAGAAAGAAACGTGATTTCAGAGAGGAGCTGAAAAGACTGTGTTCCCTAATCAAAATGCCAAGGTAAGCTATGGGTAGTGTGAAATTAGCATTCTATTGATTTTGAAACAACTTCGTTTTCATGTGGAGAAAACATATATGAAGATGAAGTTGATTTAGCATAGGTAGAACATCATTTTCTTTTAAACCATTTGTAAGGAAACGTACTTAAATCTAAGCATATTTAGTTGAATTCTAGAAAGAAATATGCCAATTTCATCTTCCAATCCAGGACAAGTTAGGTCTCTGCAAAATGGAAGCAAAGATCACAGGACTCCAAGGAGCAACAAAGCAGTGCAGTGTAGCGTTAAAGAGATGACGAGATGTGCAGTTTGCGGCTTCAATTCTCCACTCAGAAACCCTTTCACCTTGCACGATCTCCGTTTTCCTCCAGGCTTTTTTTCCCTGAAAAATGAAGATAAAATATCTCTTGATTACATTGTATCTCTAATAAAGATATTGGCATACTGTAAATTACTATGCAAGAATGAGAGTATTGTTATTTTAAGTAATTGCAGAATAGAAGCCTCAGAGGCACACATTGGTTAATGGAACAATTCTCTGAAGCCGATTTTCATGTTAGGAATGCAAGTGCTCACAATTTCAGACACACAAAATGGTTAAAGTGAAAACAATAATTTATCGAACTTGCCAAAGTTAAATTCTAAACCTAGCATTAATATTTTTGTTATCATTTTAGTCCATCTGGTAAGTATTGAGAAAATGGAAATTAGCATAAAGTGGCCTCCATTGCAGATGTCACACGATTACAACTATCTTTTTTTTCTGTTGCCCAGGCTGGAGTGCAATGGTGCAATCTTGACTCACTACAACCTCTGCCTCCCAGGTTCAAGCCATTCTCCTGCCTCAGCCTCCCAAGTAGCTGGGACTACAGGCATGTGCCACCAGACCTGGCTAATTTTTGTATTTTTAGTAGAGATGGGGCTTCACCATGTTGGCCAGACTCATCTCAAACTCCTGACCTCAGCTGATCCACCCACCTCAGCCTCCCAAAGTGCTGGGATTATAGGCGTCAGCCACCACCCCTGGCAACAAATATTTATCTAACTGTTCTCATCAACAACTACTATGGGAAAATATAAAAATAAATAGAACAATTGCAATCCTGTGGTAGATTCTGCATATGTATGTTTTCAACAACCTTTAAAAATCATACAATTATGCTCATTTTGGAATGGAGGAAACAGGTTCAGAGTAGCTGTGACTTGCCTACAACACAATTAGTGAGAAAAAGCAATGAGTTTTATTTCAGGCCTGAGTTAATTTGAAATCTAAGTTTGTATTACCATAAGTTTTCTTCTTTTTCAAAATACAATGATATCTTCATAACCAGCATATGGATCTTCTGATGACTGTATAATACAACACTAAAAAGATAACTTGCTTCTCTGGTGACTCAAGCTTGGTGTCTTACCATTCCTGGAGACATCCTTGGTCATATTTAGCCCTGGACAAAATGGCCTGTTTATTACCTTTTTCTTAATTGCCCATTAAAAAATATAAAAGAATCACTAATTGTTATTCTAGAACAAGATCTACAGTCTCAAATTGCTGAGATACTAAGTGCTTTAGGCCCAAAGATACAGTATTGATCATTAAAAATATTGATGAATGTGTCCACCAAGGTGTAAGAAAAAGAAATTTGAAGAGCTAAAAAATGGGGGATAATATAGTTGATAACCAAAAGAACAACAGAGATATTAAGAGGATATAGACAGGCTGCCTAAGACAAAGGACAATCTCGGGTTGTCAAAAAACAAAATTACAACATACTTAGTAATATATCTAATTGACTTTCATTTGTGATTCATAAATCATGGCACCATCCTATTCTATAAAACAGAATGATATTCCCACTGGGAAAAACCGGAACAGTGAGTTTTGACAGGTGGAAATGAAACAAAACAGTAGAAAATAAAAAAGTGGTTAACATCGAATTACTTCAGGCTACTTTTTTGAGAGTTAAGGCTGAGGGGACTTTCTTATTATTGTTCCAGTACCTGAGTCAGGTGCCAGAATCTCCTGTTTTTGGAAAAACTTGTCTGCCTTAAAATTGCAATTTGCTTATGAGGCACTTAGCATGAGTGGCTCCATTTTGTTTTGGTCTGATGTGTTGGGGCTTAGTGCAGGGGCTCAGTCCAAGACAACGGCCTCTCTTTTTGTTTAACGGGGCATAGGTCCAAAAAAGGAGAGAATAATTATTTTCCTTTTTTTTCGAGTACCATATAGTAGACTAGTGCCCCTAAAGATTTATTCTGTTATCATAAATGAAATCGTTGCCAGCTCTGTACTGGAATACAACAGGGATTATCTGCAAAAATAATTGTTTTGTTGGATATTACATTATATTCTCCAATCAAATATAGTGATTTTTCCTTAATTGAAAATGGGTCATTCTTTCTATCATTAAACAATTCATATTGATATTTTACATGACTACACACCTACTTGCCTTATCTATCCACAACTAACTAAAATAGATAAGTTTAATTTGACCATAGAGTCAACAAATTTGTTCCATTATTAATAATTTTGGAAGGTTTAAAGGTAAAAAAATGAAATTATTAGTTACTTGTAAAAGTAAGATACATGAGCAAGATACTGATTTTGTTTTAAAAATGTAGACATCTATTCCATAAGAAGCAAATATCACTCATCCCAAGTCAGTTTTCATTCAATTATCACATAAATTACAAAGACAACCAGAAGCATCTTTCTTTTCTATATTTGGTGACATCAAGATGCTCCAATTGACTGAATATATTATGTTAGCACCAAATCTTGTTGGCAAGAGCTTTATCTGACAACCTCCGCATTCCTCACCCTACCATCTGTTTTCCTTGGTCCTTAGTCATAAGGAAAAAAAACTATGTTTTGTAATATCCATATCATGCTAACCTAATCACAGATTTCCATTGACTTCAGAGAACACTCAGCATTTAGATTATTACCCTGGGTGTGCAAAGAAAGATGTGAAAATGATTCAGAGAACTATGTAAGTGAAGCAGTGTCACCATTGGGAGCACATACTGATGCTCTTCTGCATTCTGGATTCCAGTGAACTAAGGCCGAACATCATGTATTGAAACACATTGCAAAACAAGTTATTTTTAAGAGCAGATTGAAAGTACAAACTGACTTTCAATGATGTACTCTAGTAGATATGTTTTCACATATCATCCATTTGATTTGACAGCAGATTCATACTGCAAATCAAGTTTGCCCTTGTAAATATATCAATCATTAAAATTGCTACTGACCTATATATCGATGACTTCATTACAACCAACACATTGGCCTTAACTTATACTGAATAGCTTCTTTCTCCTAACTCTTTCTAACATCTTTGATCTCTAAACATATCATTAATCTGAATATATTCAATGTTTATGAGCACAGACTGTGCAACACGAATAATAATTTCTAGTATGGGCTGTGTAATTATCTTAGGTTCATTCAGTCACCAGCAAGTTAATTAAGACCTTCTGTGTCCTCTTGGTGTGCTTAGGGTAAGATCTAGTCTTGATTCTCAAGCAGCTTCCACCTCCTTGAATAGGGAATATATCCTTCCAATATGTATGTTTTCTTCAAATGAACTCAGAAACTCTTCTTCAACAACAGCACTTGCTGAGAACTCATTATGATCTCAATAGTTTGTTTAGAAGCAGCCACAATCCCTGTGCTGATGGTGATAGGCATAAGCTGATCATGTGGATGACTATTTCTAGAAATACCTTGTCTCCAGCCATACCCATGTAATTGTGCTCTTACTTGTACCTCATGAACTTTCTCCATATTGGACATACTCTGAAGTTAGAGACCCATTTTACTCATGTTTATATCCCTCCTTAATCTAAGCATGATGCTTGGCACATAGAAAAAAAAATAAGGAACACATTTTTTGAATATGAAGGAAATAAATTAACTCAAACTTCTAAATGGCTGCCTGTCAATCACCCATAGCTTACATTAAATCAATTTTGCGATTCCGTCACCTCCCATGTACTTTGTATTACCCTACATAGGAACAGAATTTCCTTTGTTGTTTTTCCTCTTGAGTAGAAGCATTTGATCAAAAGATCTACAATTACAAACAAATATTTATCATCCTGACAAAAGAACATTATTATTCCATTCAGACAGCAGCTTTTGTAGCTGAGAGTTACGATAGAGTTCTGTGAAAATAGTCCACATCAGTTCCAGTCAAAGTATCTGCGGATTTATTGGAAATACTTTCAAAATGGCTCCACTGTTATATGGGATGGTGATAATTGTTGGACAAAGCATTTATGGTTTTCTGCAGGCTCAACTACTTTAGAAAACTTAGTAATCATCTAAAGTTACTTCTTATGAATGATTGCAGCTTTCTTTTAGGCATTCAGTGCAAGCCTCATTGATTCTCTTCATGATTTATTAAGCCAGGGCACTTTTGTGGTTAAGTGACAGAATTCAGATTTCACCGTAATATCTTTTGTAATGGTTTTTAAAAAGCTTTATGGAAGAATATGAAGGTTGTATATTGCCTAAATTAAGTGTGTACTTATTCAAACAAATGTGACTCGTTTTCAAACAATTTCAGAACTACTCCTAGCTGATGCTTACATCAGAGATATAATTATTTGTCTTTGGAGTATAATTGAAACACTTAGGCAAAAAGCGTGTCTATATTTTGTATATTGTTTTATCTAGGACTTAGTTGGAAATAGGATTATCCAGTCAATAATGACCAAGATCTGGGGAACCAGATGGGTTAAAATATTCAGAAAAGAGTAAGATAGGTGTTCATCCTCAGAGAGAAATAACATTTAAAGAATTTATAGGTAATTGGCCTCAGAAGAATCTAAAAGCCACTAGTGAAAAATAGACCACTGAGAATAGAAACAAAAAGATGAAATATATTCCTGAAGGATGGAGGTCAGAGGAATGAAAGATTTTAGTTTCGTAGAACTTGAATATTACCTGAAGAACTAAGAAAAATCCCAATTGTATGTTGATACAATAAGGTTGCCGTGGTTAGAAATGAAGTATACATCAAGGTCCTCATCATAGTCAATAAAAAGCCGTGTTACTAGGCTTGGTGTATAAAGTTAAAGTAGGATCAAAAGCCTCCAGGGGCTTGATCCTAAAGAAAATAATTAATAGCCTAGATTTTTTTTTTTTGTTTAACTTACCCAAAGGTTTCAGATTCCATGGAAGAGCTAAATTTACAAAAGAAACCTAAAGGACTCCAACGTCAAGGGTCAGAGGTCTGCAGGAGCACTCACTGAATTTATAGCCTCTTTTCTCTTGTACTTCATGAAGGTCATGGACATCTAAGGGCATTTAAGGAAGGGAAGATGAAAATTATAAAACTTTAGTGGGTATCTCGAACTCTGTGTAAAAATGTGCAAAAAGAATGTATCTTTAGTTTGCTGATACATTTTGCTTTTTTAGAAAAAAAAAAAAAAACGTACAGGAATTTCCTGGTCTTTCAACAAGGTGGAATGTTGGATAGAGGAAAGATTTATCTTCAGGTAGAATCATGATGAAGATGTGACATTTTCATTGTCTTTAACTTATCAAGAGATTCAGCTTACTACCTGTAGAAAGGAAGGAAAGTAGAAAGGGAGGGAAGGACTGAAAGAGAGGGAGGGAGACAAAGAGAAAGAAAGGGAGAGGCTCTTATGATTTTATTCTTTTCGACTACTATATCATTATGTGTCACTCTTTAATTAACTTTTTTCTTTTAAAAAGGCATTTTCTTTGCACTGGAGGGAACAATAAGAAAAAGCAGAAAATAATGCTTTGAAAAGGAACACCTAGTGAAATTATCCCCCCTTTTCCTTCTTCATCTTTCTCCACCTTCCTTAATAGTGTGAATTTGAAAAATCAATCCACAACTGCATATTGCTCCTCTCCCCTCCAGGTATGAAGGAATCAGTGTGTGGTATGCACACATAATTCAAAAAATATTTCTGAATGAGATCACTGCCTCTATGAAAAGGTTAATAAAAGTAAAGTCTGCTGTGAGGAACTCATTACTTTATGCGTAATCGGTATACGGAGGCTAAAAATAAATTATAATTAGCCATTTCATAATACATTTCATAAATAACATTGATTTGGATAACTAGGTTTTTCTTAATGAAACTCAATCTGTTTCACATCTCAAAATATTTAAAACATATAAATAAACTGAATAAACATGTATTGACCATCCATTGATGTTCAATGTAGGTTCTGTAAGAAAGCACGTAAGGAATTAGGGAAGCAAAACCAAAGACTGGGAACCCCTGAAATTTTTGTGAGTTTATAAACATGTCATAAGTTGATTAATTTGCTTTCCCTTCTTGCCAGCTACCCTGAGTTTTCTCTCTCTGCTGCAATCACAAATGTGCAAATATGATAGCCTCAATGGAATGTAGAAAGATGACTCTAGATCACTTAATAATGTATTCTTTCTGGGCAGATTCATACCCTTCTAACCTCTGCGAAAACCTCAAATCCTTCTGCAGGTTTTTTATTTCAGTGTATGACCCTTGAGCCAGTGTTTTAAACTACCTGAGACTATTTTATCACCTGTAAAAACAGAAGCAACAAAACCTATTTTACTATTCTTATGGTTGTTTTCGTGAATAATAAGAGTGTGCATTATGTACCTTGAATAGGTACAAGGTGTTGGGATTAATCATGGCATTCTAAATCACTTATTTCTCTAACTCTGAGGTCACTTGAGTTTATTCCTAAAATATTATAAGACCATTCTGGGTTGTGAATTACCCCTGCCAGCCTTGAAAAGGATAATAAATGCCACAGTGAAAATACAGTCTTCATTCATTCGGTAACTGTTCTGAACATCTACTATTTGGTTCCAAGTATTATATCATGTGCTGTGTAGAGTAATGAATGAAATAAACATCATCATTACTTTGATGGACGTTATATCTAATGATGAAGCAAAAAGATATATTTTACAGTCTTCATTCATTCGGTAACTGTTCTGAACATCTACTATTTGGTTCCAAGTATTATATCATGTGCTGTGTAGAGTGATGAATGAAATAAACATCATCATTACTTTGATGGACGTTATATCTAATGATGAAGCAAAAAGATATATTTTACAGTACTTTTGTTTTAGGAAACAATCTTCTTTTACAAAGAAATAATAGGAAGCAAATGTTTACAAAGTTAATCAATGTGAATAACCAGTTTGTATTAGACCAAAGCATGTTTCTTCTATGGACACCAAAAATTTAGGGATTGTAATTTATGATTCAATTATCATTCATACCTCTGGATGTTTTCTCACTTTATTTTGCTTGCCTGGACCCAGATGCATGTTCAGATGATGACTTTTTTATTTGTATATAAAAAGACAATTCTAATGAGCTAAAACCTTGATTGTCACTGACTACATTCTGAATGTTCTTCTCAAGGTCAGAGTGGCTGAGCTTTTAAATTCAGAAGCAAGTGTATACGATCAATTTCCAAGGTTGAACACTGTTCACAAAACATCTGGGGCATGTCTCCATGTTACCAAATCACTGGAGAGTCCTGTAATAAGACAGTCCATGGCCATTTCTAGCTAGAAATATGCCAGAAATACAAGTCACCCTACAAAGTTCTGACCAAATGCCAAATGCTATTTCTGCTACAGGAAACAATTCAACCTTCAACAAACTATTTTACAAAAATTTTACTTAAATTATTCCCCTGTGAGAAATAACTTGTCCTATAAAAAGAGACTAAATTTTTAGTTAGACCTGTGAACAATTAAAAAGCCATAGAGTCATTCAATTCTCTTCTTTGGGTTAGATCATAGGTTCCTAGTAGGTAGTAGAATAAACGAACAGATCACAATGTGTCTATATGTGTACGTGTGTGTGTGTGTAAAATTGACAATTTATTCTTTTTCACTACAATCTTTGAGTTTTGATTTGGACAAAATTTGTCAGCTAACTTGTGTATGTATTCTACCAAAAGACAGGCTTAGGGGGAAAAAGACATCAAGGCTGATTTACAGTTCATCAAAATCATCCTACCAGTAGAGATTCATCAAGATCAACTGAGTAATGGTCCGACCAAGTTAGTGAAAATCAACAAAGTGCTGACAGAATACATCTTAAAAACTTCAGAATTACAGCTTTGAATTGGTTAGCTAAGATAATTGATGCTATATTTGCCTCAGTAAAACCTCAGTTCACCAGAAGATGAAAGAAAAGAGATTCTGTCCATATGAGTTCTTCTGATTAACAAAACACAAAGTAGAACACTTTTCCTGCAGGAATTTTTTCATTTCCCTCCTTTAATAAGTACAGAGAAGATTGAATCTTTCATGAAACAGGTTCTTGTTTTGCTTCAAGTTCCTTGATCTATCAAAGAAGGGCAGTTGAAGAAGCCACTTGATATATTAAAGACACACACAAAAAAGTTCAGGAGGCATTGTAAAAGTTGTGAAAAATGGGATTGATAATTTTAAAGTAAAAGATGTGAGAGATAACATAATGCAGTGACTAAACAGGTACTACGAGACGAGGCTTCCTAAATTCAATGTAACTCCCTAATTTCTTAGGTGTGTAGCATTGAGCAATGCTTTGGTTTCTTCAACAGGTTGTTATGAGGATCAACATTTTAAAAGTTCTTTGAACAATGCCTGCATCGGCTTTACCATACGTTAAGTGTTTCTTAAATAAATAATACACAGAGACAAATAATTTTCATAGGTGACTCAAAATTGGCTTCTAAAGTCGAATGAAAATGAGACAAAACAAAAAAACATTTTTAAATATTTTGAATACAAATCACATCATTAGAATAAGAAAATGACCTTTCCCAAGGCGATCACTTAGAACAAGCATTAATTTGAATGTATCAATAAGTAGAGACGTGTTTCTTAAAAGCTATTTTATTTCTCTTGAATCCTACCGTATATGATGGCCTAGTTCTGTCTGCTAATCATATCAAAGATTTTATTTTAGTTATTCAAATTCTAGAAGAGAGCTTTGAAATCAGAAAAGTGAAATTTAGTGCATTAGACACAATAAGAGATTCTTCTTTTTAAAACTGATGAAATGTCATTACCTTTGTAGTTAAAATCAAAAATGAATAGGATGAAGTAGAGCTATTAGGAGTCAGAGATAAAATTTATTACAACTAACTAGAAATACAGAAACACTAGAATTACTTAGCTGTTGTGTGTTTGAGTGATTAACAGTCTGCAGAAAAGTTTCTTTTTCAAAACTACTCTGCATATCACAATTTATATGAGTTGAAAAACATGGTAATTTTTGGTGTCAGCCCCAAAGAATCAAAATTTTGAAAGCTTGTCTCTAAATTTGAGTTGTGAGCAACTGGCTAATTTAGAAGTATTTTATATTTCAAGTTGTTAAGTTATATTTCCCGAAGTCCAGAAAAGCAACCAAAGAAAAGAAAATCTATTAAAATAAGGAGGGGCGGGGCAGAATTTTGTTTCATTTTGTTTAATATGCAACAAATCAGTCACCTTTCTTTTGCTTTATTTTTATATTACTCTATTTTTAAGTTAATTTAATGTTTTAATATTATTTTAAATTGACAAATAATCGTACATACTCATGGGGTACATAGTGGTGTTTTGATGCAGATAATCTATAGTGTTCAGATTAGGATAATTAGCATAACCATCATCTCAATCCTTCATCAATTCTCTGTATTGGGAATGTTCAATATTCTTCTAGGTATTTAAAAGTGTATATTATTGTTAACTATAGTCATCCTACAGCATTGTAGAACATTAACACTTATTCCTCCTATCTGGCTGTAATTTTGGATCCTTTTACAAATCTTTCTTCCCTCCTTTACCCCTACCCTTCCAGCCTCTAGTATCCTCTGTTCTACTTTTTACTTCTGTGAGATCAACTATTTTAGCTTCCAAGTATCAATCAGGACATACAGTATATAACTTTCTGTTTCTTAATTATGTTGTTTAACATAATGTGCTTCAGTTCCACTCTTGTTGGTTCCAGTGATGAGATTTCATTCTTTTTCATAGTTGAATAATAGTATTTCATTGTATGTGTGTATGTGTGTATGTGTGTGTGTATGTGTATATACATATATATATACATATATATACCACATTTTCTTTATCCATTAATCTATTGTTGAACACCTAGCTTGTAGTTCTATTTTTTTTTATTTTACCATTAGCCTGTGGTTTTATCATTGACAGAACCAGACATAATCGGAGAATTTTCAAATGCAAAAATAATGTGTGCACATTATCATAAAAAGGTATCAACACATGACAACTATGCTAAAGGAAGAAATGATGTAGAAATTAGGGAGATAGAAATTGTAAGTGGATTTAATGATTGTCACTTTCCTCAATGACCCACCCACACCATATGAATAAAAATCTCCTGAGTCAAAGTTAAAAATGCTGACATCATCTTCCATTTCTCTCTCCTTTCGCTAACTGTGGACCAGTCCACTCCAGCTTCATTGCTATCTCTTGAAATCACCAAAACCCTACTATGCTAGTCAGGGTTCTGGGTTCTCCAGGGAAATAAGTCTAACAGGAGGTAGAGAGATACAGAGAGACAGAGAGAGAGGTGAGGGAGAGAAAGAGATTTATTTTAATGATTTGGTTTATACAACTGCAGAGATTCAAGTCCAAAATCTGCAGACTGAAGACAAAGGGAAGAGTTGCCGTCTGAGTTCAAAGGTGGCCTGTTGCTGTCAGAAGTCCCTCTTGCCTGGGGGAGGTTATTACTAGTCAGGCCTTTAATCGATTGGATGAGGCCTACTCACATTGTGGAGAGAAATTTGTTTTACTCAAAGTCAGCTGATTTAAATGTTAATCTTGTCCAAAAAATGTCTTCACAGAAACATTCAGAATAATGTTTGAGCAAGTTATCTGGGCATATGGCCCAGCCAAGTTGACACATAAAACCATTGCATCTCCATATCCCACTCAAGGCCTCTGGCACCATTCTGTCTAGTGGCAATACTCCTTCAACAGATAATCTGTGCAACACCCTCCTTCTCTCCCCTCCTTCAGGTTTCCTTTATCCCCATAATGCGTCTCTGTGATACCCATCACCATTTAACTGATAATATGGTCACTTATTTTTCTTTCTCTGTGTGTTTATTTTTGTTTGATATTCACCTTCCCCACTAGAATGAGACAGGAGACATTGTCTATTTTGCTCACTACTGCTGCACCACATCTTGGAAAGTATTGGTACATCACAGGTGATACAGGAGTCAGAAAAGAATTATTGGCTGGGCGCAGTGGCTCACGCCTGTAATCCCAGCACTTTGGGAGGCCGCGGCGGGTGGATCAGGAGGTCAGGAGATCGAAATCATCCTGGCTAACACAGCGAAACCCCGTCTCTACTAAAAGAACAAAAAAAATTAGCCGGGCGTGATGGCTCGTGTCTTTAGTCCCAGCTACTCGGGAGGCTGAGGCAGGAGAATGGCGTGAACCCGGGAGGCGGAGCTTGCAGTCAGAAAAGAATTATTGGCTGGGCGCAGTGGCTCACGCCTGTAATCCCAGCACTTTGGGAGGCCGCGGCGGGTGGATCAGGAGGTCAGGAGATACACAGCGAAACCCCGTCTCTACTAAAAGAACAAAAAAAATTAGCCGGGCGTGGTGGCTCGTGTCTTTAGTCCCAGCTACTCGGGAGGCTGAGGCAGGAGAATGGCGTGAACCCGGGAGGCGGAGCTTGCAGTGAGCCAAGATCGGGCCACTGCTCTCAAGCCTGGTGACAGAGCGCGACTTTGTTTCAAAAAAAAATAGGCAAATAGCGAGGGTAAGGAAGTCCTCGGTAAGGTTTTCCTTGTAATGGAAAGCATCCCCAAAATCATTTTCTTTTCTAACAAAGAGCAGCCTGTAAAACCGAGCTGCAGACACAGAAGCTTGCATGGGTAAATGCTGGCCGTTGTGCCAATAGGAAAGAGGCTACCTGGGGCTAGGCATGTCCAACATGTTGGCTTCATCTTCCCTTTCCCTTTCCAACCACATGGGTAATAGGGAGCAGACAACACTGGGCAGCCATTTAGAAAGTCCATTTGCATAATAAGATTAGGGTGGAGTGGACAACTTCCCTGCGTGCTATTTAAATGCCACACCTAGTCCAGACAATCTGTGGGCCTCTTGTAAATCAGCAGCTCCTCAAGCCTGTCTATAAAATGCAGTGCACTCGCCCACAGGCTGGAAGTCCCTATTCAGGCACCCCTCTGTCTCCCAGGAGAGAGGGCTGTTCTCCTTTCTCTTTTTTTTTTTCTTTTTTTTTTTTTTTTTTTTTTTTTTTTTGTTTCTTGAGACATAGTCTCACTCTGTCGCCCAGGCTGGAGTGCAGTGGCGCAATCTCAGCTCACTGCAACCTCCACCTCCCTGGTTCAAGCAATTCCCGTGCCTCAACCACCTGAGTAGCTGGAATTATAGGAGCACGCCACCATGCCCCAGGTCCGGCTAATATTTTTGTATTTTTAGTAGAGACGGAGTTTCACCACGTTGGCCAGACTGGTCTCAAACTCCTGACCTCAGGCAATCTGCCCACCTTGGCCTCCCAAATCTCCATTCTCTTTCTTTTGCCTACTAAACCTCCGCTCTTAAACTCACTCCTTGTGTGTGTTCATGTCCTTAATTTTCTTGACATGAGGCAACAACCCTCAGGTATTACCCCAGACAACGATGCTGCTTCCCAGGCACTCAATAAACATTTATATATTTATGAAACATATTATTTTTCAATCCATTCATTATAAGGAGACACATAATCTCTACAATAAATGGAACAGCTATGTTTTATACAAATGCTGCAGAGCATATCAGATAACTCTTCAGTGTAACATATTGTCACTCTCTGTCAAAAGGTCCATCACTTAATCTATGTAAAAGGTGCCTTCCAAATGGAACGCTGTTAGAAGCTCTGTACTTTTCTGACAATGCATTGCTTTATCTTAAATACTTTATATGAGCTCAAATTATAGTGATTGGTTGCAAAAGTCACAACCCCTGAACAATAAGAACACATGGACACAGGGACGGGAACATCACACACTGGGGCCTGTTGGGGGTAGGGGGCCAGAGGAAGGATAGCATTAGGAGAAATACCTAATGTAGGTGATAGGTTGATGGGTGCAGCAAACCACCACGGCACATGTATACCTATGTAACAAAGCTGCACGTTCTGCACTTGTATCCCAGAACTTAAAGTATAATTGTAAATTAAAAAAAAAAAAAGACATTAAAAAAAATCACAACTCCATCTGGCTTAAGAAAAAGGAAGACTGTATTACCTTATGTAAGTGGAAAAATCCAAGAGTCTAAGCTGGTTTAAAAATGACTAGATTCAAGACTACAAAGAATGTAGTTAAGAGTTAGTCTCAAAATCTCCAAATCTCAGCTCCATTTTTTCATTCTGTCCTGAATTAGTTCTGCCCTTGTTGTGGCAAGATGGCCAGTAGCTCTAGGCCTGCATGCATAAAGCTCCAAGTCTGTAGAAAAGAAAAATATACCTGTTGTTCCTCCATAATCACTTCAGGATTTTCTCTGATTAAAATAATTAAATTTTTAAATTGGATGTCTATCTCTGAAAAAGTCTGTGTGTTTATATAAAAGGCAAAGCTCAAACGAGCCAGACCTGGGTCACATTCCCACTGCTGGAATTGGGCACTGAGCCAGCTCTATCAAACATGCATCGTCTCTTAGAATGAGTAAGAAGTGGATTTTTTAAAATAAACTTTTTCATTTCAGAATAGTTTTAGATAGAGAAAAGTTGCAAACAGTACAGAGAGTTTCCACATATCCTGTGCCGAATTCCCGCTATTGCTAACTTTCTTCATTAGTTCAGTACATTTGTTCCAATGAATGAACCAGTATTGATACATTATTATTAACAATACTCCATGCTTTATTCAGATTTCCTAAATTGCATCTAATGTCTTTTCCGTTCCAGGATCCCATCCAAGATATCACATTACATTTAGTCATCATGCCTTCTAGGTTACTCTTGCCTGAGACTGCTTTTCACACTTGTTTTTGACAACCTTGACAGTTTTGAAGAGTACTTATCAGGTAATTTATAAAATATCTTTTAGTTTGGATTTTCCAGATATTTTTCTCATGCTTAGACTGGCATTATTTCTTTTGGGAGGAACATCACAGAGGAAAACTGCCATTTCAATACATCATATCACGGGTATATGCTATCGACATAACACCGATGATGGTAACGTTGATCATCTTACTGAGGTAGTGTTTGTGAGGTTTTTCCACCATAAAATTACTTCCACCTAATTCCATTACGCACTCTTCCAAAGGGAGCTACTATGTGGGTACTGTCAGTGAGTGGGGAGTTATGCTCTTCTCTTTGAGGGTAGAGTGTCTATGTAAATTATTTGGCCGCCTTTTGCATGGGATATTTGCCTATTCTCCCCAACTTATTTATGTACTCAATCATTTATAGATAGCAGTATAGACTCATGGATTTTTTTTAATACTTTTAGTTATAATCCTGTGCTACATTCTTTATTTTATTGCTCAAATTGTTCCAGCTTTGGCAGTTGGGCTCTTTTTCAGTTGGCCTCTGTATTGCTTTGACATATCCTAATCTTGTGGGGCTTGGATTTTTTTTTTTTTTAGTATTTTCCTATTTTCTGACACTATAAGGTGTGCTGGCAGTGGAAGTTTAAGGGCAATAATCAGAAGTATGGTAAAGTACAATATATATAAAAAAAAACTTAGGCCAAAGACAGGTATCAAATCCTCTATAAATAGAGCAAGAACATGTCTGTGAACTGAGCTCAGATTTGGATCCATAATGCATAATGTTTTATTTTTTTCTACCAGAAAATTCTGACTTACAGTTTCAGTTTATATATGCCATTGAATCATTTCTAAATTTTATTTAAGAAATCTTTTTACATAATTAAGCACTGAGGGTGACATTCCAACTCAAATGCTAAGGTCCATATTGACTATGTTTCTTTCAGTTCACATATCCATTTTAATATTTAACATAGAAGATCTTAAATGGAAGCTCACTTGCCTAAGCCAGCGTTTAAAAAAAAAAAAAAA
>NW_012114566.1:5362694-5424000 GCF_000951035.1 Colobus angolensis palliatus
TATTCTTATAGCCACATTCCAAAATATATTCTCTGTGCCGTTCCTCTTTTGTGTTTCTGTTTTTGAGTATCTTTACATAAACTCTGATTGGTGCCTTTATAGCTCTTCACATCCTCTGTGTGTGATCTGTTGATAATTTTCACTGCATTAATGACTTCAAATGCAGTTTCTATCCATAGCCAACAGGTGTAATCCTTCTATTTCTTATGTCCATCTTTGAAGAGGTTTACCAGAGCAAGGCAGTAAAAAGGCAGCGATCAAAGAATAGATAGGTGAGTGTGTGTTTGTGTGTGTGTGTGTGTGTGTGTGCACGTAATTGACACTTAGAATAAAACAGTATTGTATTATGGGATCTGGAAAAATAATTGTTATCTTCTGCTTTCAGTTGCATCCCACAGCAGTAGAAGTGGGAGAGGTTAAACTGCTCTCACTCTTGAATAAAGTATCAGAGTAATCCCATGATTCCCCTCATCACCTAAGGGTGTCCATAGGAACTTAAAGTTACAAATATAATTTTAATTAGTAAATAAAATTACAAATCCCTGTGTGACAAGCAAATCTTCAAAATGTACTCAGGTGGATAGTCACCTGTGGAGGGGGTTGGGGTTGGGGCGGGTTGGAGACAGGAATTTTTAGTAAATTCACCATTCCTTCTAAAAACAATCTTTAAAACTGCAGAAGCAATGTAAATGTCACACAATATTGGAATGTACAAACCTGAAGAGGATTAGTAAATGATGTAATGTCTAGAAATTTGAAGCATGTGAAGAAACTTGAAACAAAGTGAATCATTTCATCCTGTCTTCCTCACTCAAGTTAAAACTCTTCAGTAACTATTTTTGATCCAGAGAACTAGAGTCACCTTGTCTAGGTTATACGAGATATGGCATAATTTGGCTCTCGAATTCCTTCCTAGCTTTACTTTTCACTGAAACTTTCTTTGTATCCACTTGCCATATGAAATAACTGGCAGTTCTCAAAATTCACCATAATACCTCAAAGCTGTCATTTACTATCATGCTGTTTCCTCTGCTTGGAATCTATCACTTCTGATGTAGCCATTACAAATCTCACTTTAATATTACTGGATATTTAGAAACTTGCCTCTCCCATTGTATTCTGTTTCTTCATTTTTTTTTTTCATTGTTGTACCCTAAGTGCCTAGCAAGGTACATATCACCTACCAGATGTAAAATAAGTGCTTGTTTAATGAACAATTGAATCTAATCTGTAATTGAAAAAGTATGTAAGCTATAACCAAGCCTATGAGTATAAGAAAAAGGGTCATAACAAAACAAAATGTCAAAAGTTGTATGACACATGTAGTAATATACACACTTAGCTATTGATATTAGTGGTGACAATTATACCTGTAGTAGGCTGTATATACTATCCTCTCAAAATGTATGGCCTCCTAGAACCTCACAATGTGACCTTATGCAGAAATAGGGGCTTTGATGAGGTCATACTGGATCACAGTGAGTCCTAAATCTCATGAGTGGTCCTTATAGGAGGACAGGAGATTCAGAAGCACAGAGTGAAGAAGGCCATATAAAAACGAGGGCAGAGATTGAAATGGTGCAGTTATAAGCCAAGGACCATGAAGGAATTCCTGAAAAGCACCAAAAGCTAGAAAGAGAAAAGAAAGGATTCTTCCCTGGGGACTTCAGAGAAACCATGGCCATACCAAGACCTTGACTTTGGACTTTTAGCCTCCAGAAGTCCAAGAGAGTAATGTTTCTGATATTCTAAGCCACCCAGCTGATGGTAGTTTGTTATCGTATCCCCCAAGAAAATAAATATAACTCCTAAAAAGTAATTTAAGTAATGATTATAAGTGATTCATATATATTTTTGTGATTAATCTAAATTTTTCCCACATTTTTGTTCATGTCATGTATAATCGGCATTGTTGAATGATCTTTTTGGTGATAGGAACAGTCTAGGCCTCAGTTCTCTTTTGGAGCCTGGCATGCAAATTCCTTACAAGCCAGACATTTCAGACCAGATCAGACACGTTCAGGGTGGTATGGCCGTAGACACAAACCAGACATTTTAGATCCTTTTCCTAACAGCACAATTTCAGAACTCAAAGCTTCATTCCAATACCTAGAGTGGAGTTTCCTTATTTTTCTTTATCATAGATCCTCAATCTGCTATCTCTTGGGTATTTCTATCTTGAAAGTCTTTTTTAAAAATAAAAATCTGCCCCATACTTCCCTGAAATGAATAGTTTTCAAACTCATCTTTATTCCCGAAGTCTCTTATTCCCTTTCCTTTCTCCTGCAACTGACTTTGTAGTTTAAAACCATTGTATTACCTTTTTTTTTTTTTTTCTTTTTCCAGTAATCCCATGCTGGTCTATGCTTGAAAGGCTGAAGTATCACCAATAAAAGAGGCAGGGAATAACAGAAGAGAAAGCAAAGGGGAAAATGTGTATAAACTGGAAGTTTTGAAGAAGATTTGTTAAAATCATAATTTTGAAGAGAATTGCCCTCTTTATCACCAACACTGCTATGACAAACTTATGAGATGTATTGAGGGTCTTGTTGCTCTTCAAATAGCAAGCTTAAAGAAAGTGTGCTGCTATGAGGAGGCACTTAGAGGAAGCCTCACTAGGGGCAGGAGCAGACTTCAGCTTTGCTAATGATAGATCAGGTATCCAGAACAACCCTCCTGCTTAGAAAACTAAAAAGGTAGGAAAAAATATATAATAGCTCATGAGATAGTAAGAAATTAGACATCTGAAAATCAAGTGAGTGATGTGGTTCAGGATACATTATCCCCAAATATGGCACTTTGGCATTTGAGAAAACAGAAGCAGCAGGAAGATCACTGTCACCTTCCCCCGGCCCTTCTCCCCTGTAGCAGAGCATAAATTCCTTATTCTAGAAGAGCCATCCATATACCCAGAGGTGCTGCTTGATATTAATGGTGACAATCATTCCTGTAGTTGGTTGTATATAGCATTCTCCTAAAATGTATGTCCTCCTAGAACTTCACAATATGACCTTATTCAGAAATAGGGACTTTGTAGAGGTAATTAGCTTAGTTAAGATGACGTCATACAGGATTAGAGGGGATCCTAAATCCCAGGTGTAATATTCTTAAGAAGAGGACAGGAGATCTAGAGGCACAGAGGGATGAAGCCCTGTGAAAATGAGGGCAAAGACTGGAATGGTGCAGCTATAAGCGAAAGACCACAAAGGAATTGCTGGAAAGCACCAGAAGCTAGAAAGAGGAAAGAAAGGATTCTTCCCTAGAGCCTTCATAGGAAGCCTGCCTGTACCAACACCTCGATTTGGGATTTGGAAGGATAATCCAGATATCCTTATCTCAAAGATACCAGGGCACAAAGAAGAATCTGAACACAGACCTCCCATTTATTACCATTAGATCATAACCCCTTTATCTTATAATTATATTTCTCCATGACTGCCCACTCATTATCAAACCTAAGCATAAAAATACACAAGTTTACTTGTTTCTTTGTGTATTCACTTCCTTATAAAGGCTCTAGTGTTATTTAAAACATATTAAATAAAATTTTATGCTTTTCTCTTGTTAACTGTCTTTTTTTAAAAATATTGTCCTCAGCCATGAACCTACTGATAGGCAAGGAAAAAGAATTATTTCTCCCCTGCAAGGGGCAAAAATCACAGAGACAATTCTGACATTTGAAGCTTTTTTGGGTTGCACCGGTGCATTTTAAGAAATTGCTGAGGTTGGTCTTTATTATTATCCTTGGCTTTGGAGCTACCACCTTTTCTTAGATAATTTACTTTCAACATGCATCTAGGTTATGGAAAACAGAATGCTGTTTCAGTGGAGGTTACTTCCCTGTTCCTGGAAACGGCCATATTTCAGTCGCCTTCTAAAAGCTACTTACGACCCCAATGAAGGACATTTTATGGGAGAAGGGGGAAGATAAAGGTGGAAAAAAAAAAAACTAAAACTAAAATACATATTAATAGATTATATTATAATTTCCTATCTTATGATTAATTCAATTTACACAAATTGACAGGTCAGTTCCTGCTTTTTAGGAAGGATACAAAACTGTGACATTTACTTCTGTAAAGCCACAAATATCCAAACGTACTACATAAAGGAAGCACTACCGTGAACATACCATATTGTTAAATAGTCCGCAGATTTAAGCAAATTACCAACCTTAAAACTTATGCTCAAAAATGTTGGTTGAATAGAAAGAAAAAAATTCATTTATGTTTGTAATTATTTCATAAACCACCAAAAGGTGGCATCAAAATCTTAAAAAGCAGAGACCAAGTAGACTGGGTCCATTCACAGACTCACTAGAAGAATCCTACTGGGGGCATTGTGGTGACTTCTCGACACTGTTTCAAAAAAGAACATGGATTCATCAGGAATCCAATTTGTTAGAGGTTAATAACATTGAGCATTTGACTGCACAGGCCTGTTAGAATAGGATTTAGAAAATGTAAGGATAATTTAGACACCGATGAAAGAGAAGCTCAAGAATGCCAAATTCGGGTGTTGCTTCTTTGGTGAGCAATTTCTGTTAAAATATCATAGCAAGGTTCTGAGTACAGTGATTAGGAAAAGGATGAAACTCTAGGACCACCGCACATTCACCAAATGAGAAACTAGACAAGGCATGCCGTTGACATTTCCACATTTTGAAATAAGGTGTTTATTTATTTTCTGGCATCCTGTTGAGAAACTGTTTGGTCTTCAATTTTCTCCCCTGCATTACAAACAAAACAGTGCTCTTAAAATGCAAAATGGGAGTTGAAGCTGATAGGACTCAAGATTTGTGCCTTTCACAACAAGTTAACAATTAGGAAGAGGCATCAACAGTACTGGGAAAATCTATACAGACAATTTAAGTCATTTTCAGTTGTTCCTAAATAAAATATCAGGGAACACATTCAAAAATAGAGATTCAGTAGATCTTAATATCAAACTTGCAGCCCAAAAAGCAAGATAATATATTCTAAAACTACTCGAAACACTTAATTGCAATTATGCATTGATCTTGGAAAAACAATACTAATATTGTCCTCTATTATTAAATAATATTAATTTTTGAAAGTTAACACAGAAAAAGATACAGAGTTTGATATAGCAACTGACTTCAATTACTATTCAACACATTGACTAAGCACTACCAAAATTTTGCTAAGCAAACCCTATTGAATAGCTGTCTTAAAAATGCTTCAATCAATAAGAAAGACAAAGTTTGTTTTACTTGCAGTCAAATTCTAATTCTACTTTCACTTTTTCTACAGGCTAAATAATTACAATTAACCACTGATTAATGCTGTGTTTAATGAGAAATTAAGGCATTCTTCTATTTTCTCCCCAACCCAAAACAACACTTAGCTAAAATATATTTCATTGTTGACAGGAAAAATAGAACAGTGAGCAAGTCTTTTTCTAAGCTAAATGCTACTCATTTAAAATTCTTTCTTTTTATATTTTAATTCAGAAATATAAACCCCATTAATAGTTTTATCTCCGGAATTATATATGTTTTAATAGCATACTTTAGATCTTTTATTCTAAAAAGAAAGTAATTATACGTTTTTAAATTATTCAAAATATTATTTTTTCAAAGAACATCTATAATAATCAAAACAAAATTTTTGGAGAAACTGATGCAATTTTTTAAATAACATATTTACCTTCCATTACATTTTCTTCCTACCACATCTGATTTAATCTCATTGTTTTGCTTAACTACAAAACAATTTTAGCTGGTATAAAGTTGAGAGAAAGAATATGGGTGATTTTTGAGGATCAAGTTGATATATAAAAGCAACAATTTTAATTATCACAAGAAAATGTTTAGTGCTAGCTCAATTAACTGGGGGAAGATTGTGGTCTCAAGACAGTCTCTTCATTTTAACCTTTATAAACTTGGATTGAATTAACTGTTTGCCATGCAAATTAATTGTCTAATTTCAGTGACAGGGTTAGATGAATGAATTTCAAACACCATTCTTTAGCACCAAATTCTCTTGTCACTATTAATTCTACTATACCACCTATCTTAAGAGAAGTACAATTCAGAATGTGGTATAGCAGCAGGGTTAAAAACAGCCTTACGGGCTAAATTGATAATCTATTATTTCCAGTGTATTTATTCCATTTTAAGTTTTCACTGCAAGGTGAGCAAGGACAAAGAATAGTGGTGTGCTTTAAATCTTTGATGTTTATAATTATTTAATAATTTCAGTGGGTTATCCAGTCTAATATTAAGAAGGTTGTGATTCAAGAAAGATTGACGTTTGGCATCCTCTTTACACATTCTTATGGAATCTTCATTCTCTGTGGCTCATTCTACTACCAAGTGCCTAAAACCTTTATTCTTCTCATTGGTACTCAGAATTCCCCCATCATCACCACTAGGCAATATTTTCTCACCGGATGGAGTAATGCTTTTTCTGAGTGCCTCAAAAATTGCCTAAGTTGCAATTACTGTTGCAGAGATAAAACTGGACTCTCACAGATGTTCAATATCTTGCCAGAGGTCACTCATCTAGTGTGACATACAGCAATACCTTTTCTTTCTTCTTTTTGAAACAGGGTCTCTCTCTGTCGCCCAAGTTGGCTCACTGCAGCCTAAGCCTCCTCAAGCGATCCTCCCACCTTAGCCTTCCGAGTAGCTGGGACTACAGGCACACGCCACCATGCCAGGCTATTTTTCACGTTGTTTTGTAGAGATGGGGTTTTGCCATGTTTTTTAAGCTGTCTCAATCTCCTAGGCTCAAGCAATCCACCTGCCTTACGCTCCCAAAGTGCTGGGATTATAGGTGTGAGACACTGCGCCAGCCATCGCAATGCTTTTCATAGATTATCTGATCCCATTATCTGCACACTTTCCACTTTCTTACATTCCCTGTTTCTGTTTAGAGGGAAGAAATAAAGGGTAAAAAAAAATGCTTTAGGAAAATGACTCTACACATCTTTAATGAGTATCATTCCCATCACAGAATATGTAAATAGAAACCCTTGAGTTTTGTACTGTACAACCTGAGTGATCATACGTAGTAGCCTCATGTTGATGACGAAAGCAAGAAACGAATTGTATATATTTTGGGTTTGATAATAATTAATTACTAAATTTGGAGGACTGCAGAGAAGGAAGCATCAAGGATGATTCTGAACATAGCTATAGTCTTAATTATCTTTAGAGTAAGGGACAAGGGAAAAGTGGCAGCTGTGAAACAGAAAGTAATGAGTTCATCATTGGATACATTGGACTTGATGTGTACAGAGTTCCTGCAAATAGAGATGTCCAGAAAGTGAATTTGATGTCCAGTCATTCAAAGTGTGGTGCTAGAGTTTGAGAAAGAGAGGGTATCATTGGAGATTCAGATATAATACTCACTGACAGAGAAGTAAGAATTGAAATCATTATGTTGCCTGAAAACAGATTACAGGGAAAGTACGAGCATCCCAAGAATGGGGCACTGGGGAAAAGATAGTTTGCTATTCAGAAAAATAAAAGGATTAGCCAGCAAAATATTACTATTTAATACTGATATGGTTTGGGGCAGTATTCCACACTGAAATCTCATGTTTACTTGTAATTCTCAGTGTTGGAGGTGGGGCCTGGTAGGAGGTGATTGGATTAGGGGGGCATATATCCCCCTTGGTATAGTGAGATAGTTCTCCTGAAATCTGGTCACTTCAGATTGGATGGCACCTCCCCCTCCTTCTCTTCCTCCTGCTCCAGCCACATAAGATGTGCTTGATTGCTTGATTCCTTCACCTTCTGCCATGGTTGAAAGTTTCGTGAGGCCTCTCCAGAAACCCAGCAAATGCCAGCGCCGTGCCTCCTGTACAGCCTGTGGAACCCTGAGCCAATTAAACCTCTTTTCTTCGTAAATTATCCAATCTCTGGTATTTCTTTATAGAAATGCAAGAATGAACCAATACAAATACAGAATCAAAAACATTATAATCATATGAACCTCAACAAATGGAAAGACTTTAGAGGAGATGTCGCAAATACTTCTACAAAATGATACTGAGAGGAAATGGAGGATAAGTTACAAGAGGTGGTCATTAAATGTAATGAAAAGGAGCTCACTAGGGAAAACAAAATAAATATGTACCCTGAGATACATATATGGTCAGCTAGGCTCACTCATTTACCTAAGGGACTTTTCCTTCATATTAGTCTCAAAATGCATCACCTCCTTTAGCCTTTGCCTGAAGCATTTTGCAGATTGGTTAAAACAGTTTACTAAGGATGTTGTGAGTAGTTCAAATTTTGTCAAAATCTAGAATTCAAATGATCTATAATATCTAAAATTATATAATTCCAGCATTGAAGGGAATTGGATTTAACAATAGCAACTGGGCAGAGAGAAATGAGGGAAGGCAGGGGAGGGTATGGGAGGAGAGGGCATGGGAGTGAAAGGGGGAGGAGAGGGGAGGGAGAGGGGAGGGGTTGGGAATGGAGACAGAGAGAGAAGGGAGGAAGAGGATTTCCTTTACCCTGTTGCTTTTTCCTTTGCTATAGGAAAAGGTGAACAGCAACAACAAAAAAACAGAATTAAAAGTGCTTTGTTTTTTCTCTTTAATGTATCACTATATATAAAACAGACAAAATGTGTTTATCGCTTGTATTATCTGTGTCCCACATGAAAATGTAGGCTTTATGAGGGTACAGACTTCTGCTATTTTGTGCCTTTTGTATGTCCAGCACCTCAAACTATACCTGGCAAGAAGTAAGTACTGAATAAATCTTTTTTGAATGATAAATTTCTTGACTTTGAACTTTCAAAAGCCAACGTCTCAGAGATTTAAGGGTGACTTAAAAGATTTTCAAAGTTTATTTGGTCACATATGATTTTACACCTTATTTATCATGTTTAAAATCTAGTCCCTGCCTAAGCTGGTTCACCATCATTTCAGACATACATTTATACACAAAAATCTATGCATGTGCTTATATATCTATGACACAACACATGGTAGGATTTCACATATACAAAATCATTTGCCAGCATATGTGTAAAGTATAAAGGAGAAACACAAACAGGAGCCTAAGGCTGAAAACGAAAAATAATAGTATTAGATTTAAATTTTTAAAAATACATTAAAATCTATCTCCAACACTTTTGAATTTTGAGTATTTTTACAGGTTCACTAACATTTTTGGCAATAGATGGGTCTATGAAGCCCAGAGGTGTCTGATTATGGGCTGTCCATCAACAATTTTACCCAAAAATATACAAGTATTAAAATATAGATTGCATATTTATATTTTGTCAGAAAACAAATTCACAGATTCTATTAAATTTTGAAAAATAAAATTAAAAGCTACTGATGGAAATTTAAACAAAAAATCATTTTGTTAACTCATCTTCAGTCATTTTCATTTATTCGTCAAGCACATAGATGCTAGGAGTATGTGCTAGAGGAGTTCATGCTCTGTGTTCCGGTGAGGCCCTTAGGCTATAACAGTAAAAAGATGCAAAATATCCATGTCCTTTTAATTACAGTCTAGTAATATCTGTAAATGTGAAAAGTATCTAGTTTGGGATCAAACGTCTTATATGTATTTTAAAATCCTTTCTCATTTTACTTTATTGAATTTCAAATCAAATAATACCCCAATAAGTTCAAAATCTGTTTTAAGAGCAATTCATATTTCATGTTTACAAAAATGTATTTAAAGAAAATAAAATCATACATTTCTTATTATGTAGTGTAATATCATACATTATTGATAGTCAGCTTTCCCTTTTACTTGTTAAAATATGCAGCATTTGGTTCTGATATTTTAAGTGTTTTGCACATTTACAAAAATAAAATAGTCGGCACTTTAAAGTCGCTATGATCCCCAACCTCATCCTAATGCAAATGTATAAGTTGCCTTCTTGCAAATTAATGAGAAAAATACATAAGAAACAAACTCATTTGAAATCTCTTTTATTCCTTTCACTATTTATAGTGTTTCTTTACACTTTTATAAGAGTTTTATTTTAATTAATTGTTTAAAAATCTTGAAATGGAATCATTTGTTGCCAGAAGTGTTAGCTGTCTTCATGTTCTTAATCTGTTAGGCTCCTTGTTTCTTCGTTTACAGAATATTAATCTTCAGACATAAAACAATATTACTTTTATGAATAGTTTTCAAATTTCATCATCGTTTTTCTGAAGTATGAATAATCAGGCCAAAGATATGTCTAGAGTCCATATGAGCTAATGGTTGTTGGTTTCAGATTCATTTTTCCTTCTTTCCACAATTCCCGATTCCACAGCATTATGGAGAAATGAGTACATCGTGATTTCATCCTTTTTTTATAATCTCTTCACCTATACGGCATCACAGCACCTGTATTCACAGTAAAACATGAGTCTCTATGATAATGGAAAGAAAAATTTTTATTTGGATTTTCCCATAAGCTTATGTAACTCTGCTTTTTTACATGATAAACTAATATTCAGGGTAAGTAATGATTGAAGGCCACTCTTACACAATGAAAACAAACATTACATACAGAGCCCTGCCTTGCATTTATTATTACATTTGCATTTTTTTGGACAAAGGAATTTACTCAGTGAAACTCCAGCCAAATGAATACCGCTGCTAATCTCTTTTAGATACAAAATTTATACTTTCTGCACACATTTACCCTCTTACTGCACAACACATGCACTTAGCACACTTTAACTTCATTTGTGGTCTTACTAAATAACATTTCAGATATCTTAATGAATGTAATATATTTTAAATCCCACAATATGGTTATAATTACTCTATATCATTAGTGTTCATTTAGATTTACTCTCAGATTCATATTCTTTGCCTTTTCTTCTTGCTTCATTTCTGAGATTACATCTGGGATTATCATTTTTTCTGCCTGAAAAATAATTTTTGTTGTTTCCTTTTGCATTTTGTCTGCTGGTAGTTAATTCTTTATTGTGTGTCTGCAAATGCATTTCTCCTTACTTCATTTTTAAATACGTTATTGTCTACAGTGGAGAAATTCCGATTGGCAAGTATGGCCCTTGGCATCTTGAAGATGCTCCAGTGTCTTAGGCCTCTAATGGTGTTCAGTAGTCAATCACTCCTTTGAGGCTAATCTCTAGCTACTTTCAATATTTTAATGCTTTGTTTACTTCAGCAATTCTGGGAAATTCCCATCTATTATCTCATTAAAAATCTCCTTGTGTCTCATTTTGGCTCTTCTCTTTTGTTGCTTTCCTTAAAAGGGTATTACACCCTCTCTTGGTATTCTCTCATACTCATTTTCTTGATTTTTGTATTTGTTTCTCTGCTTCTTTCTAGCTCAGCTGTGTCTGACCTGCTATTAAAATCATACCTGGTTTTAGTTAGTATATATTTTAGTTTCATAATTTCTCATTGATTTTTATTCAAATATGCAGTATCACTTTTTATAGTTTCCAGTTTCTTGCTTTAAATATTCTAAATTCATTTTTCTTCCTCTCAACAGACTGAGCACAATTGTATCATAATATGTATCTGATAGTTTTCAAAACCAGACTTCCTCTAGACCAACATGTATTAAATGATGATGTACTGATTCTAGCTCATTGTCTTTGATTGTTTACTTAAATAATTATGTTCAAAAATAATTTGAGTCCTAAAATGACTTCTGTTTTCTTCCACAGGAGTGTGTTTGAGCAGACCAAGACCAACACTTGAGAACTGTGTGATTTAGTTACCTAGATGACCTACTGGAGTTAAGTCCATACCCTACCCCTTGAAGGCAGTTTCTCCAGGTTCCTGCCCAGAGCAAGAATATAGCTCAAAACTTTACAGCTTTCCATTTGTTAAATGATAGTTTCCCTCTCAAATGCATCCAGGACTTTGATCCTATTATCTGCCTTCCATTGAAAATTCCACTGAGAAGTGGCATGTTCTTCTCTCCCTATTCTATGCGGTTGTCATCATTTGATTAAGATAATTTTAATTGGTCCTCTTCTTTAGGTAGCTTTGACAGGAGATGATCTGAATCATCTCGTTCACTATTTTGTAGAAATGGATTCTCCTCAAATATTAGTTTTTTCATAGACACATATTTCAAAAAAGTTAACATTTAAAACACGTGTATTGGAGATCTTAAAAATATTAACAACTTTTGCCCTAAAAATTCCACTATTTATCATTCCATAGTTTATTTTAAGGAAAAAGGCAAAAACAAACAAAAGCAAACAAACAAAAATTATTACACAAAGGTAATAATTATAACATTTTTTAAAGACTAAGAAAAAAATAAGACAAACCAAGCATCAAGTATGAGGGAATAGATGTGCTAATGATGCCTTATCCATATATTATAATATTTTATAGCAATTAAAAATAACATTTCTGCAATAATTATGATACCTAAAATTCAGAATATAAAATTTCGTAGACTATAAGATTAAAATTATATAAATAAAAGAAAAAGCACTATAAACCAAAATGTTGAAAGATAAATTACTAAAAATCTATAGTAATTACTTTGGAATGTATTATTATTTATATATTTATATATTCTCCTAATTATAAAATAAAACTATACTACATTTACATTTATTAAAAATATTATTTAATATCCATCTGAAAGGAAATATAGCAAAATATAATCAGTAATTTTATTTGTTTAATAAGAATTTCAGTTTTCTCCTCTTCTTTCAATTTCTTTGTATCTCACAAATTGTCTAAGTATGTACTGTTTTTATGATTAAAATGAAATGTACTCTAATATTTAATTGAATGTTAGAAAAGCTTTTTTCCCCCGGAAATAATGTTACATAGACTCTTCCTTATATGCATCACATAAAATTGTCTCTAACAATAAGGTTAAGATCATTCAGAAGGATACATAATATTCTGCAAAAAATAAAAATAAAAAATAAGTTTTAGGCAAAGTTTTAGGCAACATGTTTGCTAGCTGGTGTTTTGAGTAATAATAGTTCACAAAAATAATAGACATGAACTGGCAGGAAATTTTTTTCAAGTTTTCTTTTCGAGATAACCTGGTTTTTAAAGAGTGTGCTTACAGTGTTTATATAAGCCCTGAATTAAAAGATAATTTCATATGGCACTAATTTTCAATTAGTTTCTACATTACTAATTTTAATGTAGAAACATAGCTAAAGAAAGAAAAGCTGCCTTTAAAGACTTTATATTCGAAGCAAAATATCAAATGCTATTTTAAAAAGAACACTTCTGGAGTATAACCTTTGTTCAATAAATATCATTATGTGAAAGAGTAACATAAATTAATTGCATAAAGGCACAGTCTTCTGGCCCATATAATGTGGTCCTTTCTCTTCCAGCATCAAGTTGCTCCTTGCAAGGGATCCTTAAGTACTTTATCTGTTTGTAGTGGTCAAAGAAAAGGCATTTCTAATTCCTCACATAATTGTCTTGATTTATTGTTGATTTAGATCTAATCTAAAACAATTAAATTTATTGTTGTCCTAATCCATCACCTCCCATTAATTCTAGCCTTGTTTCCTTAGTTGCTGTTGGCAACACTCACAATTCTGTTTCTAATGCTGCAAGAGCTGTTATGTAATATTCATCTTGCATAGTTGTTATGTATCTACAGATATTATTTCGTTCACAATAATTTTCATCTACAGAACTAAAGCAAATTAAACAAAAATGCATTATGTCTTTGAATTTTTTCTTGCCTGCCCAGCAGGTTAATTGTGACCTCAGCATAGGGAAAGAATGGCTAATTGAGCTGACGATTAGGCTACTGAGGTGGCTAAACTTGTTTGAAAAACAGAAGATTGTTCTTTACAAACGAATCCTGTAATATTGTAATTTTTATTTTCTTTTCAAACCAATGACTTTAAAACACATATTTGGTCACCCTTGATATTTAGATAAACAAACCAGCAAATGGCTTTAAATTCTAAGTTCGTCAAGATTGTTAATCCTGTTTTCTCACAAAATTGTTGACCAGATGGTTTTGTGTCAAATTTGAATATGAAAGTTTAAAATACAAATTCTTTTTTTTTTTTTTTTTGGTGACTTAAGGTCACTTTAAAGATTTTATAACTTTATAAAATCAGTCTTTATTTATATCCACCTATTTGTTTGTATCCTTGTCTGAAAGGTTTTAAGATAAATGTAGATGTGTGTGTGTAATGAGATTTAAAAAAAATAGCAGTATAATTAAATAATAAAAAAGTGGGACAAGAAAAATGAGAAAAGGAAACATAACATAAAGGAAACATGCCATCAATACATGAAGTGCCCACCAACATATTTTTCAGCTACAGAATACAAATTTAACTACAAATCTTCCAGTAATTAATATGAAATAAGAAATATGGGAAGTGACATAATTTGGTAAGAAAAAAACAATGAGTTTTTTTGTTTTCTTTTTTTAAAATGGCAGACTGGAGGTAGTGTTAGCATGCCTGTCCCACTTGGAAGTACAGAATAGTGGATAGAGATTCATGCTGTGACTCTTTTCTCCCCAAGAACCAATGCAGGAATTTAACAGGAAACCCAAAAGCATCCATAGATCCTTTGAAGGAACTGGCAGGTTGCAACCTACTCCATGAGACAAGTGAAAAACTGTGAGTTCCTGCAGTATGAGATGCGGAGATTCTGCCTCCAAGCACATGTCCCCACCAGGGAATCTGAAAATCCAGGCCAGGGAGAAGGGCTTAACCTTACCCAGGGCTGGCATGCTTTAATTTAGGAAGCTGCATGAAATATTAAAGTAGGAGCAACAGCAAAAGTGTCTTGCGGTCATTCCTGATCTCCACAGTAAACCCAGGGAATTCACTTCTGACTATATCTCACAGGCGCTCCTGAAGAAATCAGCCAAAGAACTCAGGGACGGGTTGCAAGATGAAAGAAGCTCCCAACTGAATTTTAGGATATGATCTTGTCCGGGACAAACTCCCTTGACCAGAACCTGGGGGCCAGCAGGAAGTGTGCTGCAGACATGAACACGGAAGCTAGAAGCTCAGCTTTATGGGCAGAAGGGGAGGAGCGTGGCCTGAAAGCTGTACTTGCTATCTATGCAGGGAAGCTTGTGGCCTGGGGCAGGTCTGAATTCTGTTAGCAGACTTCCTGTATTTAAACCTAGGAATTATTAGGGAACACTGCGGGAGTGAGACCAGCCTCACCAACTGCCTGGGAGCTGGGTGGGGGCTTTCTGCTGACTGCTTCTCCCCACTCCCACTCCCTTTGTGAATATTTCTGAACAGCAGAGGTGTTACAGGTAGTTAGACAGGCATGAGTGAGGTAGCAGTGGGCTATCCCCCAGCCCACTAGGAATATCACATGGTAATTCAGCAATTAGCACATTGCCTCTCTAAAAGTGATAAATTGGCAGCCTGTGCCAAGAAGAAGCCATTTCCTAATATCCACCCCTGTTGCACTAAAGTGTTAATTGAATGCAGGTGCCAGGGAGAAGCAACTTCCCGGGCATGTGCATTAAGACACAAAATGGTGGAGTGTGACTTTCTGGGGACACTCCATTGGAAAAGGGAAGATAAGCCTCAGATGGACATGCATACAACTTCCTAAACACACTGCGCATGCTCACTTCCCAGGCGTGTGGGGGGCACTGTGCAAGCAGACAGCCCATTCTAAGGGAGGAATTATTGGAAAGGGGCCAGATCCTGGTCTGATATGAATAGCTGGAACACTAGGACAGGAGTGAGGCTGGGAGGGAGGTGGATGGCTTTCCTGCTGCCCTGGCAGGGGACGTGAGGTAGATTCTACCCGTTGCCCTGATAAAACGTCAACCCACCTAACTGAGGGCTCTCAGCCATCTTCATCAAGGCTGGGACCTCTGCCCACCATTGGGTAATACATCTACCCACTTGCTTTAGCTATAATCAGTGCCTACTCAGGGATATATCCCTTACTGGCCTGGAGCCTGAATCATCAACTCAGTAAATAAAATACTGGGGAAAAGCAAAATAAATAAATAATATTTACACCATAAGAGAATGAGATAAGCTTCAAGAGATCCCTGAAATTCCAACCCCATATCAGACAGTGAACTTGCTCACATGACAAATACATACATTACAACCAGGATCTGGGAAAGCTAGTGCACAAAGACTCTCTATAACTAAGGAACTCATACAGAGTCTTCAGCCCTAAAAGTACCAAGAATCAAATTAGGCTACAATAAATAATAAACATTAAAGTCAGATCTTTAACAAGGGGCAAAAGGCATTAAAAAGTATATAGGGAGATCAAAAATAAATTCAAGAACAGTTTGAAGAAATTGTCTACCCAAATGGGAAGAAACCAGAAAAGTAATTCTGGCAATATGACTAAACAGGGTTCAATAACACCCCCAAAACATCACACTAACTCCCCAGCAATGGATCCAAACCAAGATAAAATCGTTGAAATGCCAGATAAAGAAATCAGAAGGTTGATTATTAAGCTCCTCAAGGAGATGCCAGAGTGAAAGGGGCCTGCCCCTCCACATCTGTGGGTGTTTCTCATCAGATGGGATGAGAGACTGAGAAAATGAGAAAAGGCTGGGTGAGGGGAGGGGGAAGGGATGGCATTGGGAGATATACCTAATGTAAATGATGAGTTGACGGGTGCAGCACACCAACATGGCACATGTATACATATGTAACAAACCTGCATGGTGTGCACATGTACCCTAGAATGTAAAGTATAAAAAAAAAAAAAAGAAAGAAAGAAGACACAAAGACAAAGTATAGAGAAGGAACAGTGGGCCCAGGGGACCGGCACACTCAGCATGCGAGGACCTGCATCGGCGCTGGTCTCCTAGCTCCCTCAGTATTTATTGCTGTTTTCACTATTTCAGCAAGGGGAGTGCGGCGGGAGAACAGGGTGAACAGGGTGATGGTGGGGAGAAGGTCAGCAGGAAAACATGTGAGTAACGGAATCTGCATCATAAATAAATTCAAGGGAAGGTACTGTGCCTGGATGTGCATGTTTCTCTTTACCCAAACATCTCGGTGTAGCAAAGAGTAACAGAGCAGTATTACTGCCAGCATGTCTCGCCTCCAGCCACAGGGCAGTTTTCTCCTATCTCAGAATAGAAAGAACAGTTGGCTTTATACGGAGACATTCTGTTCTCAGGGACTTGCGGCAGAGGCCTTCCTCTTATCTCAACCGCAAAGAGGCCTTCCTCTTTTACTAATTCTCCTCAGCACAGACCCTTTATGGGTGTCAGGCTGAGGGAGGTTTAGGTCTTTCCCTTCCCACAAGGCCATATCTCAGGCTGCCTCAGTCTGGGGAAACCTTGGACAATAGCCAGGCTTTCTTGGGCAGATGTCCCTGCGGCTTTCTGCAGTGCATTGTGTCCCTGGTTAATAGAGAATGGAGAATGGCAATGACTTTTACCAAGCATACTGTCTGCAAACATATGGTTAACAAGACACATCCTGCACAGCCCTAAATCCCTTAAACTTTGATTCAATACAGCGCATGTTTCTGTGAGCACAGGGTTGGGACTAACGTTACAGATTAACAGCATCTCAAAGCAGAAACCATTTTTCTTTGCACAGATCAAAATGGAGTTTCTTATGTATTCCTTTTCTACATAGACACAGTAACAATCTGATCTCTCTTTCTTTTCCGCACACCAGAGGAAGGTGAAAGCCACATAAAGAAATTAAAAAAAAAAAAACACAGGGTATGAATGAACAATTTTCAAAAGAGATAGACATCATAAAGAATAGTCAGAATTTTTGGAAATGGAAGACACACTTAGAGAAATGCAAAATGCAGTGGAAAGTTTCAACAATAGATTAGACCAAGTAGAAGAAGGAATTTCAGAGCTCAAAGACAATGCTTTTGAGTTAAGCCAATCAGACAAAGATAAAGAAAAAAGAATTTAAAAAATAAAGAATAGTGTCTTAACAATGTGGGATTATGTAAAACGGCCAATGTAGGAATAACGGGTGTTCCTGAGGGAGAAGAGGAGTCTAAAAGTTTGGAAAATTTATTTGAGGGAATAATTGAGGGAAACTCTCCTAGCCCAGTTAGAAATCTAGGTATCCAAATACAAGAAGCTTAAAGAACTTCTGGGAAATTCATTGCAAAATGATCATCACCAAGGCACATAGTCATCATGCTATCTAAAGTCAACATGAAGGAAAGAATTTTAAGAGCTGTGAGGCAAAAGCTCAGATAACCTATAAAGGAAAACCTATCATACTAACAGTAGATTTCTCAGCAGAAACCTTCTAAGCCAGAAGGGATGGAGGTCCTATCTTTAGTTTCCATAAACAAAATAATCATCAGCCAAGAATTTCCTATCTAGCAAAACTAAGATTTATAAATGAAGGAGATACAAAGTATTTTTCAGACAAACAAATGCTGAGGGAATTTGCCACTACCAAAACCAGAACTACAAGAAATGCTAAAAGGAGCTTTAAATCTTGAAAGACAAGGTTGATATGCACCAAAATAGAACTTCCTTAAATCACAAATCTCACAGGGCCTATGAAACAATAACAGAATGAAAAAAGAAACAAACAACAACAACAACAACAAAAGTATCTAGGTAACAACTAACATAATGAATAGAACAGTACCTTACATCTCAATATTAACATGGAATGTAAATGGCCTAAATACTCCATTTAAAAGATAGAGAATGGCAGAATAGATTAAAAATGCCTACCAAATGTCTACTTCAAGAGACTCATCTAACACACAGAGACCCATATAAATTTAAGGTGAAGGAGTGGAAAAAGATAGTCCATGCAAATGGAAACCAAAAGTGAGCAGAAATAGTTACTCTTATATCTGACAAAACAGACTTTAATGCAACAATAGTAAAAAAAGTCAAAGAAGGACACATATAATGGTAAAATAATTAGTCCAATAAGATATCACAATCCCACATTTATATGAACCTAACACTGGAGCTCCCAGATTTATAAAACAATTACTGCTAGGCCTAGGAAATGAGATACACAGCAATACAATAATAGTGGGGGATTTCAATACTATACTGTCATTGAGAGAGAAGGTCAACAAAAATGGACTTACACTATTGTGACAATTAACAAAATGATGCCATTTTTCTACCTTGGTGGCTGTGTTTTCTGCCTTGGTGACGATGTTTCCAAAAACAAAGCAAAGGTCAACTTCACCCCTACCTTTAACAGAACATAACAACCTTGACTACAATGAAGCCTGACTGACCCTTACTACATCCTTACCCAGCCCCCCATGGTTCCAACCTGCCAGCACTTCCCCAACCCCTCCCTTATAGAAACTTCATCCTAAAAACCTCAGCTTGTAAGTGATCAGAGTCTCAGGCAGATTCCTGACTAGAACCCCTGGAGGGCTTATTCTTGCAAATAAACCTGTTTGGCTGATGAGTTGCCTTCTCTCTCACTTCCTTTCTTCAAAAATCTTCCTAACAACTATACTCTAGAACAAATGGACTTAACAGATATTTACAGAACATTCTACCCTACAACTGCAGAATATACATTCTTCTCATCAGTACATGGAACATTCTCCAAGATACATCATATGATAGGTCACAAAACAAGTCTCAATAAATTTAAGAAACTGCAAATCATATGAAGTATCCTCTCAGACCACAGTGGAATAAAACTGGGAATCAACTCCAAAAGAAACCCTCAAAACTAAACAAACACATGGAAATTCAATAATCTACTCTTGAATTATTTGGGGTTAGCAATGATACCCAGAATAAATTTAAAAATCCTTTGAAATAAATGATAATAGTGACATAACTTATCAGAACATCTGGGATATAACAAAAGTGGTGCTAAGAGGAAAATTCATAGTGTTAAATGCCTACATCAAAAAGTCTAAAAGAGCACAAATTGACAACCTAATGTCACACCTCAAGGAACTAGAGAAACAAGAACAAACCAAACTCAAACCTAGCAGAAGACAAGAAATAACAAAAATCAGAGCAGAACTAAATGAAATTGAAACAAAAATAAAAATACAATAAATAAAATTGAAAGTTAGTTCTTTGAAAACATAAACAAAATTGACAAATCGTTAGCAAGATTAACCAAGAAAACGAGAGAAAATCCAGATAAGCTCAATTAGAAATGAAACGGGAATTATTACAACCGATACCACAGAAATACAGAAGATCATTCAACACCATTATGAACATCTTTATGAACACAAACTAGAAAATCTAGAGAAAATGGATCATTTCCTGGAAATATATAACCATCCTAGATTAAATCAGGAAGAAAGAGAAACTCTGAATAGACCAATATCATGCAGTGAGATTGAATCAGTAATAAAAAAATAAAATTGTCAACAACAACCACCACATCCAAGGCCAGATGGATTCACAGCTGAAATCTGCCAGACATTCAAAGAATTGGTACCAATCCTACTAAAAATATTCTAAAAGATAGAAAAAGAAGAAATCTTCCCTAAATCATTCTATGAGGCCAGTATTACCCTAATACCAAAACCAGCAAAGGACATAACTAAAAAAAAAAGAAAACTACAGACCAATATCCCTGATGAAGATAGTTGTAAAAATCCCCAACAAAATACTAGCTAACCAAATCCAACAGCACATCAAAAAGGTAATACATCATGATCAAGTTGATTTCATCCCAGGGATTTAGGAAAGGTTTAACATATGCAAGTCAACAAATATAATATATCACATAAACATAATTAAAAACAAAAACTATATGTGATCATCTCAACAAATACAGAAAAAATGCATTTGATAAAATCCAGTATGCATTTATGATTAAAACCCTCAACAAAATAGGCATAGAAGAGATTTATCTCAAAGTAATGAAGGCCATATATGACAAACCCACAGCTGACGTCATACTGAACGGGGGAAAAGTTGAAAGCATTCCCTCTGATAACTGGAACAAGATAAGGATTCCCACCTTCATGACTTTTATTCAAGATAGTACTGGAAGTTCTAGCCAGAGCAATCAGGCAAGAGAAATAAGTTTTTTTAAAAAATCCAAATTGAAAAAGATTAAGTCAAAAACTGTTGCTGCTCACCAGTGATATGATCTTATACCCAGAAAACCCTAAAGACTCATTCAAAAAGCTCCTAGATCTGATCAATGAATTTGCTAAAGTCTCAGGATACAAAATCAACATGCATAAACCAGTAGCACTGCTACAATGACCAACAATGACCAAGCTGAAAATTGAAAATTAAATCAAGAACTCAATCCCTTTTACGACAGCTGCAAAATAAATAAATAAATAAATACTTAGGAATATACTTAACCAAGGAGGTGAAATATTCTACAAGGAAACCTGCAAAACACTGCTGAAAGAAATCATAGATGGCACATACAAATGACAATACATGCATGTCATGCTCATGGATGGAAAAATCAATATTGTGAAAATGGTCATAGTGCCCAAAGCAATCTATGGATTCAATGCAATTCCCATCAAAATACCATCATCATTCTTCACAGAAATAGAAAAAAAAAATCTCAAAATTCATATGGAACCAAATAACAGCCCGTATAGCCAAAGCAATGCTAAGCAGAAAGAACAAATCCGGAGGCATTACATTACCTGACTTCAAATTATACTACAAGGCTATATTTACCAAAACAGCATGGTATTGGTTTAAAAATAGGCACATAGACAAATGGAACAGAATAGAGAACCTAGAAATAAAGCAAAATACTTATATCTAATTGATCTTTGTTGCAACATACGAAAACACAAACTGGGGAAAGGACACCCTGTTCAATAAACGGTGCTGTGAAACTGGCACTCATATGTAGTAGAATGAAACTGGATCCCCATCTCTTATCTTATAAATAAATCAACTCAAAATGGATTAAAGACTTAAATCTAAGACCTGAAACCATCGAAGTTCTAGAAGATAACACTGGAAAAATTCTTCTTGACATTGGCTTAGGCAAAGAATTCATGACTAAAATTCTAAAAACAAATGCAACAAAAACAAAAAATAAATAAATTGGACCTAATTAAACTAAAAGGTTTCTGTAGAGCTAAAGAAATAGTCAGCAGAGTAAACAGACAACCCATAGAGTGAGAGAAAATATTCACAAACTATGCATCTGACAAAGGACTAGTATCCAGAATAAAGGAACGCAAACAGATCAGCAAGAAAAAAATGAATAGTCCCATCAAAAGTGGGCAAAGGACATGAATATACATTTCCCCAAAGAAGATATACAAACAGCCAACAAACGTGAAAAAATGCTCAACATCACTAATCATCAGGGAAATGCAAATGAAAACCACAATGAATTACCACCTTATTCCTGCAATGATGATGATTATTAAAAAGTCAAAAAACTATAGCTATTGGGCTGGATGTGATGAAAAGGGAACACTTTTACATTGCTGGTGGGAATGTAAATTAGTACAACCACTATGGAAAACAATATGGAGATTCCTTAAATAATTAAAAGTAGAAATACCATTCAATCCAGCAATCTCATTACTGGGTATCTATGAAAAAGAAAAGATGTCATTATATAAAAAAGACACATGCACACGCATGTTTATAGCAGCACAATTCACAATGGCAAAGCTATGGAACCAACCTAAATGCCCATAAACCAAAGGATAAAAAGTGTAGCATATATACACAGTAAAATAACAGTAATAAAAAGGAATAAAATAATGTCTTTTGCAGCAACTTGGATGAAGCTGGAGGTCATTTTTCTAAGTGAAGTAACTCAGAAATGGAAAACTAAATATTGTATGTTCTCACTTGTAAGTGGGAGCTAAGATATGAGGACACAAAAGCATAAGAATGATATAATGAATTTGGGGACTTGAGGTGAGTGATGGTTGCAGAAGTGAGGGATAAAAGACGACATATTGGGTACAGAATACACTGCTTAGATGATGGGTGCACTAAAATCTCAGAAATCACCACTAAAGAACCTATCTATGTACCCCAAAACCACCTGTACCCCCATTAACTATCATAATTTTAAAAAAATTAAAGAAAAAAGGAAAAAAAAAGTTTCGTTTAAGGTGAATATCATCTTCCTAATACTAAAGCAAGAGAAAAATTACTTCTGTGAATTCTCAAAAAAAAATCCTAAAAACAAAAACATTGTATTTTCCAAACAATAATTCTTCCAGTAAACAAAACAACTCATTTCATAATGTTATTTGCTATGTAACAGGCTCATTGGAGGTAGATGAGAAAAGACAATCATTTATTTCGGGAAAAACAGTTCAATGAAGGACCGACCTAAGGTGAGGCCAAGTGTATTGTTTTTCTCTGGTCTAGTTTAATAAGGATCTTTCAGGATTCTTTTCTATTAATTATGGTTCTTTCTACTGACCCTTTCATTTTTATTAAACAACAGTGATTCCAAGATTCTAATCCTCGGCCACTAGCTATTTTATGTTTCACGTTAAGCATAGTGCTACAGGCAGTATTAGCTGAGCTGGCCACTACACCCTCTGCCTGGAAATGGCAGGATAAAGTTGTCCTACTCGTGAGCAAGATAAAATTTCTCTTAGGAAGCAGTTGTGGATATTATCACAATAGGTGCTGTACCTTACAGCTGTTCAGGAGGTGCTCTATATTACATCTCCTTTTCAGTATGTCACCTAAAGTGTTGGATTTACGGGGCTTGGGGGGGCACCTTTTTCTAATTCACATAAAAACTGTCTACAACTTAGCATTGCCCTGGTAAGTATACATCAATGAGTTAAGTACAGATAGTCGTTGCTTTTACATGATTCTGATACAAAGAAATTTCAGTAACAATGATTTAGTTTATTAACACCAATCCCGAAAAACACAGTTTGATTTAAATTGCCACATTTTAGTTAAATAACAACAGTCCTCTAACAACACAGTTTAAATTTCAGTTTTTATGGTATATGAATTGTGAGTGATTACATAAAGTAAAAACTTTGCTTACAGTTCTTTAGTCCACAACTCAATAAGTTAATGTTTGATGTACATCATGATCGGTCACCAACCATGACACTTGTTTCAAAATGTTGTCAATTGATTTCGGAGCATCTATTAACAGGTCCACACCCAGGCAGCAAAGTGTAGCACTGTGTTGCCTCCCTGTCTCCCAGTGGTAAATCTATGCTACGTTTTACAGAAAATGGAAAATTGAAAGAGAGAAATGATCGACAAAGATAGAAGTGTAGCAAAAAGAAGGAGGAACATGAAGAAAAGTGAAGATGCTGGAAGTGAAATTCAAATAGAATATAAATCCGAAAAATCAAATCCAAATAGAATTTGATTTGTTAAATGGCGTACAAGTTTATTATTAAAGGACTAACTGTCATAACTAACGTATATTGAAGGCTTACTACCTCTCAGCACTAAGTGCTTTACATACCCAAACAATTATTTACACTGCATAATAACACAATAGCTGACTGTGAGAATGTTAACACTGCCATTCAAGAGACATGCAGCCAAAGAAAACTGTTACAGTAAAGGTGAACTTAGTGACATAAATGAGGAAAGTGGTTATAATTAAAATGATGAAGATGTCCCAGAAAAGGTGGTACTCATAAAAACTTCACAGGAACTCTCAAACATATTCTATAACATTTTAAGCACAAAGGGTAAAATGTTGGAAGCTGACTCAAACTTGGAAAGGAGTAAGATAACTTACCAGAGCATGAAAACATATCATTTTCTCATCGTAACTTATACAAAAAGAAAAAAAGAAAAGGTTTTTAGGAAAGAGAACACTTTGGCTCTCAATGTCTCTAAGGTTTTAAATTATGGTGTACTAAGTAAATATTAGTTTTACTGAGTTTTGCATATCTGTACATCTATAACCAACATTAAGAAAGTGTTTACTGTTTTGACCGAAAATTTTAAAGGTCACAGAACAATCAGAATAGTCTTACTCATTAATAAAATTGCTTTACATGGTTGGGCATTTTATTATTATAGTCCTAAAACTGTCACACAGAGAGAACTACTTGTATTAAAAATACCAAGTAAGCAAATAAACCAATTAGTTATATTATAATATTGGTAAAATTCAAATAAATGTTGCATATGAAAAAAGGATTCTGAAGTATTATAAGAAAGTCAGAAATATAAAAGAAAATATATTCATTTTAACAGTATTAATAGCTTCCTCAAAAGTAGCATAAGCAAAATTAAAATACAGCAAGCTAGAAATACTCATTTCTAGCACACGTGAAATGCAAAGACCTAATAACTAACATGAGGAATTCAAATAACAAAATTTACAAGTAGGTCAAGTGAAAAATCAGCAAAGGAAGATTGTAGTGCAAGTAACTAAATTATACTGAAGTTTGCACAAATTGAAAGCAAACAATTAAAAAGCAAAATGTTCATTCAGTCTTCATGGGAATTAAGCTTGGAGTTCGAAAGTCAAGAGTTATTTATTCATAATAAAATGTGGATAATCAGGAGAAAATTGGCATACCCATGAGCACTGTTTGAGATGCTGCAAATTAGTACAATGTTTTAGAAAGAAATTTGTCAATGTATAACAAACACTTAAACATTTCTTTCTGATGACCCAATTTCACATTTAGAAATTAATTTTTAGGAAATAATTTTATGAAAAAGTTAATATATGAGGATATTCATTTTTATGCTATTTATAATAATAGATAATAAAATTAATAACTTCAATACTCCATAAGAGAAGAATAAGTGGTTATATTCTTTTTTTTTTTTTTTTTTTGAGACGGGGTCTCACTCTGTCCATGCAGGCTGGAGGGCAGTGGCGTGATCTGGGCTCACTGCAAGCTCCGCCTCCTGGGTTCACACCATTCTCCTGCCTCAGCCTCCTGAGTAGCTGGGACTAAAGGTGCCCGCCACCATGGCCAGCTAATTTTTTTGTATTTTTTTTTTTGTAGGGATGGGGTTTCACTGTGTTAGCTAGGATGGTCTCGATCTCCTGATCTCGCCATCTGCCCGCCTCGGCCTCTCAAAGTGCTGGGATTACAGGCAGGAGACACCGCACCCAGCCGGTTATATTCTTATTTAATGAAATATCGTTCATTTTATAAAATTCATAGAAATCTTCCAATTATTCTCTATAGACATGCAATGCCCATGTATAATAACATGGAGAAAAGTATAGGTTCTTTAATTTCTCTCTGAGAGAATATTACAAGTGGCAGGAAGAATCTGGTAAAAATCACTTAAGATAAAAGAGTAACTATAAAGCAGGACTGCTCAAATTATATGTGGTAAAGGACCAGTTGTATTGTTATTGTTGTTTTGTTAATCCTAGCTCATTGCAGGCCAATGTTTTAAACATAAAATTAAAAGAATTAATAGAAAAATAAAATAAAACAGCACTAAACTGATGTGCTTAATTTTTAGATTCAATACACAAAAATTGCTTAGTAAAATCACCACACGAGTTTCTAAACACTCTCAATTTCTGTGCTTATCACAGACTTATAATGACCAATTTACAGACCCCCAAACTGTGGAACACGATCTGAGTAGCATCACAATAGTACATTATATGACTGCTTTCTGAAGAGTGTTGGTCTTGTAAACTGCAAAACTTTTGATTTGTTAAATGGTGTACAAGTTTATTACTAAAGGACTAATTGCCATAACATGTATTGAAGGCTTACTCCCTCTCAGTACTAAGTGATTTACATACCCAAATAATTATTTACGTTGCATAATAACCACGTGAGTAGAATTATTCCATTCATTTTACAGATACATAGAGGTTAAGTAATGATCCTAGGGACAAACTGCTAGTCAGCAGTCAACCTGAGATTTGAACAGAGGCGTTATGACTGTGAATCCACTGGGAACCACTGTCCCTTGTCATCCCATACCACATTGTCTCTAAGACAAAGCTGAACTGCTCACATCCATGGAATAGAGGCTAAGCATCATATCTGGAAAGATAGCAGTCTACTGGCAAGGGCAAGAGAACTCACAGAAGCACCTGAGAAGATGAGTGAATAGAATTTAATGGAGGATTGTGCTAGAAACTCCTCTGTCTATTCTGTGATGTCTTTGATACATTTGAGACCCCCCCATCTCCAAAATTATTGAGTATAATTGAACATATGGGGAAAGTAAAGAAAGGGCTGACGTGTGTTTCAATGTTTAGTTGTCACTGTTCTTCATAGATTGCAATATACATAACAGACCAAAATTAACTGTGTTAAAAGGTTACACTGGTTTTCAAATGAGAGTAATATTCTTTCTTTCCTTTCTTTTTTATTTATTCATTTTTCTGAGCCTCAGATACAGAGAGATAAAATCAATCATGGTGTCTCAGTTCATGACAAAAGTGATCTGGGCAAGGCTCTTGTTTTGTTTCATGTTAATATTTATTTCCCTTTGTCTGAATTCCCTACTTCCATTTCTCTACTCACCAAAAAGGGCAACCATTTTAACATATTTCTCACATAGAAGGGTGTGTGTGCAGGCGCACAGGTGTGTGTATACATACATATTATACACACATACATATAATCCTTTTATTTGCTTGTGTTCTTGTGTAATATGAATTTTGTGTTTGTATTTTAAACTTATTTTTTTCTCAATGGCATGTTTTTAAGATCTATCTACCTCACAGTTTGTACACATTACTCATTGCTTCTGAATATGCCACACTGTTCATCAAGAATGCATTCTAACTGCAAGTACTCTTTTTCTCCTGAAGCTCTAGGTCAAAATAATAACAACATGCTCACCTAAAATAAGTCAACTTAACAAAAAGGAAAACGTTTTTATGTAAAGTTAGATAAGCGAAGTTCTGTAGTGGTCTTCAGATTTTTTTATTACATGCTAACATAAATAAGAAAGGTTAAGTTAATTATCATGTTTTGATGAATTAAAATAATCAAGCAGTTTTACTTATATGACCCCAGGATTATAAGTCATTATTTTTCTATATGTAATATTCTGGAAGCACAAGGTCATTATGTATACATAATGTTACAGATGTTCATGGCATTTTTAGAGAGTTACTTAGAGGGTTAAACAACCCAGTTACAATCAAACTAATGTTTTAGATATGCTTAGGATTCTGGAAAAACATGATTTAAAATGCTTTAAATTCAGTGAATTTTGACATCGGGACTTGATGCGAAAGTACTTGGATAATTGAACCCACTCTATAAAATCTTGATACAGGAACAGAACAGTTAAATTTAGATAAACCTAATGGAAATTTTTAAACAATTACAAGAGAGTCTAATTTCATTTGAGTGTAGAAGATCAGTGTCCAATATTGCTTAAAAATGACTTTTAAAAATAATATTTCGGCTGGGTGCAGCGGCTCACGCCTATAATCCCAGCAATTTGGGAGACTGAGGCAGGCTGATCGCCTAAGGCCAGGAGTTCAAGACTAGCCTGGCTGACACGGTGAAACCCCGTCTCTACTGTAAATACAAAAATTAGCCTGGCGTGCTGGCAGGCGCCTGCAATCCCAGCTATTCAGAAGGCTGAGGCAGGAGAATTGCTTGAATCCAGAAGGCAGAGGCTGGAGTGTGCCGAGATGGCGCCACTGCAGTCCCGCCTGGGCGACAGAGTGTGGCTCCATCTCAAAAAACAAACAAGATAATAATAATAATATTATCTCAAATAATGTGTGGTGAGGAAATTATTTTATATGATTCATTTTTGTTTCCTGTTATAAAAAGAAACTGCTTAATGACATTAAGAAATTGACTACATATAAATGAGAAATTAGCAGTAGTGTCTGGATTAAAAGTTATTGAGCCCACCAAACGGTGGGCCCCTAGGAAGATAGAAGATACTGATCCTTGTTCATCCAGCTCCTACCATCCAACTGGGCACATGGTGCACATCCAATAATGTTTGATGATCCAATGGATAATTTAGCCGCTTTAGTAATACTAACCATGAGATTTTTAGGATTTTAGAGGAAAAGTAAAAAATGTACAGGACTTGGGGCAAAGGAAGTATGTAATCTTTGGAGATTTAATATTAAGTGATGAAACGAACATACAGTCAAAATAAATCTTAGGTGCAAAATAAATTTAATATACACACAGGAAAGCACTATATACATTTCTTAAATTGCTAATAATTTAATATTAATATTAAATCTGGTATTAATGCAAAGGCATTTGATTTATTAAATACATTGTATCCTGAGTAGAAAATTATAAATTTATGATATGCTATTTTTATTATAAAGCAACACTCTGGACCCCACAATTTTGTTTTTATTATTATTATTTTTTCCAGTCAGAGTAATGGAAAACGCTAGCCCACCCACAAACTTTCTAGTATCTACTGAAACTTGGTTAATTTTTTTTTTTTTTCCTGGTGAGGAAAGGTACAAAAGAATTTTGGGATCCCAGTGATATGGCTCTGTTGTCTGAGGAAACACCCAGGGTCCTTGGTCGTCTGTGGAGAAAATTAGCAACACAGACACACGTGGAGTGGATTAAGGAGTGGAAAGATTAGTAGGCAAGAAAGAAGAGAACAACAGCTCCCCCATACAGAAGGAGGAGGGCGCCCAACGGAATAACCCTGCCTTCTGCGGAAAGGGGTCGGTTATATTACGAGGCTCCAGGAGGCAGAATCTGATTTGCATAGGGTTCAGGGGATTGGTTTGACCAGGTATCTCATTCACTTAACCTTGGGAAAAAACTGGCCGTTCCACCCTCCCTAGCTTTTCATTATGCAAATGTGTCTACCTGGCGCAAGTGGCCTTGTCCTGGCTGCCCGCCATAGTGTCCGCACATGTGGCAACAAAGAAAAAGTAGCGGGAACCACCATATTGGGTAGACCTGGCTCTTAGCCGCCTGTATGTACATAAGTAAACCTATGGCTTTTCTATCAATGCTCGCAGGTCTGGTTTTTCAGGCCACTTTCTGTTAGAAACAAAATGTTTCGGGGGCTGTTTTTTTCTTAAAAGAAAAAACCTTACCGAGGACTCTTTTACGCTTTCTAACTGCCTAACTTAATTTCTTAATAACTCCTGTAATACCGGCATAGTAACTCATGCCTGTCATCCCAGCTACTTGGGAAGCTCAGGTGGAAGGATTGCTTGAGCCTAGAAGTTCAAGGTTGTAGTGAGCTATGATCCCACCACTGCAATCCAGTCTGGGCGATAGTGTGAGACCCTATCTCTTAGAAAATAAAATAAAAAGAATTTTGAAACCAGTAGTTACATATAAGCATGGGATAGCATCAAGATCAAAAGATTACATGAATTGATATGATTAGTGTCTTCCTTCGATCCAGTCTTTTCAGATAGTGATAGACAATTAGTAATCAAGTTTCTCATTGCACTCATGTGCACGGTGTACCTAGCACTGTAGGTTGCGCACTATAATCAGGGTCAGAGGAAGAAACAGAGAGATTGTCTTCTCTTGCAGATATTAAGATTTAAGAGGAAAAAAAGGAAATACCTAAAAATAATATAAGATGGAAAACATGAAATAAAAGGCAAAAGTAACTTGAGAAAGGGAGAAATGACATCTAGCTAAACTGGCGAAAGAGGATTTCTTGGAAAAGGTCATACTTATATCTGTATTGAGAGTTTTATATCAACCAACATGTATATAATACGATGTATTAAGATCACAGTCACCTCACAGGGAGATCTGATGAAAGACAGTGTGTGCAGTGCAGTCAAGTTAGAAGGTCTATGTGCTCACCTTGGCACCACTGCATGGCATATGTTACCTTGGGCATATCTTTATTTTGTCCAAGCCTCATTTTCCTAATTAAAAATGGATAATAAAGTTCTATACTACCTTGATTGGTGGTCAAGAGGAATAGCATTGATAAGAGTAATTTTATCATAGGTTATTCTCCCTACTTCTTAGAATTATTACCTTGATAAGTTGAGACAATATAAACAGTTTGCCTACTTACTGGAAAACTCTATATAATGTATTGTTTATAATAAAATAGTAATCTGGAGGCAAAATCCAAAACGGAATATGTTCAACTATTTTGTACTATAGTGAACGTGACATAATAGCTACAAGGGGAAACATTTTTTGGACTGTGGCATCAGATTTTGTGAATTTAAATCCCAGCTTTACCACCAAGTGGCAATGACAAGCTCTCTAAGCCTTGGAGTCTCTTCCTGTAAAATGGAGTTAATGATAGCTTTTATTTAACAATGTTATGAAAACTAAGAGAGAATATTTTAAAAGCACTTAGCATACTATTTGTCATTATGGTAATTGATCAAAATACATTAGGTTTTGTTGATTTATTGAAAATATATATCCCAGTAGTTAAAGAATTAACAAATAGAGTAAAAGGCATCTCTTATAATCCTCTTCAATGACTAAATATTATGTTGAGAAGAATACTATACAAAGTTGGACCAAACAGTGAGTTTTTTTCACCATTAGCTTACAATGCAAAGGAAAGTATAGAAGAGAGAAAAAGTTGATGCATAGGAAAGCAAACTCGTTGCCCATTAATAAAAAATTTAATATGAGTGCCACATCTTAGAGTCTGGTCCTCATGTTTGCAAACTTGGAAATTTTAGGTTTCTGAATAACAAGGTAACTCATGCTAATCAATCCATCTTAATTGAAGTTTCTTATCTGCAGTTCCACATTGAACCACATTACATAGAAAATGTTTGGAGTGACAATTTTCTTAATTGTTCCAATGAGTACCATTTTAGGGATACATGTGAGAAACTAATTGATAACATTCAATGGATGTCTTGGAGCATCAGCGCCTAATTCTCTCATGATATTCCAGTTAAAAGATATATATTTTCTTTTTTTGTTGTGTCTCTGCCAGGCTTTGGTATCAGGATGATGCTGCCTCATAAAATGAGTTAAGGAGGAGTCCCTCTTTTTCTATTGTTAGGAATATTTTCAGAAGGAGTGGTACCAGCTCCTCTTTGTACCTCTGGTAGAATTTGGCTATGAATCTGTCTGGTCCTGTGCTTTTTTGGTTGGTAGTCTATTAATTACTGCCTCTTCAGAACTTGTTATTGGTCTATTCAGGGATTCGACTTCTTCCTGGTTTAGTCTTGGGAGAATGCATGTGTCCAGGGATTTATCCATTTCTTCTAGATTTTCTAGTTTATTTGCATAGAGGTGTTTGTAGTATTCTCTGATGGTAGTTTGTATTTCTGTGGGATCAGTGGTGATATCCCCTTTCTCATTTTTATTGTGTCTATTTGATTCTTCTCTATTTTCTTCTTTATTAGTCTGGCTAGTGGTCTTTCTATTTTGTTAATCTTTTCAAAATACCAGCTCCTGGATTCACTGATTTTTTTGAAGGAGATTTCATGTCTCTATCACCTTCAGTTCTGTGCTGACCTTAGTTATTTCTTGTCTTCTGCTGGCTTTTGAATTTGTTTGCTCTTGCTTCTTTAGTTCTTTTAATTGTGATGTTACAGTGTTGATTTTAGATCTTTCCTGCTTTCACCTTTGGGTATTTAGTGCTATAAATTTCCCTCTAAAGACTGTTTTAGCTGTTTCCCAGAGATTCTGGTTCATTGTGTCCTCGTTCTCATTGGTTTCAAAGAACTTATTTATCTCTGCCTTGGTTTCATTACTTACCCAGTAGTCATTCAGGAGCAGGTTGTTCAGTATCCATGTAGATGTGCGGTTTTGAGTGAATTTCTCAGTCATGAGTTCTAATTTGATTGCACTGTGGTCTGAGAGACTATTCTGATTTCCATTCTCTGCATTTGCTGGGAAGTGTTTTACTTCCAATTATGGTGGTCAATTTTAGAATAAATGTGATGTGGTGCTGAGAAGAACATATATTCTGTTGATTTGGGGTGGAGAGTTCTGTAGATGTCTATTAGGTCCATTTGGTCCAGAGCTGAGTGCAAGCCCTGAATATCCTTGTTGATTTTCGGTCTCATTGATCTGTCTAATATTGACAGTGGAGTGTTAAAATCTCCCACTATTATAATGTGGGAGTCTAAGTCTCTTTGTAGGTCACTAAGAACTTGCTTTATGAATCTGGATGCTCCTGTATTGGGTACATATACATTTCGAATAGTTAGCTCTTCTTGTTGCATTGATCCCTTTCTGTTATGTAATGCCCTTCTATGTTTTTGTTTTTGTTTTTTAATCTTTGTTAGTTTAAAGTCTGTTTTATCAGAGACTAGGATTGCAATCCCTGCTTTTTTTTGCTTTCCATTTGCTTGGTAAATAGTCCTCCATCCCTTTATTTTGAGCCTATGTGTGTCTTTACACTTGAGATGGGTCTGCTGAATATAGCACACCAGTATGTCTTGATTCTTTATCCAATTTGCCAGTCTGTGTCTTTTAATTGGGGAATTTAGCCCATTCACATTTAAGGTCAATATTCTTATATGTGGATTTGATCCTGTCATTATGATGCTAACTGGTTATTTTGCCCATTAGTTGACACAGTTTCTTCATAATGTCAATGTGCTTTACAATTTGTTATTTTTCTCAGTGGCTGGTACTGGTTTTTCCTTTCCATATTTATCACTTCCTTCAGAACCTCTTGTAAGGCAGGCCTGGTGGTGACAAAATCTCTCAGCAGTTGCTTGTCTGTAAAGGATTTTATTTCTCCTTCACTTATGAAGCTTAGGTGCGAAAATCCTGTGTAAAATACTGGCAAACCAAATCCAGCAGCACATCAAAAAGCTTACCCACCACAATCAAGTCGGCTTCAACTCTGGGATGCAAGGCTGTTTCAACACACGCAAATCAATAAACATAATCCATCACATAAACAGAATCAATGAAAAAAAAAGACAACACATGATTGTCTCAGTAGATGCAGAAAAGGTCTTCGATAAAATTCAACACCCTTTGTGCTAAAATATCTCAATAAACTAAGTATTGATGGAACTTATCTCAAAATAATAAGGGCTATTTATGAAAAACCCACAGCCAGATTAATACTGAATGGGCAAAAGCTGGAAGCATTCCCTTTGAAAACCGGCACAAGACAAAGATGCCCTCTCCCCACTACTCCTATTCAACATAGTACTGGAAGTTCTGGCCAGGGCAATCAGGCATAGAAAGAAATAAAAGTTATTCAAATAGGAAGAGAGGAAGTCAAGTTGTCTCTGTTTGCAGATGGACATGATTGTATATTTAGAAAACCCCATTGTTTCAGCCCCAAATCTCTTTAAGCTGATAAGCAACTTCAGCAAAATCTCAGGATACAAAATCAGTATGCAAAAATCACAAGCATTCCTATACTCCCATAACAGACAAACAGCCAATTCAAGAGTGAACTCTCATTCACAATTGCTACAAAGAGAATAAAATACCTAGGAATAGAACTTACAAGGAATGTGAAGGACCTAATCTTTAAGGAGAACTACAAACCACTGCTCAAGGAAATCAGAGAGGACACAAACAAACTGAAAAACATTCCATACTCATGGATAGGAAGAATCAAAATGGTGAAAATGGCCATACTGCCTGCCCAAAGTAATTTATAGATTCAATGCTGTTCACATCAAGCTACCATTGACTTTCTTCACAGAATTAGCAAAAACTACTTTAAATTTCATATGGAATGAAAGAAAAAAAAGCCCATATAGCCAAGACAATCTTAAGCAAAAAGAACACAGCCAGCGGCATCACGCTGCCTGACTTCAAACTATACTATAAGGCTACAGTAACCAAAACAGCATGCTATTGGTATCAAAAAAGATACATAGACCAATGGAACAGAACAGAGGCCTCAGAAACAACATCACACATCTACAACCAACTGATCTTTGACAAACCTGACAAAAACAAGCAATGGAGAAAGGATTCCCTATTTAATAAATGGTGTTGGGAAAACTGGCTAGCCATATGCAGAAAACTGAAACTGCACCCCTTCCTTACACCTTATACAAAAATTAACTCAAGATGGATTAAAGACTTAAATGTAAGACCTAAAACCATAAAAAATACCCTATAAGAAAACCTAGGCAATACCATTCAGGGCATAGGCATGGGCAAAGTCTTCATGACTAAAACACCAAAAGCAATGGCAACAAAAGTCAAAATTGACAAATGGGATCTAATTAAACTAAAGAGTTTCTGCACAGTAAAAGAAACTGTAATCAGAGCTTATAGACAACCTACAGAATGGGAGAAAATTTTTGTAATCTATCCATCTGATAAAGGACTAATATCCAGAATCTACAAGGAACTTAAACAAATGTATGAGAAAAAAACAAACAACCACATCAAAAAGTGGGCAAAGGATATGAACAGACACTTCACTAAAAAAGACATTTATGCAGCAAAAAAAAAAAAAAATGTGAAAAAAAGCTCATTTTCATTGGTCATTAGATAAATGCAAATCAAAACCACAATGAGATATTATCTCACACCAGTTAGAATGGTGATCGTTAAAAAGCCAGGAAACAATAGATGTTGGAGAGAATGTGGAGAAATAGGAACGCTTTTATACTGTTGGTGGGAGTGTAATTTAGTTTAACCATTGTGGAAGACAGTGTGGCAATTCCTCAAGGATCTGAAACCAGAAATAACATTTGACCTTGCAATCTCATTACTCATATACACAAAGGATTATAAATCATTCTACTATAAAGACATATGCACAAATATGTTCATTGCAGCACTATTCACAATAGCAAAGATTTAGAACCAACCCAAATGGCCATCAATGATAGACAGGATAAAGAAAATGTGGCACATATATATCATGGAATACTCTGCAACCTTAAAAAAGGATGAGTTCATGTCCCCTACAGGGACATGGATGAAGCTGGAAACCATCATTCTCAGCAAACTAACACAGGAACGGAAAACCAAACACCACATGTTCTCACTCATAAGTGGGAGTTGAACAATGAGAATACATGGACACAGGGAGGGGAACATCACATATCAGCACCTGTTGGGAGATAGGGGGCCAGTAGAGAGCTAGCATCAGGAGAAACACCTAATGTAGATGACGGGTTGATGAATGCAGAACACCATAATGTCATGTATATACCCATGTAACAAACCTGCACATTCTGCACATGTATTCCAGAACTTAAAGTATAATAACAAAGAGAGACCTAGAGAATATGTATGTTACTTGCTGTATCTATATTTATCTGCATACATTTCATATCTATATCTATATATGTATTTATATATCTATACCTATCTATATATCTGTTTATTTACTTATTTCTTCTTTTCTTCCTTCCTTCTTTCCTTTCATCTATTTATCTATATAGATAGAGAGAAGTTATCTATTTATAATAATAAGTATGACTACTGAGTTTATTAACTGAACAGTATTTTCATTCCTGCAGGCAGACCTACATGAATGCCAATCATTATCAGAAAAACTGTTGTTGGAATATAAAGTGGTAGTGCCACTGAGTCATGAGCACATGATTTATTTCTCTCCCCAATAAAGGTAGAGTTTCTGCAAAGACTGGACAATTAGTTGTGGTCCAGGGCACATTCTCTCTCCCCTGAGCCTTAGGCACAGAGCCACTATATGCCTTCTTGACTTTCTTTTCAATGATTTTCTAAAAACTTTTCTTCTGATTGAAACATCTTCACTTTAGATATCTGTCATACATATTATTATGCTAAAAAAGTGTGCTTGACTTAAACATATGGCTTGCATGTTTTAAAGAAGGGGATTCTCTTCCCAAGGAGCTTAAAATATTTTAAAATCTCTAATTGCATATCACATTTTAGATGTGATCTTTGCAGATATATTTCAAGCATCTCATACATTTTTTTACTTTGTTCTTTCCCTTCACAATAGAATATAGGATTGACAGACTTAGACTTAATGATCATCCGTCTGAGTCAAATTCTTTTTCACTTTCAGCTCTCCTAATGAGTCTCACCTTTGCTTTAGGTATATCAAGGTTAGAAACCTGTATTTTATTATTAGAACCAGCTCTCATTTTCTGGTTTTTACTCATTTTAATGAAAGCAAGATATATAATATAACAATAGTAAAGTATTTTTTTACTATCAGAATGTTCTATTATTCAAATGACATGTAAAAGTGGAACTACTGTGTTTGAAGTGCAGTCACAACTAACTAGAAGACCCACTAGCCTGCACTTTCCTCTCTTCCAGCCAAAGAGCAAAGAAATTCCTAAGACATATTTGTAGTGCCATACTGTGAGGTTTAAAAAACACTGCAAAGATAGATGCTAGATACAGACATTTACATGCAAAAATGAAATAGGTAAATGCCTGCCTGATCTGTAGTGTAGTAGTTGCAGTATGTTAGTGATGCAGTGTATCAGTTTCCTTTTTCTGCTGGAACAAATTACCACAAATTTAGTGACTTAAGCAAGACAAATGTATTATCTTACAATGCTGCAGGCCAGACTAGAAGTCCAACCTGGATCTCAGTGAGCTGGTGTCAAGATAGCAGCCGGGTTCCATTCTTTTCTGGAGGCTCTAGGGTTTTAATTTCCTTTCCTTGGTTATTTGGGTTCTCAGCACAGTTCAATTTCTTGTGGTTGAGATTCCCATTTTTTTGCTGGCTGTTAGACAAGAGCTGTTCCCTGGGTCAGCTCTTGGCTGACAATTCCATGACTGATGGTCCCCTTCCTCCATCTTCAAAGCCTTCCACAGCAGCCCTGTCTCCCTCATGCTTTGAACCTTTCCTCCTTTTTTCTTTTTCATGGTTCTAACCTAGCAAGAATAAATTCTCCACTTTTAAAAACATATGCCATATGATTAAATCAACCAGATAATCCAAGATAATCTCCCCACCTCAGAGTCTGTATGCATGATCGCATATTAAAGTCAAGTTTTCCATGTAAGACAACATATCTACAGATTTCAGGGTTTAGAACATTGACATCTTAGGGATGGGGGAGAGGTTGTAATTATTCTCTTTACCACATGTAGTGTTTGTGTAGTCATTTGCATTTGCTTCTAATGTGGAGGTCTTGACCAACAGGCCATGCTGGGTTTAAATAGCTCCTTTAATCTAGTTCACATCCTAGATATTATTTTGACCATTGAGGATGCTTTGCCTACCACAGTTTGATTAATTATACTTTTTTTTCCCTGGTGAATTCCTAGAGGAGAACCTCGTGTTTTGATTTGTAATATCTTAATTGAATTTAAGTAAGAAAAACTCACAATTGCCCATGTGCAATCAGCATAATAAAGGGGGTTGCATTTTAGACTATGGGTCATCAGATTAATCAGACTATTAATAGTCCTGCCAGCCATTTAGCCATTAAAACAAGTACACATACACAAAGCATGGATAGTTACTGAAGTGACAGAATTGGCCCAAAGCTAGACTGACCAAAGTTTTGAATAAACTGAAGAATGAAACTTTGACATGCTTATCTGAATGTAATTGGAAATTCAGATCTCTATACAGTCACTTATCCTTAAGTTTTAAGTCATCGCATTTCATCTGTTATTTATAATCTCATTTGGATTTCAGAAAAAAATTCAATACTTCATTACATCTCTTAATTTATATTTTACCATTAAGATTTGGTTACTCTTTGAGCCAAGAGCACAACACGTATTCATGTGCACAGGAGTTAAGAACCACCACCAAAAGTGGCACTTATATAACGAGATAGAGTTGTTGGTCCAACCTTGGTGTCTGAATGGTAATTTGAATAATGAAGAAAATGACATTACTCCTTCTGAGAACTCCAGGGCAGAATCTTCCCATGGCATCATGGCTTTGGGCCAGCCATTTCCCAGGCATAGTGAGTAGTGGAGGAAGGGAAGGATACTAATAGCCCTACTGGGGTTGCTTTTGTTAGCCTTAGTTACTAGAAGCTGACGTGACTGCTATCCAAGGCAGAACTTCTATAAAAAATCCAGCAGTGGAACACTATACATGCCTACTGTGCTAATAAGAGAGAGAAAAACTGGAAGTTTCTTTTCTCTCTCACTTGGGATACTAAAGGGCATTAGAGCAGCTATCAGCAAAAAGTCCAGAGGCACAAATCTAGCAACACAGAGAGAACTCAAAAGTTGCATTTCACAAATGGTAAACACATGTTTTCTCTGCATTCCCTATGGGTCAGGCTATTTCTCAAATGCCAATTCCCATCACAATTGGCGCCTTTGGCACTTCTGAAATATAGGGTGTTTGGCATTCAGCTGGGGAATTTCAGTGTTCATGAACCAAGGACTGAAAGAAAGCAAGTGACCAGGTCAGCTGCTGCCACTCACCATCTCTGCTCCACAGGGGTTCAGTCAAAGGAGAATACAGCTTCAGGTCTCCCTTTAGGGAAGTTTCTCTCTCATTGCCAGAGTTAGTCCAAGTAGATTTTCTACTGTCCTCTAAACTTCTGACAAGCTATATGGAAGGAAAAAAGTAGCACATTTCCGAAAATAAAAAATGTGCACAAATAGTGACATTATATAAGGTAAAGTCACATAACTCATTAAATACAAAGCAATGAATAATACTACATGGGTTAGAAAATACCATAGTTCAAAGTTATTCTTCACCAGGATTTTAATGAGTCAAACAAATACAATACATTAATGAGTGCATTGTTGCATTCAAAGACTTTGATTCATTTCTAAATAAAAAGAATGGCAAAACAACCTCCCAGTCCCAAAGGGACAAATTTAAGGGCATGTTAAAACACGTCTTTCAGGTTCTTCTCATAACAAATGCATTTCAGGAATGACTAAATCAAAGTGTCATGACCCAAAGAGAAAAAATAACAAGCTCACTGGTAAACTTATCATCACTGGAAGAAGAGTGCGCTATGAAAATGATCTTTGAAACTAAAAATCTCTTTAAAGCATTATAGAATTTGCTATCAGCACAAATTGAGAGTAAAGAAATAATTACCAAAATCTAACCAGCTATAAATTTCCATCCACTGGGCAAAAATCCACATCAGAATGTGAGAAAGCACAAGAATTTGCTTCTTAAATGTTACATTGTGCCAGAGGAATTATAAACAGCAGGCACCATCAATAATTTTTTTCTTTAAGAAATGGGACTGAACTCTATCTACACCACCACTGAGGCAGGCACCTGGAGGTAAGCACAGAAATACCAACCAACTTCACATGTAGCTGGAAAGTCTCAAAATTCTGTGCCCTTTGTCTTTGCCAACGCACATGATTACTTACTTTCATGCATAGCTGTAGAAAATAAGACTCTTTTTTTAATTGTGCAAATTTAAACCAATTTGTTTGTGAAACACCAAACTATCCCATATTGAAACTGGTTTGGAAGACCTTCATATGTAAGGATAATCTATTTGGCTTACAAAATTCACATGAAACCTGCATAGAAATTCTGCATATTTTCATTGCTTCCACAATTTTCTCTCCTCCCCATTATAGGCTAAGAGGGCATATCTATGTCCTGGCAGTAAATAATTGCAGGATAATATGTGTTAGCATTCCCTTACAAATAAATATTCCCTTGAAGAACCAAACAGAGTAGAAAGGGCAGGCATAATGCATTACACTTATTTAACTTCATTGCATCATTTTATTTAAGGCCCAAGCTGATCCCCTTAGCGTGGCTATAATTTCTTTTGGTCTACACAGTGTACTTCGGGTTAATGAGGTCAAGTCAATCTCTATATGGTACACTAAGCTCAGGCCATCTCTTAATAAAACATACTCTTCTGGTGACAAGAGGAGAAAAAGGGAACAAATTTATATGGATCAGACTGAAATCTGGGAACATTTTAGATTTCCCCTTTTCCTCATGCCCCATATTAAATTTGATCCTTGAAAATGTCTCCCACATTGGCTCTTTCCACTGCATCTCCTTCAGCTCCAGCTTTAATTCAAGCTATCATTCTCACCTGGTTTGTGGAGTAATCAAACAGATCCCTCTGTATCCCATCTGTCATTGTATTCATTCTATTCTACACTGATACCACAGGTATATCCAAAGCACATATTTAACTTCTTTTCTCTCTTATTTTAACTCTTTGGTTGCTTGGCTAATTCTTTGCATGTGTACATAGACAGCATTCCCGTTAGTGGCATTTAATGCCCCTGGGCAAGTAACAACAGCTCACCACCCAAACAGGAGTCAAGTAACATATCCTAAGCTTCTGGGACTTGGAAATATCATGAGAAAAAAATTGAACATGGCTTACGGCAGGAGTCCAGACCTATGCAGACATGTCTGATGGATTGGAAGATCTTACAGAAACCTGATTTCAGGAAGTAACAACTTTGGTTCTGAGAAGAAAATTTAAAAAAAAAAAAAAAGAAAGAAAGAAAACAAATTAATCGAAGTGGAGTATACCCAACAGCCATGTTTGCTAACCACTATAAGCTAGTTTTAAGGTGCATTGTGAAGCCACCTGAGTCCACTCAACCCAACTGTGTGCCCTACCTTCAAAGCATATATGCAGTCTGCAAAGAAGAGTGTCATTAAATAAATCCTGATATCATTATGTAGCATGAAGCTTGGGATCTCTAAAGCTAGGCATCTTCTCTTCTTAGACAAGCATTTGAAGAAAGAAGTTATTTCTTTACCATCCAAAGAGAAGCAAGCATGCATAGTTGAAATGAGTAGAATAGACAGTAAGAATATCTGCAGTTTCAAGTGGAGAAAATACAGATGTCCCTGATACTTTGAAGCCAGGTATGAATCTCCAAGCATTCAAAGATCCAGATAGAGATAGACACAGAGAATCACTAGCAGATGCCTTAAATGCTCAGGTGATCCAGAGATTTAAAAAAATAGGACCAAAAGTCACAGATGCTCACCCTGGAAACGTGTTTAAGTCACCTGTGGCCATTTTTGAAAATTCTTAAAGAGACATAAGGAAAGAGACGAAGTTCTGATATAGGTTTTTGACAGCAACCTGACTAACTTTCCATCAGTTAGCATTTGTATTAGTTAGGATGTTTTGGCTGAAAGTGGTAAAAGGCTCAACTCAATGTAACTTAAACAGAAAAGGTATCTGCTATCTCATAAGAGGAGTCCAGGGATAGGTTGGTTCCAATGTTGTTAATTCAGGGGCTAAACATCATCATCAAGACAATAGATACTGTGCACCTTTCTCTTCATCCAACTTTGGAATGTCACCTTGACCCTTTGACTTGCTCCTCATATGGGTAAAGTAGTTGCAGATAGGTAGTTGCACCTTATCATCTAAAAGTAGATAAGGTGATTCTTTAAGATCAGAGACAGTTTTCTCATTTATACACCCACGTTCTTCATGTCTGACTCGGTAAGCTATGTTTTTGACTCACCCTAAACTAGTTACTAGCAATGGGAATTAGAATACCTGAATAGGCTTAGACAAATTTCTACTCGTCCTGAATGAAACTGGGGTCTTGTTAGCCAGGACAATGTGGCAGAAATTATAGTTTTATTGGCATATATAATGTTGTCAATAGCTAGCAGTCACAAACCACTGTGATCTAGGTCAGTGCTTTGCAAAGCTTAGATTCTGATTCAGTGGATCTCAGGTAGGGCCCATGATTCTGCATTCTAATAATCTCATAAGTGACGTTGCTGCCAGTCCATGGACCACACTGTAAATACCAATCATTTAGGCGACATTCAAATAAGTTTTTGTTTCATTGGCTTTAATAGCCTTCAGAACAAAATCAATGTTCCTTAGCATGAATGTCATACACGATTCTTCATTACACCTAATCTTGTAACAATTCTCATTGTTGTTGATAACTTTAATGCAATGTGCTCCAATGTGGCCACGCTATATTCAAAGTTCTGTGAGTTTAATGCCCTATGGCTTTTTTGCTCTCACATTTATGATTTCTTCTTCATACAATAGAATTTCTCATCCTTTTATTTCTATTTCCTTTCTTCTGGTAAAATCAGTTACTTTGGGAAGACTTACCTAATCCCAACTCTTCATACCTTATCATATGTTAGGTACCTCTTTTGGGTCCAATAACCCTATAATTGTAAATCACTTTGTAATGTAATTATTTCTTTACATTTCTGTCTCCTCCATTAAATCGTGGATTTTTAAATGGCAAGGTTATTCTAAATATCTCATGGTTAATAAAATATCTGATAAAGAGTAAATCCTAAGTAAAGCCATATTTTACAGAGTAATGCTCCAACTATCCCAAATCTTTTATACATATCTGTCTACAGAGAATGTGGTCACCACCTAATTAACATGAAAATTGGAGTTCCATTACCACATTATATACAATTACATGACATTATTTACTTTACACTTACTTTTCAATCTATCTTTTCTCTTTTATTTCTTCTCTCAGCAATGCCAAGATTATACTACATTTTCCATAAATATTTTTATTCAAATAAATAAATCTTGATTGTAAAGGAGACCAGGTTCTACTAAAATAACCAAGATATGTATATTATACAAATCTAACAAATGATTGAAAATGAGAAATTCCATAAAGAAGAATACACAAAGCAGCATGAGAGTTCAAAAGAAGAAAATAGTCCAGATAGGTTACCAATGAAGTTGTAACAGACACTATTATTCAATCGTTTGTTGTTGACAAGGTGTGGACAGACTTTAGGTCAATCTAATCTTGGAAGTGACATCCCACCATTTTCACCTACTGTGTTTGTTAGAAGAGACACTCCAGGTCTAGCTCACATTCAAGGGAAGAGGCTTATTCAAGGACATAAGCACAGGAGGCAGGGATCAATGGGGGCCACCTAGGACTCTACCATGCATTTACCTCCTGAGACTCATTAAAATGACAAAACAATAGCAAACCGAAATAGGAGCACAGACTCTCCTAGCAATTCAAATGTAGGTTTCTCAGACGACATTCTGGAAGGAAAGACCAGGATTTAAAAGAAATGATAAGCAAGAAAACTGGTGAATATGAACGCATCGTAATAAGAATTGGCATTATAAACAATAATATAAAATAATAATAATAACTTGATGACTAAGATGGAGAGTAATAAAACAGCAGATAAAATTACAAAAAGGAAAAAAAGAGTAAGACATCAATAACATATAAAAGAAGAGAGGGTCTCAGGCTTTGCATTTAGAGTGTCCCAAGTCCAAGTGTGCATATTGTGCTTTAAGGGTAACCACTGAAAAGGAGACATAGGCTATGCTGATTTCAGAAAGTAGAATGACTGTATGGGTGTGTGTTCAGGGGAAAGAAAGTAGCAACATAAAGAAAATCATTAAAACCAAAAGAACACAGGAAACATGGGTATTGAGAGGAATGGAAAAAGCAAGATTAAATAAAAATCCCAGAATGTTAGAAAATGAATTGTTTAAATACAAAGAAAGCACAAAGTGGAAGACCTGTTAATTAAGCAAAATCCATAGATGATAGCAAATGATTAGATATGAGGAGGGGCAGGGAAAGAGAAAAATTAAAGATTGGCATTTTTCACTAGGGTGATTAGAAAGTTGACTGTGACATAATCAGTATTAGGGAATATGGGACAGGTTACTATTTAGTTAGAAAGCACAAGAAGTTCAATTTTGAACAATTTGGAATTGAACAGCACTTCCAGAATTTCTAAGTAGCATGGCCTTATGCTTGGCAATCAGGATAGATGGATCTGGTACATCTTTGTTTTTATAGCATTTTATATAAGATTGAGAAAATATCACTCGTCCATACCCAAGGAGATTAATGTGTGTTGTGTGTGTGATTATGCATGCGGTGGGAATGAGAATGGATCTATAGTTCTTTCAGGCAGCCTTTTGTTACTACTGGTTGAGTCGAAGTTGCCTGTGACACATCCAATGGAGCTATTCATTCAGGAAGAGTATGGAGGAATGGATGCATACAATAATGGTACTGTCTCTTGTCAGACAGACCGTGGGTTAAAACAGTTTTCCTGTTTACTAGCTGTATTATGTGGGCCAAGTTACTTAATGCTTCTAACCTTAGTTTCTTTATCAGCATAATGACTATAAGAGTATCACTGTTATAAAAATTCATTCAATTCAATAAGATAATAAATATAAATTGCATAAACAGTGCCTGAAACACAGTATATGATTAAGAAAAACATCACACACTGGGGCCTATCATGGGGAGGGGGGAGGGGGGAGGGATTGCATTGGGGAGTTATACCTGATATAAATGATGAATTGATGGGTGCTGACGAGTTGATGGGTGCAGCACACCAACATGGCACAAGTATGCATATGTAATAAACCTGCACGCTATGCACATGTACCCTAGAACTTAAAGTATAATAAAAAAAAAAAAAGAAAACAGGTTTATTTACAAGTCAAATTCTGTTACCTTTAATGGCAATGAGAAAAATTCCAGTAAATAATACACATTCTATTCAAAATTTAGCATAAAATGAAATTACATCTTGATTTTAATTGTGTTTTTTTAAAAAAAAAAAAATATTCTACTAAAAGACTAACATGCCATAATGTTTCTGCTGAAGAATCCCATCACTTGGGTCATATTTGTTAACATTTCTGAGACTGTTATTGTTGAGTCATAGAATTCCTTGACATAAATACCAGATTTCTGCTCAGAGTTAAGAAGCACATTTTCCTATTCTGTAGTAACAGATGAGTTTGCCATGAAATCAGGACTATAATAATTTACTCTAAATTCTTAGACAATTAATTTGAATACACCATATAGAATACATGAAATTCGTTTATTTCTACCTTTACATAAGGGTGCCAACAACTTGAAAAACTTCAATTTATATATGGATAAATAGTCTCTAGATAAAAAGATAGAAAGAACATAGCCTGAGATAAAATCATCAAATTTAAGAAAAGGAACCTAATTAAATGAGAATAAAAATAAAAGGAGTCACTTCAAGACAGTGGTGTACTGTCAGCTTACTGACAGTGTACCAGTAAGAATACTAGAAAGATAGGCTCTGACATTCAATTTCTATGAGCCCATGGATAAATCACTTCCTAACATTGAGCACCATTTTACTTCTTTTTAAAAAATGTTTTGAAATAATTTCAAACAAGTAATTTCTTAAAACAAAGACATGTTTTTTAAAACAAATACATATTAATAATTTCTTAAAACAAAAACATATTTATGCTATGGGAAATCATGCAAAACAATCTTACATAATCAGAGCTTAATTATAGAATTCAGGGTATTTCTCATCTCAGATATTTTAGTCTCCATCGCAGTCATTTCTCTAGAAGTTTGATTTGGGTCATTTCTATATCTTTCAGTTCTCTAACTGTTTAAACATACAGAATATGGTTATAATGATTCCTTTAATGAACATTGCTGCTAATTCTAACATCTCTGTCAGTTCTGGGTCATTCTTTAAAAATAATTTTTTATTTGAAAGAGGTAAAGACTCACAAAGAATTGCAATAATAGTACTGAGATTTCCCATGTACCCTTCCCTCAACTTTCCCCAATGATAATATCTTACATAACCATAATGCAATGTCAAAATAAGGAAGGTACTAAGTTACTAACTCAGCTACAGGCCTTTATTGGGATTTCTCATGTTTTGCATGTACTTGTGTGTGTGTTTTAGTGTGTGTGTGTGCACATGCATGCACATGCCTGAGTAGAAAGTATGGCTCTATGAAATTTTGCCACATGTATAGATTTGAGTAACCAACACCACAATTAGGATACAGAACCATTCCATCACCACACACACACACACACATACCCTTTCTCAGATGATTCCTCATCCTTCTTCCACCTCTAACCTCTGACAGCTGATGTAATTTCTGTCACTATAAATTTGTCACTTCAAGGTTGGTATACAAATGAAATCTTGTAGTATGTAACACTTTGGCATGGAACATATACATATAAACATACATATATAGAATAGTTTATATAACTCTATATCAATCTTTCATATATATGACAGAAATATATATGTATTATTTTTTGAAAATCAAATTTCTTCAAATCAGTTAGCTTAAGAATGGCATTGCCTTTACTAGTAAATTTGGGGACTCTCATTTTATTACTGCATATTTATTTACTGACTTATTCTTCTAGATATCTGTGTATGCTGTGGTATTTTTGTCTGTCTTGTTCCAGTTGCTATTGGTTGCTTGGTTGGTCTGGAGAGAAGGAAGTTGAAGCTTTACCTAAATATAGTTTGACACATTGGTTTTAAGAAGTTCTCTCAATTACAAGTGTCCAAAAAAATCACTCATTGAATTGTGTTTGAATAAGATCTATTCAAGTTTGAAAGTGGTTACTGCAGCATTTTCTATAGCAAAAAGTCAAAGTATGTTCTGTTCAACATAAAACTCTATGACATATAGAGTTGAATAATAGAAAAAAACTGGTACATTCTTTCATAGATATAACTTAGATGAACTAATATAATATCTCACAATTCATATAGTTTAAATACTTAATAAACTGTAATAGTTTGTGTTTGTAGCAGTGAAACCATTGCAAACTTATTTTTTGAGCTTAAGTTTTAAAGTATCACATTTGAAAGACTGGTAACCAAACTGTTCAATTTTTTCAGACTCCTTTTCCTTCTCATTAACTATTAAAAATTATAGAAAGAAGATCTGTAGCCAAGGTAACAAGGAAAAGAAAAGGAATAGTGTAAGTCCAAGAAGCCTTGCCCTATCTGGCTCTGTTTATCACAGTACACGATGTTCACTGTGCTCCTTCGGGCACTGAGGTATACACATGCTTTGACCCTCTTTTCTTTACCTTGCTGAGAAGGGCAATTTCAATAGAACATTTAAATTCTCCAAAAACAGTTTTGACAAATACAGTTGTAACCTATGTTTCTATGACTGCAGTCAGTCACATAAAGTCTGTAATTTCTGACATTTCTTGGACAATCATTTTGAACCAAAGTAAAAGATAGAGTTGATCTCAAAGAGAAGTGAAACTACAGAAACATTATTTTTGTTGTGGTACAAATCTTCAGTAAATATATTGTGTTGATAAGACTTTTTTGAAATGTTTATACAAAAGATGTATGCATATACTAGTATTAAGTCATTTTGAAATTTTTAATACTGATTTACAAGTAAAGTAATAGCATACTTGAATTGTTTCCATTATTACAGAATGAATTCTAGCAAAATAGTCACACCACTTTAAGGAGCACTGTGGTTGCCATGTGTATACCATTCAGCATTTCTAAGGGTAAAACTTCACAAAATAAATCTATTTGCTCAAGTATAGATGTCATAAAATATTGGGAAATAATAACAAATTTGATTTTTTTTTCTTTATTTTTTCTTCCTGCCTTGATCCCATCCCGTTAACTTCATGGCAGCCCTTCCTTGGGCACGTGGAGGTTGCAGAGTGGGAGGTGGTATACAAATGAGTGCAAAATAGCCAAGTGAATTTCTTAATATATCATTTTAAAAACTCATACCTCCCACTAGTGTATTATTAAACCAAGGTACTTTTGAACTTGAATAGCTGGCTGGTTTGAAAAACTTTTTGATGTTTTACCAAGGTGTTTAATTTTTGTTTTTTTCTTCAAAAATCAAAAGACATAGTTAATAACACAAACAACAAAGTAAAAAAAAAAAAAAAAAAAAACTATGATGATATGAGTCACTTCTTATTCCAAACTGGATAAAATATATGGTTTGAAATGAGAGAACTGTGGAAAAAAATAAAGCAAATTAATACTTTTGAAGCTATAAAGGATGAGCTGATCTTTCCTACTGATCTTGAGTTCTCCCAGCTACCTACCAGGGTTAGGAGGGAATAACAAAAGGTCAGTACTTCTAGAAGAGCCTAATTGCAGAAGGACTAGTGTCTGACTTTCTGTACTGGAATCTGTAAATAGACACTTCTGAGAATGAATGTCAGGGCATGAGGTGGCAGGAAGAGAGCTCTGCTGTCCCTCAAATCTTACACTCAGAGAAGCACAAGAAAACATTTAACAAATTTTAATGTTCCTCCATTTCCATGCCATGAGAGGCTCATATATAGCTAAGGGCTATGTAGTTGGAGTAAAGGGCAATTAGAAAGCTAAACATCTCTAGTGAGGAAAGGGCAAAGAACCCAAAACAGAAGCAGTGGCAATAGGAGCCAATGATTAAAAATCAGTGGGAATTATATACCACAGAAGCAGCCAGGAAGATGCCTGCTGAGGCAGGTTCAGACAACTTTCCCCTATGTGAGCATAATATGTGAGCCCTTGACCAGTGTTTCCCACTTGCTACTCCAGATTTATTCTTTTCTGCCTTGCTCTCCATCTTGTGCTGACTTGCATAGATTGCGGGCCTTGGGCAGGCCCTATTGTCAACTGCCTTATGGTTGATTTGGACAATAAGAAGCACTAGTAAGAGAGCAGAGGGAGACAGATAAATAGGTCAAGGTTCACTTATATTTTTCCACCACTCTCTCCACATTTTATCCGACTCTGTTTCTGCCAAGACAAATTTTGGTATTGGACGACTTCTCCATGTGTGTGACTGTTCATCTTCATTGGGTTTCAGGTATTGTTTCTCCTGTGGCCCTTCAGGTATAGGAGTAGTAACAACTTCTACCTGTTGCAAATCCTTGAGTAGTTCACTATCTCTTACTCCTATCCCTGAACCTTGCCCACATATTTGTAAATAATACCTTTTTCATATTCTCTACCTTTATCCACTTTAAGTGTGTCATTTATCACCTAATCTTGAATTTAGATGACCCTCTGGCTGAAACAGAAACAGAAGTTAGAGGTAGAAATTTCTGAACTGATTAAATATTTACCCAAAAAACATTAGAAGCCATGAGTATCATTGAAACCAGTAGAGGATTTTTCTACCAATTAAGGAAATGATATTTTAAAAATTAAGTGAAATTCTATTAAAATGGCCTAAGAAATTTTTCATTTTGTTTACTTGAATCATGGCCTTTAATACTCAACTAACTATATATAAAGACATTATTTTTCTATAAAAAAAATCAAATGAAACATTTTACTCATTCCAAAAGGAATTAGCTAGATTATTTTTTAAAGTTTTATAATTGAACATTAGTCTTAAATTAAATACTCACTTGCAGTTTAATATTCCCATCCTCTCTTTAACTTATTTGTAAAATTGGTATTAAAGAGTTCAACCTTATGTTCAAAGAGTCATTTGCAATGTAGAAGTAGTACAGATATAATTATTATTTTCAGCTTGGGCCAGCTTGAAATTTACAAACCATTAATGTGCTAGACTTTATTCATTTGTGTAACTTACAAAGATCAAACATTAAACTTATAATGTCTATAAACGCTATATTCTTGAGCTGTATCTTTCTTTTCAAGGAAATCTGTAAATGTACATGAGTGTGTGTGTTTGTTTCTCTGCATGTATTGAGTGAGTCCAAAATAGCATAAACCCAAATAAATCCATCAGAAGACACACAATTAAACTTTGTAAGCTAAAAACAAGAAAAAATCTTGAAGGCAGCAGACACAAATGATGCATTGTTTACTTGAGAACACCAATTTGGATGACGGAGAATTTTCCAACCAAAACAATAAACACCAGAAAGAAACAGTGCAGCATTTTTCAAGTTCTGAATGAAGACAACTGAAAATTCTACATCTGAGGCAATTATCCTTTAGGATAAAGATATTATCAGATGAAAGAAAACTAAGAAAATTTGTCCCTAGCCAACCGCCATTCAGAAATGGCTAAAGGATGTTCTATTAACAGAAAGGGAATGATCACAAAAGTTTTGGAATTTCAGGGGAAAAAAAAAACCTTTGGAATGGGTAAAAATAAGGACAAATACAATAAGCTATCCTTCTTTTCATGGGTCTTAAAACATATTTAATTATTAAAGAAAAAGTTACACCACCAATGTGGTACTTAATATATATGGAAGAAATACCCAAGGCTGTTATATTGTCAAAGTAGGGAGACTAAAGAAATCTAAATGGAAATAAGGTTTCAGTACTTCACTTGAAGAGATAAAACATCAATACCGGTAGGCTGGAAAGTTATGTATGTGTAGTGCAATACCTTCAGTAACCACTAAGGAAACTATAGGTTGGTGCAGAAGTAATTGTGGTTTTGCCATTAAAAGTAAAAGTAATGGCACCCACCTAATATATGCAACTATATACTCAAAAACACCATAAATCAAGATGAGCTTTTTTTTTTTTTTTGAAGTTCTAAAATATACCAACCAAGGGGAATACATGGATAGATATCTAAACATTTCTGTCACAAGTAATTGGATCAACAGGTGGGGTGCCCTTGTTAGGGAGCTGACCATGGATTTAGGGTTAGACTCAGGATCCATGGAGCCAAATTCAAAGTGGAAGAAGGAGGTTAAATTTTCCTCCAGAGTCCACATGGGAAGACATGGAATAAAAGTGTAAGCAATTATAAAAAAGCCCAAAAGTAAAAACTAAATACTCACACACTGAAAAGTCAAAATGCGAAGGTCTACAAGACTTTGAAGCTAAGCCAATGAGGTAAGAGTGAGAGGAGGTATGCAGCAAGTAGAGAAGCTGGGGGAAGGAAAGCTGATTATAGTTTGCACCTATGGGCTGGCAATCATGTGGTGCATTGTGCTGAAAGCATCTGACTCACGGTAAGTACAGAGGGCAGGAAGTGCAGTGTAGGGGACATGTAACAGCAATTGTTTGGTTTCCATGCCTGTAAAGAGCTTTCCCTAACTCATCTCATTTAATCCTCTCACTAGCCTGTGACAAGAAACTTTAACCTCATTTTCCAAATGATGACTGAGGCTTAGTGACTCTCATAACTTGGATGTAATAAGTTACCCGAAGACAATTAGCCCAAGATTTGCATCTAGTGTAACTTTCATAGGTCTTGCTCATTAGGCAGCATTCTCCAGCTGGAACGAGCAAAGGATCTGGATAAAGAATGGATAATCTCTCTACAATCTCCTCCTTCTAATGTTATGCAGAATGGACTTGCTCAGCACATGAATAATAAAGTAGTTCTATAAACTTTTAAAAATTATATGAACAGAAAAAAATCTTAAAATAAAACAAAGCAGGACCTTGGTTTACTGAGATCACAGGGAGGTTAAAAAAGAAATAAGTAAAATCTAATGGTAGAAAAATGAGGGTTATTCAATAAAATCCATTTTTAAAAAATATTATTGCCAGTAGTCTGCTCGTAGTACTTTTAAAATGATGAATCTTAAGGAAAAATGATGCATTTTTACTATTCACATTTACTTTTTCTGAGAAATCAGAGTTGTCCAGTATTTAAGAATACAGGTTTAATGTCAACTGACATGGATGAATCCAGAATCAGCTACTTCTTAACTGTGCAACCTTGGGGATAATATTGAACCACTCTAAAGTTTAATATGTTTATCTGTAAATTAGGAATACTCATTTGGGTTTCTGAGAGATCTGGAAAGTAATCAAATTTTTAGTGAATATTTGGAACTTTAAACTCTCAATAGAAGATAATGTTGATGAGGTCATAGTCTTGACCTTCATTGGATATTTATTTCCACTTTTTTTTCTTTTTTTTTTTGAGACAGAGTTTCGCTCTTGTCACCTAGGCTAGAGTGCAATAGCACGATCTCGGCTCACTACAACCTCTGCCTCCAGGGTTCAAGTGATTCTCCTGCCTCAGTCTCCCAAGTAACTGGGATTGTAGGCACCCACGACCACACCTGGCTAAATATATATATATATATATATTTTTTTTTTCTTTTGTATTTTCAGTAGAGACTGGGTTTCACCATGTTGGTCAGGCTGGTCACGAACTCCTGACCTCAGGTGGTCCTCCTGCCTTGACCTCTCAAAGTCCTGGGATTACAGGTGTGAGCCACCATGCCAGTCCAGAAATTTATCTCCATTTTCTATCCACACTTTGAACCCTGAACAGAAAATCAGCAACTGATTCATCATAGTCCTATGGGACTTGGGTCAAAGAGTATACAGCAGGATCAAAGAAAATGCAAGCCTTCTTTGGGAATACAAAAGTATCTCAGAGTACATCCCCTGCCTAAACTGGGCTAAGGCTACCATGAAGAACAAAGAACACGTGATTGATTAGTATTCAATATGGCCTTTAAAGAAAACAAATATAGCAGAACATAAAATGGTTTGGAAAAAATTAAGTAGAAATATAATGCTTACTCATAGAAGACACATAAGGAGAAGAGATTATTTGGGAGGAAATGACTGCATAGAAAAACAAGCTGAAGTTTTCTCACAGCTAAAGACCATGGAATAAAGGATGAATACTAAGCCTCTTAGGTGCAATGCTATGAATCCCAACTGTGTATAGAAGAGGGGTTGACAGAAGACTAATTTCTCATCACTTGAATCAATATATCATTCTGGTTTAAAAGCAAAAGTGTGGCATCTAGGGAATGGATTTTTATTTTTTAATCAAATGTAAATATAAAAATAAAGATCCTTTACAGCTTTATTTTAAGCGATCGATGCTACCATAAGTGATTGCTTTAATTTTATTTTTGTAAGGCACACATCGATTAAAAATTAACTCTTTGTTTCTAGTAGTCATTTATCAACAGAATAATGTTATTTTTATAAAATATTCTAAAATGATAGAAATGCTTGTCATTATGGAAATAAATCCATTTCAAACAGTTTACAATGTATCAATTCTATAATAAGGACCTAGTTTTTTTGTAACTCATTTTAAAAGTTAATACTTGAGAATTAGAAATTTTGTTTTACTACACAATATGTGTCAGATTAATTAATCACTTTTGTCCATTCTCAAATTTTCAAGTGGTAGTGGAATATGAATTGACAATCCATATTTATTCATTCATGCCCTAGAGGAACACTACTTTTTGTTAAGTAAGTTCATGTCGTAGAACTAAGCAAAATGTTTTCTCAAATTTGACCTCTGTGTAGTCTTTTCCAAGACTTTTAGTACAATATACATTTTTTTCATATAATGATATATGTCATATGTGTGAGATGCATGAGATAATTTACAAAATCTCTTTGATGAATTTCTCCTTTTTCCTTAATATTTTAAAATTTTTCCCTTCTGGAACTCTTAGTATGCGCTCCTTTTCCTTGTGTTAAATTTTCTTATATAAACAAACAGGATTTTCTCTTTCTTAAATTTTTGTTTTAATAGCTTTTGGGTCACAAATGTTTTTTTCTTACATGGATGAATTATATAGTGGTGAATTTTAGTGCACCCGTCACTCAAGTAGTGTACATTGTACCTAATGTGTAGTTTTTTTTAATCCCCAGCCACCTTCCCACCCTCCCCCTTCTTAGTCTCTAAAATCTATTGTATCATTCTGTATGTCTTTGCACACTCATAGCTTAGCTCCCACTTACAAGTGAGAAAATACAATATTTAGTTTTCCATTCCTAAGTTACTTCACTTAGAATAATGACCTCCAGCTCCATCCAACTTGCAGCAAAAGACATTATTTTGTTCTTTGCTCGTAGTATTCCATGGTGTATATATAACATATTTCTTAGCTACTCGTTAGTTGATGGGCACTTAGGTTGGCTCCATAGCTTAGGAATTGCGAATTGTGCTGCTATAAACATGTGTGTGCAGGTGTATTTCTCATATAATGACTTCCTTTGGATAGATACCCAGAAGCAGGATTGCTGGATCAAATGGTAAATCTACTTTTAGCTCTTTGAGGAATTTTCATACTGTTCTCGATAGAGGTTGTACTAATTTACATTTCCACCAGCAATATAATAGTAACTCCTTTTCATCACATCCAGGCCAACATCTGTAATTTCATGACTTTTTAATAATGGCCATTCTTAAAGGAGTAAGGTGGTATCTCATTGTGGTTTTAATTTCCATGTCCCTAAAGATTAGTGATGTTGAGCATTTTTTCGTATGATAAAAAGGATTTTCTACAAGAAATTCTTAAGCCAAATCTAAAATACATTTTACTTTGAAAAACTATAGCTTGCTATTATATATGTTTTGAAATATAATGACCATATTTTAGTGTGAGTATTGAACAAAAGCAGAAATAAAATTTAGGCACTATTTTCTGTGTATTTTTTTCATAATACAGAGATTAACGTCATGGTTTAGATTTTATTTGGCATATTATTTTTCAATTTTAAGAAATCTTCCATTGCATTTATAACCAGAGAGGCTCTGTATTAGTCCATTCCCACTCTGCTATAAAGGAGTGCTTGATACTGGGTAATTTATAAAAGAAAGAGGTTGAATTGACTCACATTCCGCATAGCTGGGGAGGCCTGGGGAAACTTACACTCATGGTAGAAGGAGAAGCAAACACATTCTTCTTCACATGATGGCAAGAAGAAGTGCAGAGCAGAAGGGGGAAAAGCCGCTTATAAAGCCATCGGATCTCGTGAGAACTCACTCATTATCACGTGAAGAGCACGGAGGTAATTGCCCCCGTGATTCAGTAGCCTCCGACCAGGTCCCTCCCATGACACATGGGGATTATGGGAACTACAATTCAAGATGAGATTTGGGTGGGGACAAAGGCAAACCCTATCAGGTTCCAAATTCTCTACTGAAATTATTCTTTTCTTCATTGTACATATTAAATAACTTAAACTGGATTCTATGTGGTTACAGGAATTAAAATACTGCCTTGAAAATGCATGCAGATTAGGCTAAGAAAGGGAACATTGATTATTGTTTTCTTACACCTCTCACGGCAGACTTCTCTTCCCAATAACCCTTTGACCATCCTCCAACATGCCGTATCAGCTTACTCCAGTTTGCTAAAACCACAAAACATGAACAAAAGTATGCCTACTTCCCTGTGGCAGAGCAATTAAAGATAAAAACTAATTTCATGAGTTATTTAATAAAAGTTATTTTGAAAATAGGGTAGGAAGTTGCTGAGAGAAACCGTGGAGTGAAAGAGAAAACAACCAAAAAATAGCTGCTGGATTAAAAAGGAATTAACTAATACATACTACCACATATGTGAACCTCAAATGCACTGTGTTAAGCACAAGAAGCCAAACTCAAAAAGTATAATCTTGGCCAGGCGCCGTGGTTCACGCCTGTAATCCCAGAACTTTGGGAGGCCAAGGCGGGCAGATCACGAGGTCAGGAGATCGAGACCATCCTGGCTAACATGGTGAAACCCCGTCTCTACTAAAAATACAAATAATTAGCTGGACGTGGTGATGGGCGCCTGTAATCCCAACTACTTGGGAGGCTGAGGCAGGAGAATGCGTGAACCTGGGAGGCGGAGCTTTGCAGTGAGCCCAGATCAGGCCACTGCACTCAGCCTGGGCAGCAGAGCAAGACTCAGTCTCAAAAAAAAAAAAAAAAAAACTCATTTATATTTTAGCCAAAACTCTGTAGTAAAGACAAACCTATGAGATAGAGACTAGACTGAGCAGTGTTTGCTAGGTATGGGAGGAAGGGAATAAATAAATTACAAAGGAGAATGAGGAAACTTTATGAAGTTAAGGGACCGCCAGACACCTTGACTGTGGAGATGTTTATCTGACAGCATATATTTATCAAAATTCACGGAACTGTACAGCTTTAAAAAAGATTTTGCTCAATGTAATTATACCTCAGTAAATTTTATAATTTGAAAGTGGGTGCTGGCCGGGCACAGTGGCTCACGCCTGTAATCCCAGCACTTTGGGAGGCTGAGGCGGGTGGATCACGAGGTCAGGAGTTCAAGACCAGCCTGGCCAACATAGTGAAACCCTGTCTCTACTAAAAATACAAAATTAGCCAGGCATAATGGCGCTTGCCTGTAATCCCAGCTACTTAGGAGGCTGAGGCAGGAGAATCGCTGGAATCCGGGGCACAGAGGTTGCAGTGAGCCGAGATCGCACCATCACACTCCAGCCTGGGCAACAAGAGCGAAATTCTGTCTCAAAATATATATATATATATGTATATATATATACATACACACACAGATATATGTGCTATCCAATTATCCAATATTATTTTTCGTATTCCTTAAATACAACTTCAAAAGATCCTCTTATAGGCATAGCCCTAGCTTCCTGCGTCCTGCTTCAACTGGAAGTTTTATCTCCTCTTCATCTTGTTTCTCATTTCCAAGGACCCCAAACCCATGTCCTTTTAATCTCCCCAAAATAACCCCCAAATCTCTTAAAACACAAATAATCAATTCACCTAAAAATAATTTATTGCCGGCCGGGCGCAGTAGCTCACTCCTGTAATCCCAGCACTTTGGGAGGCTGAGGTAGGCGGATCATGAGGTCAGGAGATCGAAACCATCCTGGCTAACACAGTGAAACCCCATCACTACTAAACAAATACAAAAAAGTTAGCCAGGCGTGGTGGCGGGCACCTGTAGTCCCAGCTACTCGGGAGGCTTAGCCAGGAGAGTGACCTCAACCTGGGAGGCAGAGCTTGCAGAGTGAGCCCAGATGGAGCCACTGCACTCCAGCCTGGGCAACAGAGCAATACTCTTTATTATTATAATAATGAATTATAAATAAATAATAATTTATTGTCAGACAGAGACATTTTTACTACTTATTATTTTGAAATAAATTATTCTTTTTACCTGATCATAACCAAGGCCTTCAGAAGTGTTTCTTTTCCTTCTTGTTTTCTTTTTCATGAAGGAACAATCTATCTCAAAGGGGGACTTACTGTTTGTATGTGACCCCTCAAATGCCAGTGGAAGCTATATGTTAGAGTCTTCCCCGCCAAACTTCCCAGTCCCAGATATAATTTTAAACAAGGGTTCTGCTGCCAAGACACGTGTTTTCTTTCTTTCCAGTAGCTCTCATGAAAAGGAAAGGTCTGAATACTAGAACATTCATCCCCTACTTGAAATTTATTTTCAAACTATCATTTTTGGTTGTCTAGTGTCTCTTCAGTTACTAGTCATATTAGTTGTTCAAATGACAAAAAAGAAAAAGTACTACCAATTTATCCATTTATTTGCTTACTTTTGTCCATAGATTTTCATTTAGAAAATATTTTACATTCAAAATGGATTCCATATTAATAAAAATATGTGTTAATTCACAAGGATAAATATATATTTAAAAATACTTTGCATAGTTGCCTTTAAAAGTATAACAGTAATTTCAAGCTTATGGGTATAAATAAGATTATCTCATATCTCTAGCCCCTCTCACCCATAGCTCAGCCAGTTCCCTGGGGTGTCATGCATATTAAAAGACAGTTATCCAGAGTCTTTCACATTTCTGCCAGTCTTCTGAACAAACGGGCTGGACAGGTATGCTTTAGAATATCTTATTGTATTAGTTAGGGTTCTCTAAAGCAACAGAACTAATAGGATAGGTGAATAAATGAAGGGGGGATTATTAGGAGAATTGACTCACTTAATCATCAGGTGAAGTCCCACAATAGGCAATCTGCAAGTTGAGGAACAAGAAAGACAGTCCAACTCCCCAAACCTCAAAAGGAGGGAAGCTGACAATGCAGCCTTCAGTCTGTGGCCAAAGGCCCCAAGAGCACCTGGCAAATCACTGATGTAAGTTCATGAGTCCAAAAGCTGAAGAACCTGGAGTCTAATGTTTGAGGGCAGGAAGCATCCAGCATGGGAGAAAGACGGAGGCCAGAAGACTCAGCAACTCTACTCTTTCCATTCTTGCTTTTATGCTGGCAGCTGATTAGATGGTGCCCACCCAGATAGAGGATGAGCCTGCCTGTCCCAGTCCACTGACTCCAATGCTAATCTCCTTTGGCAACGCCCTCACAGACACACCCAGGAATGGTACTTTGCATCCTTCAGTCCAATCAAGTTGACACGTAATATTAACCATCACACTTAATCAAGAATTTTTGTACAGGAAAAGACTTTGGAAGATAAAGATAGTTTCTCCCTTCAAGGGAGGCCTCTCCCAAGAGGGCAGATTTGTTTGCTGATCAAGGTAATAAAAATAATGTCTCTCTCCAAGGCAAGGGTTGGACAGGTTTGCTAGGAGTCCCTTTAAAAGATTGGGGTTCCAAAGCACAAGAGTACTCATCGGTAATGCAAACCCACTAGCTGCACCTCATCTTCCCAAGCCAGTCTGATTCACCCTATGGGATCTGGGGGAGAAGGGAAACAGATATGACCATAAAGCTCACGACGACTGTTGTGTTATGAGTAATAAAGTTATTTGTTTCTGACTCAGGAGCTTCATGTCTTCTACCAGCATTCATGAAACTGTGGAAACTAATTTATTAGCTTGAAAGCAACGTAAAATCTCAGACTTTTCATGGTTCTTGACAACATCATAGTTACAAATAAATTCAACTCACATACGTGTGCCTTGCTGATATCACCTGTAGGCTATTGGGGTAGTGCCCATAGTGTTGCCATTGGATCTAGATCACATCCCTATATATCTTCCGAAACCATGTACACAGCACTGCACCAGAACTGCTGTCAGCATCCACACTAAAGTGGCTGCTCTTCTTACAATGCTTCCTGGAGGCATTCTCTCCTTTTGATTTTCTAAGACTGCTACTCAAACCATTGATGCTATCACAACTGACTGCCCTACTCAGGCCTCTCTCACACGCTTTGCTACAAAATAAGGACAAAGCTTCTCTTTCCCGTGTGGTCTTTTTTGGACACATTTCATAGTAGGGCTGCTTGGTGCTAGAATTGTTACAGTTCAGTCTGGCTTTACAAACACATGACCTCATGGTCTCTCTCTTTCCCCAGGATAAATGCTCAGGGATAGCCGGTAGGTTAACCTGAGTTCAAGAAAAGCTGACCTAATGTAACCAGGATGATTCATCCTCTCTAGCTCTGAAATCTTATCACTGAGTCAAGCTGCATTTGATATACACTCTCCTCCATGGTCATAGATTTTCTACCAGGGGGCCCACAGTCACTGCTAAGTCATGGTAATTTGGATACTGCTATGGAATGAATTATGTTCCTTCAAAATTCATATGTTGAAACCCTACCCCCGATGTGGCTGTATTTGGAAATAAGACCTTTAAGGAGATAATTAAAGTTAAATGAGGGCATAAGTGTGGGGCCTTAATTCAATAGAACTCATGTTCTTGTAAGAAGAACTTTCTTCCCCCACCCTCTCCTTCTCTCCCCCCTCCCTCCACCCGCAATGCATGCACACAGGAAAGAGGATGTGAGTACACAGAGAAACTGCAGCTGTCTATAAGCCAGGAAAAAAGAACGCAATAGAAACCAATTGGGATATCTTTATCTTGGACTTCTAGCCTCCATAACTGTGAGAATCTGAATGCTTTTTGTTTAAGCCACTCCATCTGTGACATTTTGTTATGGCAGCCTGAGCAGACTAATACAGAAACTCCTGTTTCTTCCTTCCCCCTCTCCCACGATCCCATTAGCAGTGCAAACTCTGAATGAAAAGAATAGCTCATCAAGTTACTTAGGCTTTGGAAAATGCTTGATGTCAGTCTCTGGACTATTGTGGAATGGCAATTTGTCTATTTGTCTCGTCTGGAACATAAGATGTTTATTTATTTTTATTATCTTTTTCTTTTTTCTTTTCTTTTTTTTTTTTTTTTTGAAGCGGAGTCTTTCTCTGTCGCCCAGGCTGGAGTGCAGTGGGGCGATCTCCGCTCACTGCAAGCTCCACCTCCTGGGTTTACCCTGCCTCAGCCTCCAGAGTAGCTGGGACTACAGGCGCCCGCCTAATTTTTTGTTATTTTTAGTAGAGACAGGGTTTCACCATGTTAGCCAGGATGGTCTCGATCTCCTGACCTCATGATCTGCCCTCCTCGGCCTTCCGAAATGCTGGGATTACAGGCATGAGCCACCGTGCCCAGCCCCTATTTTTATTATCTTTTATTAAAGCTTCTATTTATGCCTTCTAGGTGGAGACATGAAAAGCAGTATGCTGGCTTATTCAGGGGAAAGACTTCACAAGTTGCTACCAAAAGGCTGATCTTGCAAGAATCAGGGCATTTAGGATGCAGCTTTAAACTTATAGGTCATAGACATTATAACACAGGAGTCTAAATGTTTGGAAATAAATAAATTGTATGTTTTTCTATGAACAACAGTGATCGACAAATCATGAAGAAATATAAGAGCTTCCTTCTATTTTATTTTTATTTTTATTTTAGAGACAAGGTCTCATTTTGTTCCCCAGGCTGGAGTGCAGTGGCACAATCACAGCTCATGGCAGTCTCAAACTCCCGGGCTCAAGCAATCCTCTGCCTCAGTCTCCCAAATAGCAATGAAACCCAACCCTCATTCTATTTTTACAACTTTAAAAACATTTTCCCTACCATCTTTAATGTTTCAAGCATGGAGAAACCATATGTAATATTTAACTCAATTAGGAAATATAATTAAATGCTACAAATATTAATATTTATAATTACAGTTTTTACTGTTTGTATAATTTTGTTTTCATATTTTATACCCAAATTTTCACAATAATGTCATTTTATATTTTTCTAAAAACTATTAAAATATAATGTTAATAGCACATTTTAAAGCCACTTGGCTATAAAATCATGATCCAAAGTTCCCTAAATAGCAATCTGTTATGACGGCATGCTAGGTTATAATCTGTCAGGAAGTCAAGAGGCCGTGAACAACTGTTTCCCACAGAGTACCTCTAAATGGTACACATGGACACATAAGATGTTTGAGAAAAATATTGGCCATAATTTCTCCAAATAAAAAATGTCCTTTTTGTTGTTTTCTTTT
>NW_012114566.1:5424095-5462364 GCF_000951035.1 Colobus angolensis palliatus
TTTCTTTCTTTCTTTCTTTCTTTCCTCTTTCTTTCTCTCTCTCTCTCTCTCCCTCTCTCTCTCTCTCCCTCTCGAGATGTAGTCTCATTCTGTTGTCTAGGTTGGAGTACGATGGTGAGATCTTAGCTCACTGCAACCTTAGCCCCCCGGAGTTGAAGTGATTCTTCTGCCTCAGCCTCCCGAGTAGCTGGGATTATAGGCACACGTCACCCAACCCAGCTAACGTTTGTACTTTTAGTAGAGACGGGGTTTCACCATGTAGGCCAGGCTGGTCTCAAACTCCTGACCTCATGTGACCCACCAACCTCAGCCTCCCAAAGTTCTGGGATTACAGGCATGAGCCACTGCACCCAGTCAAAAGCGCCCTTAAATGTAGTAGCTTCTGTTCTTCTTTTAGTATCATTTCCTAACATTTGCTCTTGATAGGGAAAGATAAAAAGATTTGAATATTTACCTGTTACTAAGCTTTGTCATTAAAAACTATTTAATTTGTAACTTACAATTAGTTACTATATGAGTCTAGTTGCACATGAAATAATTTCTGTTTTACTTTTGTAGCAGTTTATAGATGGCAGGCTAAATATGAAGAAAATTCATCTAACCTGGTCATTTTTCAAATGTCAGGGGCTGTTTTTTCATTGTCATTGGTTCACTTCTGTAGAAGAGACCAAGGCAAAACAAATAACTCCTGGAAATTTTGAAGGAGTTATTTATCAAGTGATTGAGACAATTTTGGGCTGTTTGCCCTCAGATTATTATTACTTTATTTTTATTATTATTATTTTTTGCCTCTCTCAGCTCTGCAGTATGAATTTCCCTGGATTCACTGGGATAAAACTGATGGAAAACCAGGAGAAGCCAGAATGTATTTCATCCTCCCCTGCCTCAGCTACTCCACCACTTCCCCGCCTCCCACCCATGTCTCTAGCTCCCACTAGAGAGGCCCATTGGATTCCAGCCTCTGTCACATTATCCTGGCCTCTGCACTCTGATATCATCCTACATTCTTTATGTCAATTGCCTACAGATGACAATAACTTTCTACCATTTCTGTTTGAGTTATCACACCACTCTCTCTGTGCCTCTATCACCTATATTATCAATTCCTTACCAAATTCCTCTCTGTTGTATTATATATTCTTAAAGTGGTCTTGATTTTCTCATGTGGATACTAATACATGTATGCATTTGCTTGTTTGTTTATATCATAACTTATGCTGTGCCTTATTCCAGAAAAGATTTAAAGCAATTTGGAGAAAATGTAAAATATAAGAAGATATATATCAAATATTAAAAAGTGGATTTTTTTTTTTTTAAAGCTGGGTACAAGGATAAACTAAACTAATTTGATGTAATAATGTCAGGTATAAAGCCAAACTAGCCCGGGCATGGTGACTCACACCTCTACTCCCAATACTTTGAGAGGACAAGGTGAAAGGATTGCTTGAGACCAGGAATTCAAGATCAGCCTTGGCAACGTAGCAAGACTCTGTCACTACAAAACGAAACACAACAACGAAAAAAAAATGAACAAACAAAAAAATGAAACTATTACCCAGGCATGGTGGAGTGAGTCTGCAGTCCTAGCTACTGCAGGTGTTGAAGCAGTGGGATCGTTTGAGCCAGAAGGTCAAGGCCTCAGTAAGCTATGATCACACCACTGCACTACATCCTAGGTGACAGAGTAAAGCCTGGTCTGTAAAACAAAATAAACAAATAAATAAATAGAGCTAAAATAATGCACAACTAGACTTTGGCAGTAGATGGCCCTTACATTTAATCTAAAGTTTCTAGTAGTAAGTGTAAAAAGGAAAACATGATTAGCTTGAAAATTGACAGGTAGGAAGAGAAGAGGAGAAGGAGGAAGAGAAGGAAGTCATTGTTTATTTAACTATCAGGATCCACTGTTATTTGTGATATCTGATTAAGGCACATGTAAGGTTTTATCTTTTTTAAATTTTTATTTTCCAAAAAGAAACCACTCAAGCATTCATGTGGCCATCTATTGTTGTTTAATTCACTCCATATCCGACCACTCTCCAATATTTCTGGAGTTGATTCAGTCCAAAGAGAGCTTTCATGATGTATCCTGGTCACGATTGGATTCTTCATATCCAATGAAACTGTCATAGTTAGGCACAGCTCCACCAGACCAGACACACTCTTTTCTCATAGAAAGGCCTCTTCTTTGGGAGCTCATGGGTAACTTCCTAACAAGGACCTGGGTGCAACCAACACTGGCTGTCAAAATGTCCTAATGGCATTGAATATTGTATGCACAATTTGTTTTGTTGCTTCCAAATGATGCAAAATACTTCATAGTGTCCATAGTCACATATCTTTTATTCATTTCCCAACATTATTTTCAGCACATTATGTTTGTGCTCTGTACGAGTATTTATTTGGGATATACACCTAGAACTCATTTCTCAGGGGCACAAAAGCCCAACAGGAAATAATTAAGATCATTAAGTACAGACAGATTTACTCCCAAAAGGGTTTTTGTCATTTATGTTCCCCATGATAATAATTTTAAAAGATTTATAAATATTCTTATTTTCTCACATCTCTGCTGATGTTTTTATTTAATTTTCTAATTTTTACCTACTGAGATTGTAAAGAGGTATTCCATTGCAGTTTCACTTTACTAATGAGTTTCAGCATTTTTCCATATAACTTTAAATCAATTATACTTCTTTGTAAATCAACTGCTCATCTTCTTTACCAAATCTTTGTTTCCTTTCTTTCCTTTGAAAGTTAACATGAATCATTAAAGAGAAATACAATTGATTTGTGTCACCTGAGGTCAGGAGTTCGCGACCATCCTGGCCAACATGATGAAACCACGTCTCTACCAAAAATACAAAAAATTAGGCCGGTCGCGGTGCCTGTAATTATGCCTGTAATCCCAGCACTTTGGGAGGCCGCAGTGGGCGGATCACGAGGTCAGGAAATCGAGACCATCCTGGCCAATAGAAACCCTCTCTCTACTAAAAATACAAAAGTTAGCTGGGCATGGCGGGGCGCGGGGTGGAGGGGCGTGCCTGTAGTCCCACCACTCAGGAGGCTGAGGCGGGAGAATTGCTTGAACCCAGGAGGCAGAGATTGAGATCTCGCCACTGCACTTCATTCAACCTGGCGACAGAGCTAGACTCCCTCTCAGATTAAAAAAAAAAACAAAAAGAAAAAAAAAAAAAATACCTGGGCTTGGCGGCGGCACGCCTGTAATCCCAGCTACTCAAGAGGCTGAGGCAGGAGCATCGCTTAACCGGGAGGCAGAGGTTGTGGTGAGCCAAGATTGCGCCATCGCACTCCAGTCTCGGCGAAAGAGCAAAACTCCCTCACAACAACAACAACAACAACAACAACAACAACAAAATACTATTGATTTGTTTAGGCTGACTTTCTAAGCAACAATTTTGATGAATTACTTTATTGTGATAATTGTATCTTTTCTGTTTAATTTAATTTTAGACATTTTTAACTCTGCCTCTTCATTTTCACGCTGCTGATAAAGACATACCCGAGAGTGGGTAATTTATGAAGAAAAAGAGATTTAATGGGCTCGCAGTTCCACGTGGCTGTGGAGGCCTCACGATCATGGCGGAAGGTGAAAGGCGCATCTTGCATTGGCAGCAGGTGAGAGAGAACGAAAAAAAAAAAAAGAAAACCAGGCGAAAGGAGTTTCCCCTTATAAAACCACCAGATCAGGTGAGACTTATTCATTACCATGAGAACAATACGTGGGAAACCGGCCCTGTAATTCAATTATCTGCCACTAGGTCTCTCCCATCACACGTGGAAATTTTAGGAACTATAATTCAAAATGAGGTTTGGGTGAGGACCCAGCCAAACCATATCCTCTCATATCTCACACTCTTTTTTTTTTTTTGTTCTTCTCTAATAGTTTTGATTATAACTGTGCAAAACACTATTGACGAAAATAGGCATTCTTTTTTTTTGTTTTTAAAGAAAATATGTTTAAATGCCCTCAATTAAATAAAACATTTGGTATAGTTCCCAAGTATATAGGCACAGTCTTTAGGGGGGCTTTTTTCTACCACTATTTTTCTGAGTTTTTAATGAAAACAAGTGTGATTTATTTTTCAGAACTATTGAAGTGATACTCTTTTTTATTATGTGGTCCTTCAATGTGGTGAACAATATTATACACTGCTTACCAATTATTAACATTATGAGTAGATGACAGTTATAATTGAAGCCACGTTGTTGGCTGGGGTAAATACCCGAGGTTCGTCATCTCACGCCAAGGATATTAAGTAGGCGGACTCACAAGAAGTGGGTTTAGAAGCAGAGGTTTAATAGGAGCAACGCTCTCTCTCCTGAGAGAGACAGAGGTGCCCCAGTGGGACTTCGGCCATCGGTGGAGCCCACAGGGTTTTACAGACAGGCTGGATGAGGCGGTGTCTGATTTACGCAGAGCCCACAGATTGGTTGGACCAGGTGTGACATTTACATAGTGCATGAGTAAACTAGCCACCCCACCTTAATCTTTCGTTATGCAAATGGAGTCTCTACTTGGCCAGTATGTTCCCTGTTCCTTACCTTGCCGTTGACAAGGAAAGGGGAAGATAGAGCCGCCATGTTGAACATGTCTAGCCTCAGGTAGCCTTTTCCTATGGGAACAGCTGCAGGCATTCACTCGTGCAAGCTTCCAGCTTTTATGTCTGCAGCTTGTTTTTTCAAGCTGCTCTTTATTAGATAATAAAATGATTTGGGGACTGCTTTTCATTAAAGGGAAAACCTTACTATCTGACTAAATAATATCTTCTTAACTCCTATATCGTAATTTTCTGTCATTAAGTATCTTCTATTTTTATTCTAAAATAAACAGTATTTTAAGAATTTTTAAAATTTTCCAACAAACTATTTAATTAAGATAGTTAAATTTTATTTAATAGCTGTGTATTTGCATTGATAAGATTGGTCTCTAATTTCCTTATTTCTCCTTATTCTTATTTTATGAGATTTTATGAGCTCCAACGAAATAAGTTGGCAATTAGTCTTCCTTTTGATTTTTGTGACTATTTGTTTAATATTTTTAAAACATTATTTGGAGGGGTAGATTTTAACCAATTTGTCTCTAAAAATGTCTGGGCATGAGATTTTTTGAGAAAGTATAGGAATTTTTGTTTATCATTTAATTTCTTTCATGAATACAGGTCTGTTAACATTTTTCTATTGCATGTTTTTTACCGAATTCTGCCATTCTCATTTTTCAGAAACGTATCGATTGTATTTTATTTTAAAATGTATTTTCTGCAATCTTTATAACATGCTTTGAAATTTTAATATTTTGATATTCCCTTTATTTTTTATATATTTTTCTATTTTCTCATTTAGTAAGTTTTCTACTGGTTCCCTATCTTATTAGTCTTTTCAAATAAACAAATTTAATGTTATTCAATTTCTCTATTTTTCTTTGTTCTTGGTTTTGCTGATATTTGGTTTATGTCTTATTATTTATTTCCTTCTTGTTTAATTATGTTTACTTTGGCAATGTTTTTCCAATTCCTTGAGTTAAATGATTGGCTCATTTAATTTCTCTCTTTTTTTTCCAACAAATGCATCTTGTTATAAATCCCTCCTTAATATTGTGTTTAGATAATAAATATTTCCATTGTATTATGTTCTAGACATCATAAGATAACATCATTTCTAATTTCTTCTTGAGCTCTAAGGTATTTAGTAATTTTTTAAAAAGAATTCAGGGGAATAAATTTTTGAACCACCTTCCAATTTATTTTAAACACACACACCCACACACACACACACACTAATTTGGTATGTATATGTCTTTAAAAGCAACTTATTTAAGCTGAGAATATTCCCTCAAGATAAATATATTCATTATCTCTATTTTAAAAAGGGGGAAAGTAAGGCATAGAGAAGTTACATAATTTATCCATGCTATAAAACTAGGAAATATCAAAGCTGAAATTTAAAGCCAATTGATGAATCTGGAGCTTTTCACTAGTATGATATCCTAAAACAAAATCAATATTGAACAATGATACAGAGTTTTTCAAAATGAAACTATGATAAAATAATGAATAGGTAACAGTAGTAATGAAATATGATTACTAAGAGAAAAATATCTTCTTAGATGCCTCAAACATAAAACATATAGGCAGTCAATTCCAAATACTTTTGGTAGATACAAAATTAGAAACTGTGTGAATTAGCTAATGAATATAAGCATCCAGGGGCAACAGATATAGTTGATAACCCATAATGAGATGTCCCTGTGGTTGTTTTTGCTAAGAAGATACATTTCCAATAAAATGTCAAACAAGGTTACCATTTAAGTAGTAGTGCTAATAATTACATTCTGAGCTATCACCTCATTGAATGGCATAATTTATTTATTGCACATTTCCACTGTGTTAAAAAAAAGTTTTTGTTCCTATGAGGGCTCTTGATTAACATTCTTGAAATTTTGGTTAACAGTTAGCTTGAATGGAACAATTTAGATCATTTTTTATGGAAGGGATTTTTGAAACAAACAAACAAACATATTTTCCTTCTATTATGTAGATATCTGTCCTGGGAAACAAAGCATCTCCTGAATAATACTGTCAGCTAAAATTACACAATTTCCAGCAAAAAGATTAAAAAAAATTCCCATGGATAACCGTAAGTTTTATTTATTTATTTATTTATTTATTTATTTATTTTTTGCTTACTAGTGGCTGGACTTCAGTACGTACAGTTCTTACCTAATCTGTAATCTCTGAGGTAAATAACTTTAATGTACACTCTTGTATGTTTTAGTCTAATATCCTAAGCGTAGAGACCAGAATACACTTGTGTTTGGCAGATATCAAGAAATTCTAAATTATTTGCATTCATCACCATGCATATTAACAAATTGCGAAGAGATCACATGTAATAGCTAACAAAACTTATTATGTTATAAGAAAAAGCTTTCAATTTGGGTATGAGCTCCAAAATAGAAACTATATGGAAATAGAAAGTCAGAAGATCAGAGGCTACATGTGTCAAACCTAACACAAATCTGAAATTGTGTTAATAATTAGAACTGGAGAATATTAATCTTAAAAAAGTGTCCACTCGCCTATCCAAAGTAAAAAACAAACAGACAAAACCAAAAATGTATCTACCATCCTCCCTGAAAGTTTCCAGCTAACCTTTTCTTAGCACTAGTGATTGAAAACTTGTTGAGGAAAGAAAGTTTAATCATCTAGCTTGCAATGCCAAGAAGACTTTTAACCTAGACAGCACTCAATAAATAAGCCAGATTGATAGAAAATATTTACAACACATTTATTTGACCAAAAATTTTTATTTAGAATCTATGAAGAACTTTTACAAATCTATATTGACAAGAAAACAATCATAAATGGTCAAAAGTCATAAAGAGATACTGGATTAAAAAATCAGCAAATGTCAATAAGTGCAATAGTCACCAGGAAATGCAAATTAAACCAGAATGAAATGCTGTTACTCTCTGAAACAGCCAACCCATGAAAAACAGATACTACTAAGTATGACAACTATATGGAATAAATGAGCATCCCATATATTGCTCATGGGAGGGTAAAATAATATGATCACTTTAGAGACCTGTTTGACATTTTATTATAAATTTAAACATATATCCATTGAATGCCCGAACAATTCAATTACTAGATTTTTATAAACGAAAAATGAAAACATATATTTATAAAAAGAGTTATTTATTACAGCCTAAAATGGGAAACAACCTAAATGTCTATCAGGAAGAAAAATATATGCATATATTGCAGTTTATTTATACAATGCAGGGCCAGGACCAGAGTAAGACAAGGAAGGTATGTGTGTGTATGCCCATAAGTGTGGATGCATGAGTGTACATGTTTATATAAATGTGCATATATAGGGACACACATACAAATATATGATATAAATTTATTGCAACTAGCTACATAACTTACAGGTTGCAATATGGAAATATGAATCCTCTTGTTCAAAAGGCAGAAAAGTAAGTGCCATTATTGTTCATTTTTGTGTTGCACAAAGCCAGTTTTAAATGCTAATAAGAGCGGGTGGTAGAGTATGTGGAATTACTGAAATTACACAGTTATTTCATAACTGAGCTATGCATGTGAAGTTTGTTCTTACCAGAATGATGGAAATGTACATTAATTCAACTGTATTTATTTCATTTGGATACAGGGATATTTAACCAATACTCACTACCTTCAGCTTATTGATTTATAAGGACTAATTGAAGAAAAAAGAATTATGGGTTGCCCTCTCTTTTCAGTTCTTTCCCATTCAGTGTCACCATTTTTAGCATAAGATGGTGACTAATAAAGGGAAGTAGGACTCCGAAAAAAGGATACGTTAGGGTTCCTTGGTTGCCCATGTTTCGTAAAATGCCATTTCTTACTTTCAGTGTTGGAAGCAAGTTCTGATTCAAAGGAATGTGTGACCTCTTCAGGCTGTCAACATCTCCACTTGCTCAGTCATAGACATAGCATTCTTCCCTTATATCACTTGATTATTGTTGAACTCCCATTCATTGCAGCTCCACCAGAAGTCTGTGCTGATGGAGCATCACAAAAGCTGTATGTGAATGGAGTGGCAAGAAAAGGCAGCAAACATACATATTTCATGTTTCTCTTCTGCTAATGTGCACGCTCCATTGTCCCATTGGACTTCACCTACAAATCATAAGTTCATCAGTTTTCAAGATACCAACAGCAGAACATTAAACCAAACATAGATCCTTCTGAACCTGAAACCATTTGAGACTACATATGTGGCATATGCAAAAAGCCAGCCTTTACCAGATGGATACATAGATTTTAGATAGATAGATAGATAGATAGATAGATAGATAGATAGATAGATAGATAGATAGATAGATAGATAGATAGATAGATAGATAGATAGATAATAGATAGATAGATAGACAAATATTGAGATTTTGTCTTAAAGATTTTGTCTCAAAGATTTTGTCTCAAACAAAGATTGATCAGTCTGTATTAGGAAAGCACCCTTTGAAAGGTGATATGGCTTGGATTTGTGTCCGTGCCCAAATCTCATGTTGAATTGTAATCCCCAATTTCCCAGTGTTGAAGGTGGGGGCTGGTGGGAGGTGATTGGATCATTGGAGCAGAATTCCCCCTTGCTCTTCTCCTAATAGTGAGTTCTCACGAGATCTGGTTGTTTAAAAGTGTGTAGCACTTCCCACTTTCCTCTCTTTCTCCTTCTCCGGCCATGGAACACATGACCCCGTCCTCTTCATCTTCTGCTATCTTTGTAAGTTTCCTGAGGCTTCCCCAGCCATGCTTCCTGTACAGGCTGTGGAATGTTGAGTCAATTAAACCTCTTTATAAATTACCCGGTCTCCGGTAGTTCCTTATAGCAGTGCAAGAATGGACTACTACAAAATGTAAAAGAGACTTCAGAGGAGAAACATAATGAGAAGTAATTGTAATCTGAATATATCTTGATGAGACGAAAGAGTTTGGATGTGGGCTTTGTGAGGAAAAGATAAATCAAAAGTGACTCAAGGTTTTTGGCCTGAGAAACTAGGAAAGTAGAGTTATTATGTAATGAAATGGCAGTGACTACAGGAGGAGGTGGTTTGAGAGATGAGAGAGATCAGAAGTTCAATTTTGGATGAACTAAGTTTAAGTGCCCATTATACATCCAAGTGTAAATGTCAATTAGGCAGTTGGATATGTGAGTCTGGAGAGCAGAGAAGACATCTGAGCTGGAGATTTAATTTGAGAGTAGTCAGCACACTGGTGACACGATATTTAAAGCCACGAGAAGTGAGAAAAGCTGATGCAAGAAGTAAGTGTAGATGGAGAAGAGAAAGGTGTGAGGACTGATCCTTGGATCACTTCACTATTTAGAGATTGAAGAAATGACGTGTGACCTACAATGGAAACTTCAAAATTAACTTTGGCAAATGACTTAATATCTCCAAACGTTTTTTAGTTAACTGTGAAGTAAGGATATTGACATCTACTTCTTAGGATTGCTGGAGAATAAAATACACAAATAATATTATCTAAACTATCCAGAATACACAACAAGATTGTCTTGTCACTCTAAGTGTATGCTTCTTTTCTCTGGTTCAGTTCCCGTCCTTTCCCCAAAGGTCTCAAAACAAACAAACAAATAGACAAGCTTATTTATTTACTTATTTTTATCACTTCTATTTGCTTTTGTAATGACCTTCACTACTGGTCAATTGCCCAGGACTGGAAACATGACTTATTTATCTTGGTGAGTACATTAAACACATTGGTTCACAATGAGGTTTTTTAATACTCTCCAAAGCAATGTCACTTCACAGTTCTTAAGAAGTCAGGATAATCAGGAATCTGACCTATAAGAAACATTGTTTTACATTTCTTATATGTTTCCTTTAACTTGGTGAACTAAAAATAATTTGAGAATGAATTTTTCATATTTTTCTTCTTCAGAGCTAAGAAAAATAACAGTGAAAATTTAAATATGATAGCACCTATGGGGAATAAGTAACTCTTCTAACCTACTCTAAGATCTAAGTTGAAAACTGAATGTTCTTTGGCATTCTGTAGGACTTACAAAATGTTAAGATAGCCTCCACTCTGATTATTCATAAATTTGAAGTGCCTCCATTTAACATTCAAGCTTGCAAAGTACCTCTCTTTGGTTTTAGTGGAAAAACAGAGCCTTTGACATTAATGATAACTTATATACAACTGTGTTAAAGGGCTTTAACTGAACCCAGGGAGAAAAAAATGTTACATCTAACCCTATTCAGAGCTGCCAAGCCTCTGATTTGGGTTATATACAGCCAAGTCAAATAATCACATATATTTTAGCTAAATCATTTTCCTTTCTTGCACAGCTTTTCTCAATGGCTAGCCATTGAAAAGATGCAAAACTTCCTAGTGTCTAAGAGTCAAAAATTGACCCTGATGTTTCTTTCAGTGTTTGACTTAAAGAGGTATGCTCTTAAAGAGTATGAAACTGGGAAATACTGGCCATCCTAGGGATGATGTCAGAACACAAACTGTAAAAGAAGAAACCATTCTGAATATATAAACCAGAGGGAATGAAATGCAAGAAACCAGCTAGACTAATGATGGAAACACTCCGGGAAACAACCAGGCCTTGGCTCTTAGATGGCGTTTTGGGACATGGCCTGGACCAGAGGGGAGCTCACTGCCCTGAAGGGTGAGTCCCAGGTCAGGCAGCATTCACCGCAGAATTAAATTAATACCACAGAATTTAATTAAATACATGTGGTATTAAAGGAATACCACAGAAATACAAAAGTTCTTTAAATGCAACTGTGAACAAAATCTGTGAGATGCCTGAGCTGGCTTTGCAATTCCACTGTTCTAAAATATGTAGCCCAGAGGCCTGAAGTTCATCGTCAAGTCTACCACTATTGACATTTGAGCACTCCTCCCAGGGGCCATAGGTTGGACCCACCCACCCTGCTGTTACTACTACAGCTGCACTCACCTACATGTACTACCTGCAGGCCTAGAGATGACTGGTTAATTAATAACCAGTGAACAGGAGACAAAAAGGCAACCCAGAGATTAACAACAATAGAAGTCCCTACATTCTCTAGACTAAAGAGACAAATTAAGAAGGTGGTTTTATCAGGGTTAAAGAACCAGGATTATCTAGTGGAATCTAGGGCCATGTTCACACTGACTTGTCAGCATATCCTTTTTATATAGGACAGTGGTTATCAAATTTTATGTACATAAATGTTACATGAGCAATTATTTAAAATGCAGGTTCCCAGAACTCACCACCAGAGCTTCTGTTTCAGTAGAATCTGATGTAGTGGTATTAAGCCCAGGAACATGTAAAACAAATACCCTTGGTGATTTTAAGATATGTCATCCCTGGGTCACATTTGCAAGTGCATCATTAAGGAGAGATTTTCATGGTAGACCAAATTATAACAAAACTGCTATTTGAAAAGAAATCAGCCCAATGTTGGGGGAGAAGTGATAGAATTAGAAAATGTTCTGAATGCATTAATTTTATGCATCCGTTAATGCCTGGCTCTTCCATTGCTTTTCTTAGATTCCATGCTGATCACATTCTATCCCTCTCAAGAAAAACATTTGAACTTAAAGGTATATACTAATTAGGATTCCTTAGATTGCAAGTGATAGAGACAGATTCAGGTTGCCTCAGGATTTTGTACCAAGTTACTGAGGAGTAAAAAGAGAAAATTATTTTAAATGACAGCACAGCTGCTCCTGTAAAACTGACATGGTAAATCATTATTTAGGACATTATATTTAACGTCAATTCTGGTTACCCAATAGAAGGTCTCATGACCTAGTCTTTTTTATACTCTCAGATACATGAGGTTTGCACCTCTACTTCCTTAGTCACTCTTATGACTCAGTTTTCTTATTCCCTCCTTCTTTTTGTATGCCTTTTTTCTCTCCAACTGCACATCCTCCTCAAATGATTCATTCATTGCTAACTCTGAACTTAAAGCTATTTATCTCTTTGCATTCAAAGATCACCAAAAATGTTGCAATCAAGTAAATGAGATAATGAGATAGTATCCTATATAGAGCCTATATTGAACAGAGGTCTCAGATTTGTTTACGTTCTTCAGCAAGAATCATATTCCAGTCCTACTTTAAGACTGCATGCCTCAATATTTCTTCACATGTTATTAATGGACCGTCACTCAAGTATTTTCAGCACAAGATTAATTTTACCAATTTCATTTTGCTTTTTTTCTAAAGTCCACCTCAAAATTATGAATACTTCACTGTTAAACACATGTGCTCACCAAATATTCACTACAGAAAATGAATTATTTGCTATTCAAATATTTCTACTAAAGATGTTTTCATATGATCTGTTTGCCTAATGTATCATTGCAGATCATTTATTATTCCAAGAATCTTTCTTATAAGAAGCTTACAACTGCTTCACTAAAACATTAATTAATACATACTAATGATGTCCGAAAGATATGTAGAATATATATAATCATATATTCTTTCTCCAATAGAATAGCACACAAATATTTAAAAGCATCCATTATGGCTCTCTTAAGTCTTTTTTTTTTTTTTTTTTTTTTTTTTGTGAGACAGACTCTTGCTCCATCACCCAGGTTGGAATGCCGTGACGTGATCATGGTTCGTTGCAGCCTTGACCTCCTGGGCTCAAGTGATCCTCTCACCTCAGCCTCCCAGTTAGCCAGGACTACAAGAACACTCCACCACACCCAGCTAACTTTTAAATTTTTGTGTAGAGATGGGGATCTCACGATGTTGTCCAGGCTAGTCTCAAAATCAAGCAATCTCCCCAACTCAGCCTCCCAAAGCATTGGGATTACAGGCATGAGCCACTGCACCCAGCTGTCTTAAGTCTTTTTATCTCCAGACTGAATTCACCAAGTTCCTTTAATCTTTCCTCATGGGTCAGAGTTTTCAGACACTTCATTGTTCTGAACATACACTTATTTGCCAATGACTCTGTTACCTTGTGGTATATAGTATTAGAGAAAATATTTCAAGTGTGAATGCCTAGTAGATGGCGTGACTAACATTCTTTATATGGACATGATATTTGATTAATACAACTTAATACCATGTCATGATAATATTTTTAGTGGCATGATCAGGGTGTTGACACATGCTGAACTTATCATGGTTAACAAAACACAAGACTTTACTCTGACAGTACAAAAGTGCTGCCATACTGTTTCTTCCTAGTCATTACCTACATAATCATTGTTTTATCTTTACTAATAAAGGCATAAATTGGCAATTGTTTCTTTTAAATTTTATATTAATTTTATTCTATTACTGATTTTTGTAAGAATGATTTGAAATATTAAATCATTTAATTTTAGAACTGAAAAATACATTTTCATCTGCAGAGTCAAAATAACCAGAGTTGACAAGATAATCTCTGTAGTCCAATGTTATTTGACCTATACATCAATTTGTATTTCATATACATCAATTCTGTATTTCTCTAATCCTATACATTTGTCATATACATCAATTCTGTATTTCTCTAATCCTATACATGGGTTATCTAAATATCATAACTGTAACTAGCAAAACCAATTTGGTTTCCAGTTAGCATTCACACCAACATGCATGAGTCTGGAGGAGGACATAACGTTAAGTAAAAAAGTCAGACACAGAAAGATAAATGCTGCATGTTCTCATTCATATGTGGGAGCTAAAAATAAAAATTTAGCTCATAGAAGTAAAGAATATTATGGTGGTTATTAGAGGCTGGAAAGGGTAGGGGGAGAGGAAGGTAGGGAGAGTATGATTAACAGATACAAAACCATAACTAGATGGGAGGAGTATGTTCTAGTGTACTATAGCACCTAGGGTGAATAGGTGTAACAATAATTTATTGTTTATTTTCATAAGTTAAAATAGAGGATTTTGAATATTCACAACACTAAGACATAATAAATGTTTATGGTGACAGATATACCAATTACCCTAAATTAAGCATTACACATTGTATGCATGAATCAAAATATCACTCTGTATCTTATAAATATGTACAGTTATTATATGTCAGCTACAAATAAATGAAAAATGTATAAAAAGAGAAAAAACATTAAATGAGTATAATATACGGCAAAAGTGGAACAGAATACGTATGACTCTTGGAGCTGTAGAATATATATTCTACCATATATGTCGATCACAACAGATGAATGAATAAATATAGAATGGAATAGTAGCAGCCTTAAGAAGTAAAAACATTCTGAGACATGCTAAAACACAGATTAATCTTGAAGACATTATGCTAATAAGTGAAATAAGCCAGTCACAAAAGACAAATAATCTACAATTCTACTCACATGAGGTACTTAAAGTCATCAAATTCATGGAGACAGAAAGATGATGATTGCCAGGGGATAGGGGTAATGGGTAATGGGAAGTTGTTTAATGAGTACAGCGCTTCAGTTTTGCTAGGTGAAAAATTGTCTGTGGATGGATAATGATGGTGAGTGTTGCACAACAGTATCAATGGACTTAATGCTACTGAACTGTGCAATAAAAATGGTAAAAATGATAAATTTCATGTTATGTACATTTTACCAGAGGTTTCAGAAATACTCTTCTAGACATTGGCCTGCACAAATAATTTTTATTAATTGCCTCAAAAGCAAATGCAACAAAATCAAAAGTAAACAAATGGGATTTAATTAAACTAAAGAGCTTCTGCATAGCAAAAGAAGCTCTAAATAGAACAAACAGACAACCACAGAATGGAAGTAAATATTTGCAAACTATACATTCAGTGAAGGACTAATATTCGAATCTATAAAGAACTTAAATGAATCAGCAAGAAAAAAGCAATGAACTCTGTTAAAAAGTGGGTAAAGTATATAAACAGACACTTCTCAAAAGGCATACATACAGCCAAGAAACATTTAAAAATGCTCAACATCGCTAATTATCAAAGAACTGCAAATCAAAACCACAGTGAGCTACGATCTCACACCAGTCAGAACGGCAATTATTACAAAGTCAAAAAATAACAGATGTTGGCAAGGCTGTGGAGAAAAGAAAATTCTTATACACTTCTGATGGGAAAGTAAATTAGTTCAGCCAATGAGGAAAACAGTGTGGAGATTTCTCAAAGAGTTAAAAATAAAACAAACATTAGACCCAGCAATTTCACTACTGCGTATATACCCAAAGAAAACTAAATTATTCTACCAAAAAGATACATTCACTTGTATGTTCATCGCAACATTATTCACAGTAGTAATGACTTGGAATCAACCTAGGTGCCTATCAGAGGGTGTGCTGGATAAAGAAAAATTGGTACATATACATAATGGGTTACTATGCAGCCATGAAAAAAGAACAAAATCATGTCCTTTCCAGCAACATGGATATAGCTGATGGCTGTTATCCTAAGCAAACTAATGCAGAAACAGAAAACCAAATATTACGTGTTCTCATTTGTAAGTGGGAGCTAAATTTTGGGTTCACATGAACATAAATATGGGAGCATTAGACATGGGGACTCCAAATGGAGGGAGGGATGTATTTTTTTGTTTTATCCCTTTCAATTTCACTAGAGTTTTATAACTTTTCTTGTAGAGATCTTTCACTTCCTTGGTTAACTTATTTCCAGGTATTTTAATTTATTTTTTTAGCTATTATAAATAGAACTGGCTTCTTGATATGGTCCTCAGCTGGATCATTATTGGTGTATAGAAATGCTAGCCTTGTAGAATGAGCTAGGGAGAATTTTCTCTTTTTCAATGTTTTAGAATAGTTTGAGAATAATTTGAAAGTTTGGTAGAATTTGTCAGTAAAGCCATCCAGTCCTGAAGCCTTCTATGTTGGAAGACTGTTGCCACCACTGGGACTCAAATACATCCTATGCTCATGGATCAGATGGATTAAAATTGTTAAAATGATTGTACTGCCTATAGAAATCTACATATTTAAATGCAATTCCTATTAAAATGCCAATTCCATTTTAAATGGAAATAGAAAAAGAAATTCTAAAATTTGTAAGTAACCAAAAAAGAGCCCAAATAGTCAAAGTGATCCTGAGGGGAAAAAAAGTTGGAGGTATCATGCTAACCAACTTCAAAATATATTACAAGAATATAGTAACCAAAACAGCATAGTCTTGGTATAAAAACAGAGACACATACCTATAGATCAATGGAATAAAGACAGAGTCTAGAAACAAATACACTTATTTAGAGCCAACTGATTTTTTACAAAGATGCCAAGAACAGACACTGGGGAAAGGATACCCTCTTCAATAAATTATGCTGGCAAAATTGGATATCCTTGGGCAGAAACATAAAACTGGACCCCTATTTTTCACCATATACAAAAATCAACTCAAAATAGATTAAAGATTTAAATGTAAGACCAGAAACTATACAATGACAAGAAGAAAACATATAGAGGAAAAACTTCAGGACATTGATTTAGGCAAAGATTTTGTGGCTAAGGCCTTAAAAGCATAGAGAACAAAAGCAAAATAGACAAATGAGACTTTATTAAACTCAAAAGTTTCTGCACAACATAGGAAAGAACAGAGTGAAGAGACAACCTGTTGAATGGAAGAAAGTATTTCCTAACTGTTTATCAAATAAGATACTAATATTCAGAATATATGAGAAACTCAATAGTTTCTAAAACAAATAATTCAATTTAAAAATGGGCAAAGAACATGAATAGACATTTCTTAAAAGGAAGTTGTGTTGGCCAAGTGTAGTGGCCCACACCCATAATCCTGGCACTTTGGGAGACTGATGTGGGTAGATCACTTGAGGCTAGGACTTGGACCAGCCTGGCCAACATGGCAAAACCCCATCTCTACTAAAAATACAAAAATTAGCCAGGCATGGTGGTACATGCCTGTAATCCAAGCTATTCAGAAGGCTGATGCATGAGAATTGCTTCAACCTGGGAGACAGAGGTTGCAGTGAGCTGTGATCACACCACTGCACTCCAGACTGCGTGACAGAGCAAGACTCTCTCTCAAAAAAGAAGGAAAAGGAGAAGGAGATTGTGTTAGGCCATTATTACATTGCTATAAAGAAATACCTAAGATTGGGTAATTTATAAAGAAAAAGGGTTTAATTGGTTCATGATTCTGCAGGCTGTTTACAAGCATGGGAGTGTCATCTGCTCAGCTTCTGGGGAGTCCTCAGGGAGCTTTTAATCATGGTGGAAAACATGAGGAAGTGTCTCATATGGCAAGAGCAGGAGCGAAAGAGAGAGAGTGAGCCACACACTAACGTGAACTCGCTCATCACCTACGGGATAATATTAAGCCTTTCACGGGGAATGCACTTCCATGATCCAAACATTTCCCAGAATGTCCTACCTCCAACACTAGAGGTTATATTTTAGCATGAGATTTGGTAGGGACACAGATCCAAATGATATCAAAAATATAAAAAAATGGCCAAGAAGTATATGAAAAAATGCCCGACATCATTAATCATCAGTGAATGCAAACCAAAACCACAATGAGATATCATCTTATCCCAGTTAGAATGGTTATCATTAAAACGTAAAAAAAAAAAACAGATGCTAATGAGTGTACAGAGCAAAGGGGACTCATACACTATTGGTGAGGATGTAAAATACTGCAGCCACTATGGAAAACAGTATGGAGAGTTCTCAAAAAACTAAAAATAGAACTACCGTACAACTCAGCAACCCCACTATTATTTATCAAAAAAAAAAAAAAATTATACAAAGGGATACCTGCACTCACATATTTATTGAAGCACTATTCACAATAGCAAAGATATGAAATCAAACTAAGTGTTCATCAGTGGGCAAATGGATAAATAAAATGGTATCCATACACATTGGAATACTATTTAGCATAGAAAATGAAATTATGTCAGTTTCAGCAACATGGATGTGACTGGAAGGTCACTATGTTAAATGAAACAAGTTGGGCACATAAAGACAAATATGTCATGTTGTCAGTATATGTGAGAGCTGGAAAAGTTAATATCATAGAGGTAAAGAATAGAATGATAGATACCAGAGGCTGAGAAGGATGTGTAGGTGACAGAGGCAATGAAGAGAGGCTGGTTAATGGGTACAAATCTACAGGTAGATAGAAGATATGTTTCAATATTTATAGTATAGTAGGATGACTATAGTTAGATACAATATATTGTATATTTCAAAGTAGCTAGAATAATGGACTTGAAATGTTCCCAACATATAGAGATGATACATACTTAAAGTAATAAATACTCCAAATTCCCTGACTTGATCATTACACATCCTGTTCACATAAGAAATAATCACAGGTACTCCATAAATATGTTAAATATGTATATCAATAAAAAAACATTTCAACATAGGAACTAAAATAATTTATCATATCAGCAGAAAAAAGCACATGACAAAATTTAAATATGTAAGAGCACATGAAAATATTAAAAAATTTTAAAAATAGTTATTAGCAAAATAGTAATAGAAGAAACTTCCCAACCCAATACAGAGCATCTGTATAAAATTCACAAGTAACACCATACATACTGGTGAAACACTGAAGGCATTCCTCTTAAGAGCAGAGACAAATCAAGGATGTCCATCTCCTTTCTGCTCAATATTGTATTGAAGTGTATAGCGAGTATACTAAGTCAAGATAAAGTAATAAAATGCATTTAAATTGGAAAGAAATAAATAAAACTATCTTTGTTTATAGACAAAATGATTGTAAACATCTAAGATTAGTAAAATAGTGAATAAAATCTACAAAGAAGCTACTAGAACTAAGAAGTGATATTGTTAAGGTTGAAGAATGAAAAATTCATTTAAAAAATCAATTGTATGTACTAACAACAAACAATTGGAAAGTAAATTAAAATGGAAATGGAAATTATGTATACAATAACATCAAAGAACAAAATTATAGTATCTGCTGATATAATATTTTAGTTTATTATGACAAATTATATTTACTAATTTTTAAAAACTTGAAATAGAAAGTTTCTGACAAGGGATAATTGAGCAAGATACATGAAATAATGCACTTAAAGGTACAAAATATTTCTGGGAGAAATTATAGGAATTGTAAATTCTTTGATTTTTGTGGATACATAGTAGGCATATCTATTTGTGGGGTACATGAGGTATTTTGATACAGGCATGCAATGTGTAATAATCACATCATGGGAAATGGGGTATTCATCCCCATATGCCTTTATCCTTTCTGTTACAAACAATTCAATTACACTTTTTCAGTTATTTTAAAATGCACAATTAAATTATTATCGATTATAGTCACCCTGTTGTGCTATCAAATACTAGGTCTTAGTCATGCTATCTGAAACTCCTTTTTTGTACCCATGAATCATCCCCAGCTCCTACCCACCTCCCCACTACCCTTCCAAGCCTCTCATGACCCTCATTCTACTCTCTGTCTCGATGAATTCAATTGTTTTGACTTTTACATCCCACAAATGAGAATGTGTGATGTTTGTTCTTCTGTGCCTGGCTTGGTTTATTTAACATAATGACCTCCAGTTGAATTCATGTTTATGCAAATGGCAAAATCTCATTTTTCATGGATGAATAGTACTCCATTTTCTATATGTACCACATTTTCTTTATCCAGCCATCTGCTGATGGGCTTGGTTTGCTTCCAGATCTTGGCTATTGTGAACCGTGTGGTAGCAAACATGGGAGTGCAGATATCTCTTCCATATACTCATTTTCTTTCTTTCAAGTATCTCCCCAGCAGTGGGATTGCTGGATCTTATGATATCTCTATTTTTAGTTTTCTGAGGACTCTCCAAACTGTTCTCCATAAGGTTGTGCTAATTTGTATTACCACCAACAGTGTACTAGTGTCCTCTTTTCTTCACACCCTCGTCAGTATTTGTTATTGCTTGTCTTTAGATACAAGTCATTTTAACTGGGGTGAGATATCTCATTGTTGTTTTAATTTGCATTTTTCTGATAATCAGTTATGCTGGATGCCTTTTCATAAGGCTGTTTGCCATTAATATGTCTTCTTTTGAGAAATGTCTACTCAAATCTTTGGACAGTTTTAAAAATCAGATTATTAGATGTTTGCCTATAGAGTTGTTTAAGCTCTTTATATATTCTGGTTATTAATTCCTTGTCAGATGGATAGTTTGCAAATATTTTCTCACATTCCATGTGATATGGTTTGGATCCATGCCCAAATCTCTTGTCCAATTGAAATCTCCAGTGTTCAAGGTAGGGTAGGGGCTGGTGGCATGTGATTAGATCATAGGAGCAGTTCTCATGAATGGTTTAGCACCACCACCTTGGTGCTACGTTCTCATAATATTGTAGTAAGTGAGTTCTCATGAGATGGGTTGTTTAAAAATATGTAGCACCTCTCCCTACACACACCTTCCTCCTGCTCTGGCCATGTGAGGTGCCTTCTCCCTCTTCGCCTTCTGCCATAAATGTAGGTTTCTTTCCTGAGGCCTCTCCAGAAGCCAAGCAGGTGATGCTACGCTTCCTGTACACCCTGCAGAACTATGAGCCAATTAAATCACTTTTCTTTATAAATTACTCAGTAATTACTCATGAAAGGAGTGGGGTGTTGCTATAAAGATACCTGAAAATGTGGAAGCAACTTTGGAACTGGGCAATTGGCAGAGATTAGAAGAGGTTGGAGGGTTCATAAGAAGACAGGAAGATGAGGAAAAGTTTGGAACTTCCTAGAGACTGGTTAAGGTGTTGTGAACAAAATGCTGATAGTGACATGGGAAGTTAAGGCCAGGCTGATGAGGTGTCAAATAGAAATGAGAAACTTATTGGGAACTGAAGCAAAGATCACTTTTATTATGTCTTAATGAAGAACTTGGCTCCATTGTTCTCCTGCCTTAGGGATCTGTGGACCTTTGAACTTGAAAATGATATTTAAAGTATCTAGGGGAAGAAATTTCTAAGCTGTAAAGCATACAAGGTGTGGTCTGGCTTCTTCTAACAATGTATGCTTATATGCATGAGCAAAGAAATGGCCTATAGCTGGAACTTATATTTAAAGGAGAAACATAATGTAAAGGTTTGGAAAAATTGCAACCTGGCCGTGTAGTAGAAAAGAAAAGCCCATTTTCAGGAGAATTCAAGCAGGCTGCTGAGCAACCACTTGCTAGATAAATTTGCGTAACTAAAAGCATGGCAAGTACTGATAGTCAAGACAATGGAGAAAAGGTCTTGAATGCATCTCAGAGGACTTCATGACAGCCCCTTCTACCATAGGCCTGGATGTTTTGCAGGAAAGACTGGTCTCATGCACTAGGCTTAGGGTCCCACTGCCCTGAATAGCCTCAGGACATTGCTTTCCACATTCTGGATACTCCAGCTCCAGCCTCAGCTCAAAGGGTCCTAGATACAGCTTTAGCCACTACTCCAGGGGGTGTAAGTCATAACCCTTGGCAGCTTTCAGGTGGTGTTAATCCTGTGGGTGCACAGAGTATAAGAGTTGAGACTTGGAAGTCTCCACCTAGATTTCAGAGGATGTATAAAAGACTGGATGTCCAGGCAGACATCTACTGCAGGGGCAAAGCCCTCATTGAGAACCTCTACTAGGGAAGTGTGGAGGGGAAATGTGAAGTTGAAGCCCCCACACAGAGTCCCCACTGGGGCATTCTCTAGTGGAGCTGTGAGAAGAAGGCTACCATAGTCCAGACTTCAGAGTGGTACAGCCAACAGCAGCTGACACCCCTCAGAATGGAAAAGCCACATGAGTTCAATGCCAACCCGCTGAATGTGGAAAAGGCCTTTGTAGGGGGCTGAACCCTGCAAAGCCACAAGGGTGGAGATGCCAAAGGCCTTGGGAGCCCACTCTTTGTATCAGGGTGCCCTGGATATAGAATATGGAGTCAAAGGTAATTGTTTTGAAGCTTTAAGATGTAATGACTGCCCTGCTGGATATGTTTTGCATGGGGCCTGTAGCCCCTTTCTTTGGACTGATTTCTCCCTTTTGGCATGGGAGTATTTACCTAATGCTTGTACAGTCATTGTATCTTAGAAGTAAATAACTTGATTTTGATTTTTTAGGCTCATAGATGAAAGGAACTAGCCTTATCTCAAATAAGACTTTAGACTTTTGAGTTAATGCTGGAATGAGTTTAGATTTGGGGTGACTGTTAGGAAGGTGTGATTGTATTTTGCAGTGTGAGAAGGACATATGATTTGGGAGGGGTCACGGGCAGAATTATATGTTTGTATCTGTGTACTTCCTCAAATGTCTTGTCAAGTTGTAATCCTCAATGTTTGAGATGGGGTCTGGAGGGAGGTGATTGGATCATAGGGGTAGTTTCTTAATAATGGTTTAGCATCATCCCCTGGGTGCTGTTCTCATGATAGTAAGTTCCCATGAGATCCCATCAGTTAAAACTGTGTGGCACCCGCCTCTCTCTTCTCCTGCTCTGGCCATGTGTGGTGCCTGCTCCCCTGTCACCTTCTGCCATGATTATAAGTTTTCTGAAGCCTCTCCAGAAGCCAAGAAAATGTCTGTATGGTTTCTGTACAGCCTGCAGAACTGTGAACCAATTAAGTCTCTTTTATTTATAAATTACCCAGGCTCAGGTATTTCTTTATAGTAATGTGAGAATGAATTAATATACTGTGGGTTGTCTCTTCACTTTATTGATTGCTTCCTTTGCTGTTGAAAATATTTTTAACTGGATGTGGTACCATTTATCCATTTTTGCTTTGGTTGTTTTTACTTGTGGGAAATTACTCAAGAAATTTTTGCCCAGTTCAATGTCCTGGATGGTTTCTCCAATATTTTCTTGTACAAGTTTTATAGTTTGGGGTCTTAGATTTAAGTCTTTAATCCATTTTCAATTGATTTTTATATATGGAAAGAGATAAGGGTCTAGTTTAATTCTTCTGTATATGAATATCTAGTTTTCTCAGCACCATTTATTAAAAAGACTTTCTTTTCTCCAGTGTATGTTTTTGGCACCTTTGTTGAAAAAGAGTTTGCTGTAGGTGTGTGGATTTGTTTCTGGGTTCTCTATTCTGTTCCATTGGTCCATGTCTGTTTTATGCCGTTTACATGCTATTTTGTTTTCTATAGCTCTGTAGTATAATTTGAAGTCAGGTAATGTGACTCCTCTAGTTGTGTTCTTATTGCGTAGGGTAAGTTCAGCTATTCTGGGTATTTTATAGTTCAATATAAATTTTAAGTTTTTTTTTTTTCTATTTCTATGAAGAAAGTCATTGATAGAGATTGCATTGAATCTGCAGATTGCTTTGGGTAGTATGAACATTTTAACAACATTGATTATTCCAATCCATGAACAGGAAATATTATTTTCAGTTTTGGTTTCATTCTTCAACTTCTTTCATCACTGTTTTATAGTTTTTATTGTAGAGATCTTTCCCTTATTTTATTAATTCCTAGATATTTAATTTGATTGTAGCTATTATAAATGGGATTATGTTTTTATTTATTTTTCAGATCATTCACTGTTGGGCATATAGAAATGCTACTTAATTTTATATGTTGGTTTTGTATTTTACAACTTTATTGAATTTATCAGTTCTAATTGTGTGTGTGTGTGTGTGTGTGTGTGCATGTATGTGTGTTTGTACTTAGGTTTTTCCAAATATAGAATCGTATCATCTGCGAACAAAGATAGCTTGACTTTTTCCTTTCCAATTTAGATGCCTTTTGTATTCTTCTCTTGTGTAATTGCTCTAGCTAGGACTTCTGATACTACATTGAATAGCAGTGGTGAAAGTGAGCATACTTGTCATGTTCCAGATCTTAGAGAATTGACTTTCATTTTTTCCCCACTCAGTGTAGTACAAGCAATGGGTCTGTCATATATGAGTTTTATTATGTTGAGGTATGTTCCTTCTATACACAGATTTTTGAGGGCTTTTATCCTGAAGGCATGTTGAATTTTGACAAATGCTTTTTTAGCATCAGTTGAAACAATGACATGGTTTTTGTCCTTCATTCTGTTGATATGATGTATCACATTGATTGGTTTGTGTATATTGAACCATCCTTGCATCCATGGGATAAATTCAACTTGATCATGATGAATGATCTTTTTAATGTATTGTTGCACTCAGTTTGCTAATATTTTGTTGAGGATTTTTGCATCAATATTTATCAGGGATATTGGCCTGTAGTTTTCAATTTTTGATGTGTCTTTGTCTAGTTTGGTATCAGGGTAATACCAACCTCATATAATGAATTTGGAAGTATTTCTTCTGCCGCTATTTTTTAAAATAGTTTGGTAGAATTAGAATTAGTTCTTCTTTAAATGTTTTATAGAATTCAGAAGTAAAGCCATCCTGTGCTTCTCTTTACTGGTTTTACTGGTTTTTACTGGGAGACTATTTATTATGATTTCAATTTCATTCACTGTTACTGGTCTGTCAGATTTTGGATTTCTTCATACTTCAATCTTGGTAGTTGTATAGTAGATAGGAAACTTGGTAGGTAGGAACTTGTTCATTTCTTCTAGATTTTCCAATATATGGCATATAGTTGCTCATAGTAGCCACTAATGATTCTTTGAATTTCTGCAGTATCAGTTGTAATGTCATTTTCTCATCTCTCATTTTGTTTATTTGGATCTTTTCTCTTTTTTTCTTTGTCTGACTAAAGGTTTGTCCATTTTGTTTAACTTTTCAAAAACCCAACTGTTTGTTTTATTGACTTTTTGTACTGTTTTATTTATTTTAATTTCATTTATTTCCACTCTGATCTTTATAATTTCTTTTTTTCTACTAGTTTTGGGTTTGGTTTGCTTTTACTTTTCTAATTCTTTAATACACAACATCATGTTGTTTATTTGAGGTTTTTCTTCTTTATTGATATAGGCACTTAGATCGATATACTTACTACTTAGTACTGCTATTGCTATATCCTGTAGGTTTTGGTGTGTTGTGTGAAATGAAATCATTTGTTTCAAAAATTTTTTCAATTTTTAAAAAATTTCTTCATTGACCCACTGGCCATTCAGGAGCATATTGTTTAATTTCCATATATTTGTATGGTTTCCCAAATCCCTCTTGTTATTGATTTCTAGTTTTATTTCATTGTGGTCAGAGGAGATGCTTAATATTATTATAGTTTTTCTGAATACTTTAAGATTTGTTTTCTGACCTAACATATAGTCTATACTTGAGAGTGATCCATGTGCTGAGAAAAAGAATATGTATTCTACAGCCACTGGAGAAAATATTCTGTAATTATCTATTAGGTCCATTTGGCCTAAAGTACAGACTATATCTGATGTTTCTTTGTGTATTTTCTGTCTGTGAGTTTTACCCATTCATGAAAGTGGGTTGTTGAAGTCTCCAGCTATTATTGTATTAGGGGTCCATCTTTCTTTTTTAGCTCTAATAATATCTGCTTTATATATCTCCAAGTGTTGGGAGATATATTTAAAATTATTTAAATTTTTATAATCTTTTACTAAATTGACCCATTTATGAATATAATGATCTGCTTTGTAAATTCTTCATAGTTTTTGTCTTGAAATCTATTTTGTCTGATATAATAATAGATAGTTCTGTACTATTTTGATTTCTATTGGCATGGAATCTCATTTTCCATTCCTTTATTTTGAGTCTATATGTGTCTTTATAGATTAAGTTCATTTCTTATAGGCAACAGATCATTGGATCTTTTTTTAAAATTCATTCAGCCTTGTAGGTCTTTTGATTAAATAGTTTAGTTCATTTACATTTAACATTATTATTGATTAGTAAGGAGTTACTCTTGTCATTTTGTTATTTGTTTTCTGCTTGTTTTGTGGTGTTCTTTCTTCCTTCTTTTGCTTTTGCATAAGCAAAAAGAAAACCTAATAAAAACGCCTATATCTTAACTTCATCTCCCTGTTTTTTAAGTTTTTGTCATTTCTATTTGTATCTTATTGTACTACCCATGTATGCAAAAGCTGTAGTTGCTATTTTTGATTGGTTCATCATTTAGTCTTTCTACTTAACAGTAGAGTAGTTTATACACCACAGTTACAGTGTTAAAATATTCTGTGTCTTTTTTGTGTGTAGTTACTATTACTAGTTTCTATTATAATCTGTTTGTTAAATTTATCTGATAGAATTCTGAATTTCTTTCCTGTGTGATCTTGAATTTCTATGAGTTTCCTTGAAACAGCTATTTTGAATTCTCTGACAGGTTATATACGTTTCTCCAGAATTTTGTACCTTCAGATAATTTCTTATTGCTAACTAAGATCCTTTTCTTTCTGATTGAAGTACTTCCTTTAACATTTCTTGTAGGAAAGGTCTGGCGTTAATGAAAGCCCTCAGCTTTTGTTTGTCAGAGAAAGTATTTATTTACCTTCATGTTTGAAGGATGTATTCACCAGATATACTATTCTAGGGTAATTTTTTTCTTAATTGCTTCAAGTGTGTCATGCTAATCTCTCCTGGCCTGTAAGATTTCCACTGAAAAGTCTGCTGCCAGATGTATTGGAGATTTATTATGTGTTCTTTTTTCCTTTCTCTTGCTGCTTTTAGAATACTCTTTTTTTTTTTAACTTTGGGAGTTTGATTATTATTATTATTACTATTTTTTTTTCATGCAGGGTCTCACTTTGCCACCCAGACTGAAGTGCAGCGATGCACTCATAGATCACTGCAGTCTCAACCTCTTGGGGTCAAGAAACCCTCTGGCCTCGGTCCCCCAAGTAGCCAGGACTACAGACATGTACCACCATGCCCAGCTAACGTTTGTATTTTTTGTGGAGAGGGTTTTTTCATGTTGCCCAGGCTGGTATCAAACTTCTGGGCTCAAGTGACTCTCTCAAAGTGTTGAGATTATAGGCATGAGCCACAATGCCTAGCGAAGACAGCCTTCTTTGAGTTAGGTGTGCTTAGTGTCTTATAACATTCTTGTAATTGGATATTGGTATCGTCCTCTAGGTTTGGAAAGTTCTCTGTTATTATCCCTTTGAATGAACTTTCTACCTCTATTTCTTTCTCTACCTCTTCTTTCAGGCAAAGAACCCTTAGATGTGCCCTTTTGGGGCTATTTCCTAGATCTTGTAGGCATCCATTATTGGTTTTCTTTTTTTTTTTTCTTTTTTGTCTCCTCTCACTCTGCATTTTCAAATACCCTGTCTTCAAGTTCATTAATTCTCTTTTCCACTTGATCAATTCTACTATCAAAAGATTCTGATGTATTTTTCAGTATGTCAATTGAATTTTTCAGAATGTCAATTTGCAATTTTCTAGAATTTCTACTTGATTCTTTTTAATTATTTCAATCTCTTTGTAACATGTATCTGATTGAATTCCAAATTTCTTCCCTGTAGTATCTGGAATTTCTTTGCGTTTCCTCAAAACAGCTATTTTGAATTGTCTGTCTGAAAGGTCATATATCTGTTTCTTCAGTATTGGTTCCTGGTGCTTTATTTAGTACATTTGGTGAGGTCATGTTTTCCTGGATGGTCTTGATAATCGTAGATGTTCATCTGTGCCTGGACATTGAAGTCTTAGGTATTTATTGCCAGCGTCTCAGTCTGGGCTTGTTTACACTCATCCTGCTTGGGAAGGCTTTTCACATATTCCAGATGACTTGGATGTTGTAATCTAAGCTGTGTCTGCTTTCAGGGACACACCAAACCAAGTAACTTCATGGTTCTTGCAGAATTGTGGAGGTAATACCTTGTCTTTAATGGGATCTGGATGAATTTTTTGGATTATCAGGCAAAGACGCATTCTTTTTCCTAACTTTCTCTCAAACAGAAAAAGTTTCTCTCTGTTCTGGGCCACCTGGAGCCTGGAGTGAAATGACATGAGCATGTCTATAGCCACCACTACTAGGACTGTGTTGGGTCAGACCTGAAGCTTGCACAGTGCTGGGTCTTGCCCAATACCTGCTTAACCACTCCCTGGCTACTGCCTGTGTTCACTCAAGACCTTGTGGCTCTACTATCAGCAGGTGGCAAAGCCGCTAGGCCTGTGTCTTTTCTTTAATGATGGCAAGTTCTCCCAGGCCCGAGGCAGGTCCAGAAATTCCATCTGAGAGCCAAGAACTAGAACTAGAGCCAAAACCTTAGACATTTACCTAGTGTTCTTTTGTATTGTGGCTGTGCTGCTACTCAATTCACAAGATGCAGTTCCTCCCACTCTTCCCTCCCCTTTTTAAAGGCAGAGGAGCCTCACTCCATGGCCACTGCCACCACAGGCCCACAGGGAGTACTGCAAGACTACTGCTAACGTCCCCTTAACCCTTTTCCCATTTAGGAAAAAAAAAAAAGTACAGCTTTCTGCCAAAGCTCATTTAACTTTACATAAACATGGCCTTTGGGGCTGAAGCAAATCTGACTGATTTTCAATGTAAAAATAAAATATAAACACTATTCTTGAAGTTATTGCTAAACAGAACTAACATCAGAACCATCTGAATCATCAGAATCATCTATTTTGGAAAAATCAGATTCATCAAATGAATCTTCAGCCAACAACTGTTCAAGAAAGATGTTAACATCACCATAGGAATACTACATTTTATAGGATTTGACATTTTCAGCAATCGAGAATTACTATATTTTATAAATGGAAATACCACTACTAAAAACAGAATGCTATAAATAGAATGATATATTTTGTTTCCAAAGTCAATACACTAAAGTGATGTGAACATAATAAAAGTGTGGTATTTCATGACAAAATTATCTTTGGGTAAACACTGCAGCCACAAGTGCCACCAGTGAGTATTCTTGGGGCAAACAGAAAAAAGTTTATGGCCCTTGGGCTCTTAAGTCAGCTTGTGGTGAATGCTGCCTGACCTGGGACTCACCCTTCAGGGCAGTGAGCTCCCCTCTGGTCCAGGGCATGTCCCAAAATGCCATCTAAGAGCCAAGACCTTGAATCGGGGACCCCAAGAGCCCATTTATTGCTCTAACCTCTGTGGCCAAGCTGGTATGTAAGGTGCAAGACAAAGTCCTCTGCACTTTTACCTCTGGTTTTCTCAAGCATAAGGAGTCTTGCCTCATAACCATCACAGCTGGGAATGTGCTTAGTCTCACCTAAAGTCAGCAAGTCTCAGAGTCTTCCCCAAGGCCCACAATCTACTACTTGGGTATCACTCAGGGTATCCAGGGCCCAAGAGCTCTTTAGTTATCAGGTGATGATTTCTGCCAGGATTGGATCATTCCCTTCAAGGCAGCAAGTTATCTTTCGGCCCAGGATTTGTCTAGAAATGTCAACCAGGAGCTAGGGCCTCAGAAGGGCACCTTGTGACTCTAGCAGGTGCCCTATCCTGCTGTGGCTGAGCTGGTATCCAAAGTGAAAGACAAAATCCTTTCCATTCTTCCTTCTCCTCTCCTCAAGCAGAAAGAAGGGGTCTATTTTGGAGCTACAAACTGTGCAGCCTGGGGTTACAGGAGGGATAATTTCAGCACTTTTTTATTTGCCCTAGCTTGTGTCTCAGTAGGTCATATGACCCCCTAGTTCACTGGATCTGGGCCCAGTTCAGCACTTGGACTTATCTAGAAGTTTCAGTTCTTGTTGCATAGGCTGACATTCAAGTTTATTTGGTGACCAATAGCACTTTAGCCCACAGTGGCAAGGCTTGTGGGAATTCAAGTTCCAACCACTAAAACCAGTGATCCCCCTCTGGCTAGGGCAGGCTTAAATGCTCCCTCCATGGGTGGGCAGCAGCTGAATTTGGTCCAGTCTTACTTTTTGCTATAACAGGGTAGCACTAAGTTCAATGACTCAATTTGGTTGACTCTCCCTCCTCTCAGGACACAGAATCACTCTCTGCACCTTACTGCCACTACTGGGTGATGAGCAAGGGGTAGCATTGGTGATTCAAGACTGTTTTTCCTGCTTCTTCAGTGCCTCTTTCATATATCAATGTTAAAAGCAGGTACTGTGAGTGCTCACCTGATTTTTGGTTCTTATGAAGGTGTTTTGTGTATGTGTGTGTGTGTGTGTGTGTAGATGGTTGTTAAATTGATGTTCCTGCAGGGGGGATAATTAGTGCAGCCTTCTATTGCACCATCTTGCTCTACTCTTCTCTCTAGAAGTGTTAAATAATGGAGAAATGCATTGTGTTCATGAATCAGAAGATTATATATGGATGTAATTTCTGCCCAAGTTGATCCACGAGTTCAATACAGTCCCAATCAAAATTTTCATAGGCTTTTTCTTGGGTAGATATTGACTGCTGATTCTAAAATGCATAGGAAATGAAAATAGCTTAGACAAATGTAAGCAACTTTTTCTAAAAAAGAAGAAAGTTTAAGGTCTAATCCTATCTTAATTTTATTTCCAGACTTATTAAAAGCTGCTATAATCAGGATAGTGTGGCATTGGCATGAATATAAACAAATAGTTCATTGGAACAGACTATATTATCCAGAAATAGATTCACACATAGTTTTTCAACTGATATAAACAAGGCAATTCATTGGAGAAATGATATCTTTTAAAAATGGCAGTAGCAATTGCACATCCATATTTTAAAAATCAACTTTAATTCCTCTTTTATACCTTAAACAAAAATAAATACCAAATGGATCTTACACCTAAATGCAAAACTTTGAGCTTTGAAGCTTCTAGAAATAAAATGAAGTAGAAAAGTTTGTGTGCTTTTCGGTTTAGGTAAAGACTTATTGGATGCAACAAGAAAGCAGGATTTTTTTTTTTGAGACAGAGTTTTGTTCTTATTTCCCAGGCTGGAGTGAAATGGTGCAATCGCGGCTCACTGCAACCTCTGCCTCTCAGATACAAGCGATTCTCCTGTCTCAGCCTCCTGAGTAGCTTGGATTACAGGCACATGCCACCATGTCCTGCCAATTTTTTTGTATCTAGTAGAGATGGGGTTTCACCATGTTAGTGAGGCTGGTTGCAAACTCCTGACCTCAGGTGATCCACCCGCCTGGGCCTCCCAAAGTGCTGGGATTACGGGCGTGCACCACATGCCCAGCCCCATTTTTAAAAATGTTAAATCAGACTCCATCAAAATTAAAAACTGCTGTTTCTTCACAGATACTGTTAAATTCACTTTCAGTTGAAAAACATTGAGAAAACCAGCCACTCTCTGAGACAAAATAGTAAAAAATACATATATATATCTGGAATAAATAAGAACTCTCAAAATTCATTATTAAGAAAACAAGTGACTCAATAAAGGAATAATTTATGACTTACAAAGACACTTCAACAATAAATATAAATAGTGTAAAAATAAGCACATAATAACATTCTCACCATCTTTCCATAAAGTAAATGAAAATTAAGATCACAAGGAAATATCTACTCATTTACTCATTTATGAAAATGATTAAAATTTTAAACACTAATCATATCAACTGTTGGTGAAAATATCAAAGAAATTAAACTCTCATATACTGTTAAAAGGAATGTAAAATGGTACAACCACTTTGGAAAACAGTTCAAAAGTTTCTAAAAATGTACATCTACCATATGATCCTTTATATTTACCCAGAGAAATGAAAGCATATATCCACACAAAGGCTCATATATGAATGTCCATATCACCTTTATTTTTAGCAACTAAAAGCTTAAAAGTACCCAAAAGATCTATTGACATGTTTAACAACAAGAATGGATCTTAAAATAAATTTTCTGACTGACAGAAATCCAGACAAAGAATAATTCATACACTATGATTCTATATACACAAATTTTTGCAAATGAAACTAGTCTACAGGAACAGAAAGTATATCTTCCCTGGGATGCTAGGGGACAGGTGAGATAAATGGATTACAAAAGATCATAAGGAATACTTTCTGGCAATAGATGTATTTATCTTGATTGTCACAGTGGAGTCAAACTTATCATGTTTTATTTTATAAATATGCAAAGATTATCATATGCCAGTTATACCTCCATAAAGTTGTTAATGTTATTGAGGAATTAATAGCCGTTTGTGTGGATTATAGCTATCAATATTACTGACTGGACTGTTAAAACTAAGAAAAGTTAAAGGTATACAGTAATTTATTTTAAAATAATAATAACTTTATTACATGCTGGCATAAGTAACATTTTTATGAAAATAACTAAACTTACTGAAAACTGGGACAACAGTTTACAGTTTTGCAAATCTGCTTTTAATCCTGACAATAGAAGGCAACTAGATTCTCATACGATTTTGCTTTCAATCTATTGGTATATGTTGTACTGGTTGATTAAAGAAAATGCAGACTCACACAGATACATAGTTGAAAAACATAATAGTGTTTTAATAGAGTTTTCAAGTAATTGTGACCATTATTTGATGTTATATCAAAACTCAACAAGTGGAAATTTCTTAAAGGTGTGTTGCAATGTGAAAATTCTAATTATATCAATACATTTTACATGCTCTATTACATTAAAACCCATTATGCTGCAGTGCACATTGAATGGATTTTATCCATGTGTGGATGGCTCATGGACTGTAAATGAGAAAAAATCTTGATTCTCTGAGTTCTGTAGTTCTTTCCAAGTTATAACTAATTTCATTCTACAATGTCTAAGTAACAAATTTCAGTTTCATCTTGAGAAAAGAGACTATTTTTTTTACCTATATCACTATTTGCTAAGTCTTTGAGTTGATATTCTGTATAAGTAAGTAGTTAAGATCATCCCCCTCTGAGTAAATCTCTTAACTCCTATCTCTTTATGCTTATTGTTATACAGGTAGAAACTGTTCTATTACAAAATTAATATTCATATTATTCTTATTATGGAACATGAACCCTTCAAGATCTGGATCCTCAAATATGTTAACAGCCTTCTTACCATCCTATTTGCTAAACTCAAAGTTTCCAGAATTCAACTTGCTTGTACACATTTTGTCAACTTTCCGCACATCCACAAGTATTCTTATTCTGGAGAGCTAGTTATCTTCTTGACCGAAGAACTTTTATAGTCTGCTAAAATGAGATTCTTTGCTATTATTTGAGACAAGCTTCCTTTACCATTTTGATTGAGATCGGGGGTTCCTTTCATGGACTGACGTAATAGCTGATCCTACCACTGTCTTTGTCTTTTTATGAATTGAGGAAACGCACTCCTTCCATACACAGGAGTTGGCAGCCTAATGGAACCTTATTCAGTGAGAAATAAGCAGGTCTTTCTCTAGCTGCAAACAACCTCCAAGTAGGCACAGGGATAGAAGGAAATAATTGGCTGGAACTTTGATCATCATGCATCAGTCATCCAGGAGTAGGAGTTGTTATAAGATGACAGTATGCAAAATCCTTTCCTCCTGTCCCAACCCTCTCACAGCACATTTTCTTTTCATTATATAAAAACATCCCCAGGTAAACTATAACCAATTTGAGGGAAGAATCTCTGCTCTACCTGTGTCCCCAGGGTGCAGCACAGAATCTGACACACAGAAATTTTCACCATATGTATGTTGAATAAGTGAATATTTGATGAAACATATCAAGATGAATATCTATCTGCAAGAAAAAACAATGTTCATCGGGGACTTCTCTCTGAGCTCATGTCATGGTATATATGTCTTGTATCCTTCAACTGTCAAATTCAATACACCATCAATCTTCATTTGATAGATTAGTGTGAAAATTTGAAGCATTAAAATGGAATCATTCGTGGGAAAAGATTTTTTTATTTTCAAAATAGAAGTGTGAGGCATGAAAAGTACATGAATAAATATATTTGACATATTAATTTGGGTAATAATTGAAGGAGAGAAAATAAAATTTTCAAACCTGCTTCTAGATCATGGAAGGTTCAGAGGGAATGAAATGCCATGGAAGAGCACACATTGTTAACCTTGATGAGAATGGGTAGGTATGCTGGCTAAGTTCCTTTCTGGCCATGTGAATTTGGGCAGATTGGTTATCTACTCTGATCACAGATTTGTCATTTGTAAAATAAATGTATCATTTCTTCCGTTGTAAGATTGTTGTGAAGGTTTAAAAATGAATGATGCATATAAAATACCTAGAATAGTATTTTGAACATTGCAGGGACTATTTGGTAGTTCTCCACAATTAAATATGTGATACAAATAAGAGAGATATATATCTGATATATATCTCATATTACATGAAGTACAAGACTCTAAATAATTTTAGATCTGAATGAAGTTCAAAGATGATAATTGTTTATTTTATTGATGGGTTATATCTGTTTTGGACACTTCCTCATATTGTCATATCAGTGATAAATACATAAAAAGGTGTACATTTAAAAATATTTGTCAATATGCAGAATTTTAAAAATGCTTATTTGCTTCAAGTTGACTCCTGAGGAGCCACTAAAACAAAAGAGAGAGAGAAATGCATAGTTGCTTTATTATTTAATAATGCACCTGGCTTCAGATAAACAAAAACATAACCTATAGCAACTTTGAAATTTGAGTTTTGTTATACATACCATAAAATCTTGACAGGAGGCAGCACAGAGCTGGTAAGGAAGCTCAAAGTGCCAGGAAGGATGCAGGTTCTTTTTATTTCTGACCACTGAACTTTCATCCCGCCTTTTCCATCTTTTACAGCGTTCGGTCTCATGCTTATTCTCCCTAGTTGGCAGGATAAATTTTATACCCTCAGGGTTCACTTGGCTGCCCATAGCTGCAAGGATGAATGGAAGTTTAATTTTTAGCTTCCCAGAACTCAGCAGAGGAGAGCAAGTGAAGAGATTAGGAAGCATATTGATTTAGGCCAACTACAATATCTTCTACAGCAACAAATCCACCTGTGTACACTTAAAGGCTATCATACACATGTTTGAAATTAAATTTAAACAAATTTATCAGTGTTCTACATTATACTTCTTACTTCAATTGCTTTTGTATTTTAATATTAAAAATGTCAAAAGCAAAAAAATGCACCCTGTTTTAATACTGAGTGTTTAATAAACATGTGTCCTAAGATTTTCATATATAGAAAGTTTGTCGAAAGAGGTATTAGCTTTATTTTGTTCACCCCAATAATTCAAATTAGATTTTAGCTTACATGAATGCATATTGTCATTTAAAAAGGTTTATGGCAATTATAAAATATCTTAGATTTAAACACTTTAAGTACTTTTTCAAATAAGACATAAATTTTGTGAACCAATTGTAAACTTGTAATATGTAGATGGTCTCTTTTATTTTTACTTAATATTTTATAATAATAAGGCATTATTTTGAATAGTGGCAAATGAGACTATATAATTTGTGAAAAGAAACTGAGTTACTAAATAGAATCCGACACCACTAAGTAGGGAATAGATTTGTACATTTCTGAAAGATCTGTCAGTAGATCGGAGAGCTTTATAAGTGGGTGTGTCTTTTGTATTAACATCAAATCTTTAGATGATAATTTACAATATTTATATTTTATTTTTATGTACTTATAAAAGTGATTTTTAATCATTTATCAAAAACTAATTTACTTTGTGCATATTACAGTAAAATTAGGCAAACTTGACTTGAAATAAGACATAACTTTGGAAACTTTCAACATTTTTATATCCTTTTTTAGCCAATCAGAATTTTTGTCTTCCTTGCTACTATTCCTGGTATCTGCCTCTTATATTTAGCACTCATTAACTTAGTTTTTATTGAAGTAGGAAGCACAAAATATCATATCTAGTTTTCTTTTTGTTATTTTAGAACAAAACCAAATATGTCAAATGAGCTCCATTTATCTTATAATAATTTCTTAAAATCAAGATACATTCATATAATTATTTTCTTTGTTCCTTTTTTCTCCTTTTCTATTTTTTGCTACATATTTATTGTAGCAACATATTTATTGACCTGCTACATATTTATTGACCTGTTTTTATTCATTTATATAAGTATTTACCATGCTTATGAATGTCTGTTTCTTGGACAAGAAAAGACACATGGAATTGTCGCATTTAAAAGTATGTTTTGGAAACATGTTTGCCTAGAGACATTGGTAAGGGATGTCATTTGTAAGAGGATCATGGAAGCCAAGGAGAATTTACAGAGAAGTAGAAGGGCAGGAAGACAGATGTATTTATTGAGACAGTGTAAAGATATATAAGTAGTGTCAGTAATATTTAGTGATAAGACTAAAGGATTAACACATAAATTTTGAGAGAAATATACTCTTCACATGGTTTGTGCAAAGATGTTACCAATATATTTTTTAAACTTAGAGGGTGTTTCTGGATGAGTTCAGGATTTAAATCAGTGAATTTGGGGTAAAGTAGATTGCCTTTCATAATGTGGGTGGGCCTTATCCAAGAAGTTGATGGCTGACTAGAACAAAAAGACCAGCCTCCCCAAGCAAGAGACAGTTCTCCAGCAAACTGTCTTAGGACTTCATCTGCACAGGTGCCTATTCTGGGTCTCTAACCTGCCAGCCAGATTTAGGACATGCCAGCCTCCATAATTATGTGAGCCAGTTTCCACATAATATGATTGCGTATGTAAAACATCCAAAAGAATCTATAAAATACTATAATTAAAACAGAAACTTTGATACCTCTATACAAGGTCAATTAAAAATAAATTGCATGTTTATATGCCAGCCATCAAGAATTAACTTAAATTTTAAGAATTATACTGTTTACCATATAATTCAAGATGGACAAGTCTCCTGCAAAGAAAATTATAAAATATTATGGATTGAAATTGGAGAAAAGATGAATAAATAAAAGAAATATTCACAAATTCAAAAAAGGATATTAGTATTCCCAAGACATTCTTAGGTTTAATGCAATCAAAAACCCAGAAAGTTTGTAAATATTGATAATTTGATATGAAAAATCATATAGAACTAGGAAGAGCTAAGAATAGTCAAAATAATATTGAAAAAGAAAGAAAAAATGTTAGACTCATAATACCATAAATCAAATATATTATAAAGTTACAATAACTAAGAAAGTATAATAAGATTGATAAACACAACAATTTAATAGAATAGGGTCAAAAAAAACAACCACACATTCATAGTTACAAAAGTATCACTGATGTTCAGTTGGTAAAGGGACCCTTCCCAGAATATAGTGCTGGGTTAATTAATTCTCCAAATGCACAAACAACCCATTCTAGATGGATTGTAGATCTACCCATAAAACTTTTTAAAAACTAAAATGAAAAAATTGTTATATTTAATTGGAGAGTCACTAGCCACATGTGGCTATTTAAATTTGAATTAAAAATTGAAACTTCAGCCAGACTCAATGTCTCACATCTGTAATCCCAGTAGTTTGAGAGGCCAAGGCAGAAGAATTGCTTGAAGCCAACAGTTTGGGATAAGCCTGGGAAACATAACAACACTCTATTTAATTTAGAGTGTCTCTAAACAAAATAAAATAAAAACTCTACAACAAAATATAAAAATTAGATGGGCAGAGTGGCTCGCCCCTGTCATCCCAGCTACTCTGGAGACTGAGGAGGAAGCATTCCTTTAGCACAGTAACTTGAGGCTGCAGTGAGCCGTGATTGCAGCACAGTACCTCAGCCTGGACAACAGAGGGAGAGTCTGTCTCTAATAAATTAAATAAAAAACTTATTTTATCAGTAGTAATAGCTACATTTCAAGAGCCCATTATTCCTACATAGCTAGTGTCTATTGTAACGATCAGCACCGATTTAGATATTTTCCTCATCATGGAAAGTTCTATTGGTTAGCTTGGTTCTGGAAAATAACAGTGGAGAATTTCTTCATAAACTTGGTATAACAAAGATTTCTTAAATAGAAAAGAAAGTGCTTACAAAATTAATGTGCAAAAATCACAAGCATTCTTATACACCAGTAACAGACAAGCAGAGAGCCAAATCAGGAATGAACTTCCATTCACAATTG
>NW_012114566.1:5464399-5529014 GCF_000951035.1 Colobus angolensis palliatus
ACAAAAAAAAAAAAAAAAAGTTAAAAAGATGACTCAGCAAGTACAAGTATGTATTTTAATTACATTATTTGACAAATATTGAAGAGCACATATTTTTTAAATTCTTATAAATCAATAAAAAAAATAGTCAACCAAATTGAAAAATAGAGTGAAGACTTGACACTTCACAAAAAAAGAGATACTAAATGTTCAATCAACATCAAAAGTATATTGAAATAAATATATTTATATATTTATGTATGTGAACATATGTTTACCACAGGACATGAATTAACATGCACATGACAGCACTGTATGTAACAGCTCCAAATCTGAAACATCTCAAATGTATGTTAACAGTTAAATAAGTAAATAAATTGTACTACATTCATATAATGTGATATAAAGCATTAATGAAAATTAATGGATCATTAATACATGTGACTACATGGATGAATATGAATTTTACAAACATAATGTTGAATAAAATGAGCCAAATGAAAAAAATATGTAATTTATGATTCTACTTACATAAAATTTTAAAACAGAAGAAAATCAAGTTTCAAAAATCAGTAAGGAAGTTTTATTTGAGCATAATGATGACTGGGAAGTGGAACAAGGTATGCTTCTTCATTCTGATTAGGTTATATTTTTAATTTGTTTGTGTTTAAATACAATTTGGTGGCATTATAATATTTATTTAGCTGTGTGTTTGTGATTTGTGCAGTTTTCTGTATATATATATACAATATGGAGTTTAATATGATAATTTTTAAAGATACATTGTACATTCGGGCCTTAATGCTATGTACAAATATTTTGATAAAGAAGTTCCCCTTGAACACTTAAAAGCTTGTTAAGAGATCTCACTTTGTGTTCTTACACACTAAAATAAAATTTTAAAAAATATTGTTTAATACAAAAAAAATTAGCCAGGTGTGGTGGCAGGCACCTGTAGTCTCAGCTACTTGGGAGGCTGAGGCAGGAGAATGGCATGAATCTGGGAGGCTGAGCTTGCAGTGAGCCAAGATCATGCCACTGCACTCCAGCCTGGGCGACAGAGCAAGACTCCATCTCAAAAAAAAAAATCATAATAATAATAACAGTGTTTAAAAACTGATTTAAAATACTCACAGAAAGCAAACTTGGAAAACACATTTCAGGATATTGTTCATGAAAACTTTCCCAGCCTTTCTAGAGAGGCCAACAGTTAAATTCAGGAAATACAGAGAATCCCTGCACGATTCTTCACAAGAAGATCATTCTCAAGCCACATAATTATCAGATTTTCCAATGTCAAAATGAAAGAAAGAATGTTAAAGGCAGCTAGAGGGAAAGGACAGGTCACCTACAAAGGGAACCCTATCAGGCTAACATCAGACCTCTCAGCTGAAACTCTGTAAGTCAGAAGAGACTGGGGACCTATATTCAACTTTCTTAAAGAAAAAAATCTTCAACCAAAAATGTCATATCCAACCAAACTGAGCTTCCTAAGTGAAGGAGAAATAAGCTTCTTTTCAAATAAGCAAATGTTGAGGGAGTTCATTACTACCAGACCTACCTTACAAGAGATCTTGAAAGAAGTACTAAATATAGAAAGGAAAGACCACTACAAGCTAACACAAAAACACACTTAAATACACAGACCAGAGACAATATAATTCAACCACACAAATAAGCCAGCATAGTAACCACCTAACAACAAAATGACAGGATCAAATATATACATAACCTTGAATGTAAACAGGCTACATGCCCCACTTAAAAGGCACAGAGAGACAAGCTGAATAGAAAAGCAAGACCCAATGGTACGCTGTCTTCGAAAGACCCATCTCACACATAATGACACCCATAGGCTCAAAAAGAAAGGATGGGAGTAAATCTACTTAGCAAATGGAAAACAGAAAAGAGCAGGGTTGCAACCCTAATTTCAGAAAAAAAAAAAAAAACGTTAAACCAAAAATATTCAAAAAGACAAAGAAGAGCATTACATAATAATAAAGGGTTCAATTCAAGAAGAAGACCTAACTATTCTAAATATATATGTACCCAACATAGGAACACCTAGATACATAAAACAAATTCTTAGAAACCTAAAAAGTGATGGAGACTCCCACACAATAATAATGGGAGACTGCAACACTCCACTGACATTATTAGACAGATCATCAAGGCAGAAAATTAACAAAGATATTCAGGGCCTGAACTCAATTTTGGACCAAGTGGATCTGATAGACCTCTACAGAACTATCCACCCTGAAACAACAAGTAAGTATAGATTCTTCTCATAGCCACATGGCACATACTGTAAAGTTGAACACATAATGGGACATGAAACAATCCTCAGAAAACGCAAAAGAACCAAAATTATACAGAACATGTTATGGGACAACAGCCCGATAAAAATAGAAGTCAAGACTAAGAAAATCACTTAAAACCATGCAATTACATGGAAATTAAACAACATATTCCTGAGTGACTTTGGGGTAGATAATGAAATTAAGGCAGAAATCAAGAAGTTATTTGAAGCTAACAAGATCAAAGATACAACATATCAGAACTCTGGGACACAGCTAAGGCAGTGTCAAGAGGGAAGTTTATGGCACGAAATGCTCACATCAGAAAGTAGAAAGATCTCAAATTAACAACTTAACATCACAAGTAGAAGAACTAGAGAAGCAAGAGAAAATCAACCCCAAAGCTAGCAGTAGCCAAAAACAAAACAAAACAAAAAACAAAACTGAACTGAAGAAAACTGAAACACACAAAAATTCAAAAAATCAATGAATCCAGAAGTTGTTTTTTTGAAAGCATTTATAAGATAGATAAGCCACTAGCTTGACTAATAAAGAAAAGAGAAGTTGCAAATAAATACAATTAGAAATGATGAAGATGTTATCACTGATCTGACAGGAATAAAATTAACCATCAGAAACTACATCAAACACCTCTATGGACACATTCGAAAACCTAGATGAGATAGATAAATTCCTGGACACATATGCCTTCCCAAGAATGACCTAGGAAGAAACTGATTCCCTGAACAGACCAATAATGAGCTCTGAAACTGAATCAGTAATAAATATCACCAACCAAATAAAGTCCAGCACCAGAGGAATTCATAGCCAAATTGTACCATATGTATAAAGAAGAGCTGGTCCCATTCCTAGTAAACCGTTCCAAAAAATTGAGGAGGAGGGATTCCTCCCCAACTCATTCTATGAGATCAACATTATCCTGATACCAAAACCTGGCAGAGAAACAACAAATAAAGAAAACTTCAGGTCAGTATCCTTGATGAACATCTATGCAAAAATTCTCAACACAATACTTGCAAATGGAATCCAGCAGCATATCAAAAAGCTATTCCACCACATCAAGTATGCTTCATCACCAGGATTAAAGATTAGTTCAACATACACAGATCAATAAATGTGATTATCACATTAACAGAACTAAAGACAGAAACACATGGTTGTCTCAATAGATACAGAAAAGGTTTTGGATAAAATCCAACATCTGTTCATGTTAAAAATGCTCAATAAACTAGGTTTTGAAGGAACATACCTCAAAATGATAAGAGCCATCTATGATAAACCCACAGCTAACACCGTACTGAAAGGGCAAAAGCTGGAAGCATTCCCCTTGAAAACCAAAACAAGAGCAGGATGTCCTATGCTACTTTTATTCAACATAATATTGGAAGTCCTAGCCAGAGCAATCAGGCAAGAGAAAGAAATAAAGGGCATCCGAATAGAAAGAAAGGAAATCACACTCTCCCTGTTTGCAGACTACATGATTCTGTATCACATAAGTTTCAGGATAAAAAATCAGCGTACAAAAATCACTAGCAGTCCTATACACAGACAACAGTCAAGCCAAGAGTCAAATCAGGAAAGCAATCCTATTCACAACTGCCACAAAATATTAAGATACCTAGGAATACAGGCTACCCAGGAAGATGAAATATCTCTACAATGAGAACTACAAAGAACTGCTCAAAGAAATCAGAGAAGACACAAACAAATTGAAAAACATCCCATGCTCATGAAGAGGCAGAATCAATATCATTTAAATACCATACTGCCCAAAACAATTTATAGATTAAATGCTCTTCCTATCAAATTACCAATGACATTCTTCATAGAACTAGAAAAAATTTTTAAAATTAATTGGAACCAAAAAAGAGCCCCAATAGCAAGTCAATACTAAGCAAAAAGAACAAAGCTGGAGGCATCACATTATCCAACTTCAAACTATTCTGCAGGGCTACAGTAACCAAAATAGAATAGTACTGGTACAAAAACAGGAACATAGAGCAGTAGAACAGAATAGAGAGGCTGGAAACAAGGCCAGAAACCTATGACCATCTGATCTTTGACACAGCTGACAAAAACACACAATGGGGGGAAAATTTCCTATTTAATAAATGGTGCTGCGATAACTGGCCAGCCACATGCAGAAGATTGAAGCTGGATGTCTTCCTTATACCACATACAAAAATCAACTCAAGATGGATTAAAGACCTAAATGTAAAACCCAAAACTATAAAAACCCTGGAGGATGACCTAAGCAATACAATCTTGGACATAGAAATGAGCAAAAATTTCATGACAATGATGCCAAAAGCAACTGAGACAAAACAAAAATTGGCAAATGGGATATAATTAAACTTAAAAGATTTTGCACAGCAAAAGCTTTCTGCATACCAAAAGCTTGTTGATAGTTGCTAAGAACTGTCAACAGAATAACAGGCAACCTACAGAATGCGAGAAAATTTTTGCAAACTATGCATCTGACAAAGGTCTAATATCTAGCACGTATAAGTAACAGTTTACAATAAGAAACAAACAGCCCCATTAAAAAGTAGGAATAGGACATTAACAAACACTTTTCAAAAGAAGACATACATGTGACCAACAAGCATATGAAAAAAGCTCAATATCACTGATCATTAGAGAAATGCAAACCAAACCACAGTGATATACCATTTTATATCAGTCAGAATGGCTACTATGAAAATGTTAAAAAATAACAGATGCCGGCAAGGTTGTGGAGAAAAGGGAATGCTTATACACTGTTGCTGGGAGTACAAGTTAGTTCAGTTCTTGTGAAAGCAGCATGGCAATTCCTCCAAGAGCTAAAAGCAGAACTACCATTTGACCCAGCAATCCCATTACTGGGTATATATCCAAAGGAATATAAATCATTCTACCATAAAGACACATGCACACAAATGCTCATTGCAGCACCGTTGACAATCGCAAAGACGTGTAATCAACCTAAATCCCCATCAATGATAGATTGGATAAAGAAAATCTGGTATATGTACACCATGGAATACTATGCAGCCATAAAAAGAACAAGATAATGTCTTTTGTGAGGATGTGAATGGAGCTGGAGGCCATTATCCTTAGCAAACTAATGCAGGAACAGAAAACCAAATACCATATGTTCTCACTTATAAGTAGGAGCTAATGATGAGAACTCACAAACACAAAAAATAAATGACAGACACTAGGGTCTACTTAAGGATGGAGGATGGGAGGAGGAAGAAGAAAAGAAAAAATAACTATTGGGTACTAGGCTTAATACCTGGGAGACGAAATAACCTGTACAACAAATTCCTATGACATGAGTTTATCTATAAAACAAATGTTCACATATAGCCCCGAACCTAAAATGAAAGTTATTTTTTAAAAAGTAAGACATTAAAATATTTTCTAATGTTAAATGTACTGCCAAATCCTGAAATAAGACCTCTATTCTCAGCATGTATTTTCCTAAAATATACTTACTCTTCAATTATTTGTCCACTCTGTTAAAGTTGTCTCCAATATTTTATTATTTAAATTATTTTCTTCATATTTTTTCAGTAGCATTTTTTATCAACATTTGAGTTTTAAGTGCATAATCTTCACTCTTAATTTAAACAAAGGTCTAAAAATAAATGAATTACTCATATGTCGGTGATTATGGCATTAAAAATTTATCCTTGAACTTCATCCCATTTAAAAATTCATTCTTCTATTCCCAGAATACCTGTACTCTAATCTGTTCATGTTTCTGATTTCACCCTTTCCTTCTAACATTTAGGCGCCCTCTTGAGAATAGAGATCCTGAGAGACCATTGAAACTCCTCATTTTTTAAACTTTACCCCTGTCATAACCACCGCCACAAATATATTTTAGATAAATCACATGAACTTTTCGATATTTTAATTTTTTACATACAAAAATGATGAGTTCATATGATTCAGACTAAAATATTATCACTATTTTGTCTTCTTAAAATTCTGCTCATCCAGTGTCACTTTCCTCAGGAAAATTTCCACAATCGCCTTATCCTGAAAACATTTCTCCTCCCTACGGAAATCTACTCTGCAATCACACTGCCGTTGCTCCCTCATGGCATCACTTCTGGAGGTGTCCCTGAGGAGAGAGTAAGCACAGGTTTCAGTCAGGAGAACTATGTTCAATCACGACTCTTTCATGTACTTGCTGAGTGATGTTGAGTAAGTTATTTGACCTCCCTTACCTCTCAGTTCCCACACTTATAAAAGTTTCTGTAAGTACTGAGATTATGAGTTATATTTTATATACTATGAATTTTATATAGTGTTCAATAAATGTCATTTTTTAAAATTCAAAAAGGTTCCACTTTAAGCAATTCTTCAAAATCACACAGAACTAATTTATAACAGAGACCACCAAACTCCCTGCTTTGTAACTTGTACAAACTAAGAAAGCTCTGTTGGTGCAAATTTTGGAAGATTTTAAATTGATAACTGGCAACAGGAATACTCCCATACACCACTGTTATGTATTTATATTAGGTATATAATAATATATGATCTTCAAAATATCGTCTGTATGTGGCATTATTAGGTATATATATACACGTAACATCATAGATATGTATGGCATTATATTATCTATAATACTAATGTCATTGTATCAGATGCATCTGTCTTTATAATAAATATAATACTAATAGATTTTTAGGTTATCCAAGAGATTATTGAAAGCCATTATATGATTTTTAAAAGCAATTATGTTTTAATGAGCATTACAGCACAAGTTGAATTCATAAATAAGCAAAATGTTTACAATAACAAGTGAGTCTCTCACCTACTTTTTTCTCCTGGATCCCTCCTAAGAGGTAATGGGTATGAACACCTTCATGTTTACCCTTCTACTCTTTCTAAATATTTTTCCCCATACACTATTCCATATCTTGTTTATTTTTCCTATAATAAATAAATCTAACAGACAATGCATTTTCATACATGCAAATCTGTTTTATTCATTATAATGGTTACATGAATGCCATTGTTTGAATGTACCACAGTCAATATAGCCTGTCTTTCACAGATAGGTATTTAGCTTTTTCCAGATATTTTTGATGTCTTCTGCACCACCATGGATATTCTTAGGCATTCACCATTTTACATGGGTAAGTATAAAGCTACAAGACAAATTCTTGAAATTACTTGGTTAAGTGATATTTTTAATTTTGATAGATATTGCCATAGCTGTACATTAAGGTAGAAGCAATTTACCTTCTGGTAAGTCAAATATGATTTTAGCAGTTGTGTTTCAGAATGATAATCCTGTGTGAAATCTGGAAGATGGACTATAGCAAGAAACAATGACATGTGAGATACTAATTGAGACACTAATACAGCAATAGAGAAAGGCAATAAGAAGTGAGAGGAAGTAACAGTTTCTAGAAGGACTGAAGTAGTAGCATTGAGAGGATTGAGATAATGGCACCTTTGAGTGCTCTATCCATAATGGCCTTAAGTATATCTTTTACTAAATCAATCAAACTGAAGTCCCAATAATTCAAGAGAAATCCAGTCCATTACCACTTCAACCTTTGACTTCTCAGCTTCTCTTGCCAAACTCTCACTTCATTAAAGTGCTACTAAAATGAATTCCCTTTGTCAGATGTCTTCACTACTCTACATTAAGCCATTAACATGGGCTTTTCTCTCTTAAGACTTTTGGCCTTAAATGTTAGCAAACCCCAAGTTCAAGTATTTGGCCTATATCATTGGAAGCCTAAGGGGGGAGAAAAATTGTTTTTAAATATGACTCCATATTTAACCTCCAAGTTATATCAAGTTCAGCATTAAGAATTCTATAATCCCTAGAGGAGAGCTGTCCACATGATTTACATGTAGACAAATATATGAATTTCTTCTGGAGAAACTGAAATTTATCAGAGAATATGAGCAGCAACTCTTGATTATTGGCTTAAATCCTTCACCATTGATCAATCAGTTTTCAAAATCCTTATGATGTGCATGAAATACGTTTTCTTCCTGATACAAGAAAACCTTAACCCTATGTCACTCTTCCAAATGTTATGTACCTATAAATTGGAAGAATGTAACTAAAGTTGTTTGTTATGCCATTTCTCCTGTTGGAGAATGGTAGGGCAGACAGCTAGGTATTTTTGAACATTTTTATTCAACACTTTTGCTCATACCTGTATTCCACTTGAGAATCTCAATTTGTCTCACTTCTTCCCAAGATGGTATAACTGGCTAATTATGACATAAAAACAGTTTGGAAGGTGGAAAAGGCAGGGATCCCTGGAAGAGCATGTGAAAGCCTTAAGCAGACATCTTAACTAGCAGAGATGTCTATGGATTATGTGTATACCCGACACTTTTATTTTAATTTAGATTCAAACTTCATGCTAATATTCCTGAAATCTAAAGCTAGCATAGTCAAGGTTGAAAGGGTGTAGAACAAAGAAATAAAATCTAAACTAAACAAACCTGTTACAGCAGTCAGGAAATTTTCTGCCTTCCAATTGTTAGAGACGATTCTACTTTCAGAGAGGCTGTTTTATTGTTCCAGGAACACCACACACTGAAAATGGACTTTTTTAATTTTGAGGATGTAAATCAGTGATGTGACTCCAAGGAATGCAATTGCTTTGTAAGATAATATAAAGAGGCTGGCTTTGTTGCAAGCAGAGTTACATTTCCACAGATTGTCCTTCCCTTAGAGGAATTGTTCTCCAAGGATGGATTTAGAATGTGCTGTCTCTGAAAATTAAGTAAGCCCTTGGGGACATTTTTGTGAAAACAATGGCCACAAGCTGTCAGCAATAGAGACCTCAAAGGACTTCAGGAAAGACCTGAAAGCTCAGTTAACTCTAGCTTGGGGAGAAAAAAGCAAACAGACAAAACTGTACATTGGCAATAAATTGGGCTTGGCTAAACATTGAACTATTAGATTAGATTGTTGATTTCTCGTGCTATTATTATTCAAGGCAAATAGTGTGTTTTTTCAAGAGAGGGGCTGATGGAAGAGTATTTGTCCCAACAGGATTATTCTTTAGAAGAAGTTGGGCAAGATCATATGTGTGTGGTTGGAAGTGAAATTGTCCTTAAACAGCATAGAAATGTTCATGAAAATCATTCGGGGAAGAGGTCAAACTTGGAACAAACTTCTGGCGTCAAGTGATTCTTCAACCTGAGACTTCCAAAGTGCTGAGATTACAGGTGTGAACCATTACACCTGGCCAAACCAATTTTAGTCATGTTTATTTATTGTTATTTCCAACCCCCATGCTTCCCAAGAAATTATAATATAAATTTGCCTGTAAATTGGTAATTAGCTTATAGTTCATCACAGTGTAGTGACTGGAAATATTTGTAAAATGATATGGAATTCTTATGGGAAAAAATGATATACAAAATCCTCAAATCAGATCAGATGTGTATAGAGTTTAATATGTACTGTAATGCCAGCACATCTTTCATGCCACGATTGATGCTCAAGTATTTTTATATTTCCAGAAATGTAGATATGTGAAGCTTTTGTTCCAAGAAGCTTGGAGCTTTTTTCATGCATCTCATAAATCCTCCTCATTATATCTCTCTAAAATAGTCAGGTTATAAGTATTATTATTCATATTTAACATAAGACAAGAGCAATTTAAAACTCTTATAATTCCATTTATCTAAAAAGATAAAACTATTCACCCCAGAAAGACTACATATAACTTGGCAGTGAGACATATCGGTCCTGAGCTGCTTTAAAGTTCAATGTAACTAAATGCCTTTAAGTCTTTAAGCTTTTCTTTTTTCCATTTGAGAGAGCCAGAAGCTGGTAAGAAAGAAACAATCCAGTGCTCACTTTATTATTATTATTCTTATTATTATTATTATTAGTAGTAGTAGTAGTAGTATTTATTACTATACTTTAAGTTCTAGGGTACATGTGCATAACATGCAGCTTTGTTACATATGTATACTTGTGCCATGTTGGTGTGCTGCACCCATCAACTCGTCAGCACCCATCAACTCGTCATTTACATCAGGTATAACTCCCAATGCAATCCCTCCCCTCTACCCCCTCCCCATGATAGGCCCCAGTGTGTGATGTTCCCCTTCCCAAGTCCAAGTGATCTCATTGTTCAGTTCCCACCTATGAGTGAGAACATATGGTGTTTGGTTTTGTGTTCTTGCGATAGTTTGCTGAGAATGATGGTTTCCAGCTTCATCCATGTCCCTACAAAGGACACAAACTCATCCTTTTTTATGGCTGCATAGTATTCCATGGTGTATATGTGCCACATTTTCTTAATCCAGTCTGTCACTGATGGACATTTGGGTTGATTCCAAGTCTTTGCTATTGTGAATAGTGCCACAATGAACATATGTGTGCATGTGTCTTTATAGCAGCATGATTTATAATCCTTTGGGTATATACCCAGTAATGGGATGGCTGGGTCATATGATACTTCTAGTTCTAGATCCTTGAGGAATCGCCATACTGTTTTCCATAATGGTTGAACTAGTTTACAATCCCACCAACAGTGTAAAAGTGTTCCTATTTCTCCACATCCTCTCCAGCACCTGTTGTTTCCTGACTTTTTAATGATTGCCATTCTAACTGGTGTGAGATGGTATCTCATTGTGGTTTTGATTTGCATTTCTCTGATGGCCAGTGATGACGAGCATTTTTTCATGTGTCTGTAGGCTTGTATGCATGTCTTCTTTTGAGAAATGTCTGTTTATATCCTTTGCCCACTTTTTGATGGGGTTGTTTGTTTTTTTCTTGTAAATTTGTTTGAGTTCTTTGTAGGTTCTGGATATTAGCCCTTTGTCAGATGAGAAGATTGCAAAAATTTTCTCCCATTCTGTAGGTTGCCTGTTCACTCTGATGGTAGTTTCTTTTGCTGTACAGAAGCTCTTTAGTTTAATTAGATCCCATTTGTCAATTTTGGCTTTTGTTGCCGTTGCTTTTGGTATTTTAGACATGAAGTCCTTGCCCATGCCTATGTCCTGAATGGTATTACCTAGGTTTTCTTCTAGGGTTTTTATGGTATTAGGTCTAACATGTTAACACAAGTGCTCACTTTAAAATTATCTCTTATGTGCTAATTTGTGTGTCGCAGTTACACTATTCAAACAATGGTGTTATGTTAAGACCTGATCAATATGTTATTTATGTACAAAAATGACTATATAAGGTTATTTAATAGAACAATGTTTTGAGATAGTATTTAATAATGTATTAAAAATAGCAAATGATAGACTTAACATTGATTCATTTAACTTTGTCTACCTATCCCACCCTCAGTATTTCTTTAGACTAAAATTGCAGGTTTTGAGAGACCAGTTGTCAGAGTTAGAAACACAATATGTGGCAAGAAAACGTTTACATTAACCAATTGAGATAATTCATTAATTAGAAACTGACAATTATTGCTTTGCCAAGTATGAGTATATAATCGCTCTTTCCCATAGTAGTCTTCTGTGAGTTTTAATCTCATTTTGTATTAATCATTAAATATCAAACATTTACCATACATTGGGATTACAGTTAGTAAATTCAAGCCAGGCACATTATCATTATTAAATGGGCATATCCCGCCTCACAGACTGTCACAAAATCTGGTGCTTTGAATTAATGAGCTTAATGGTTAAGTACTCCATGATTGCTATCAAAATAGTCAAGTGTTATTTAAATATCATTTTTACACAAATGAGAAATGGGGTATCTTCCAGAGACCTTCAAAAGAATAAATACATTATAAAATTACTTTTTATAAAATCCCATTAAAGGGAAGTAATGAATTTACTGGAAAGTGCATCAACTTTAACTCTTAAATGCTTTCTAGATTAATATGTTAGTAGGAAATTCATTTTGGTGTGCACATCTGTCACTTTAAGCTACTAATTGAAATGTCCTGGCCACAAAAAGTCACCTTAGAGAGTGCAGGGTCATGACTCAGAAAAGTCAAATACTATTTCCAGTAAACGTTCTTCCTGAAATTTAGAAAGTCTCAGGAATTAAAGTTTTGTGATTGAAGTAAAAATTCTTGTCAACTAAGCATCGTTTTTTGATAAAAACTAAAAATTGGTATATCTGTTATTTAAAAAAATTACAAGCTGAATTTTATGTATTTTCAGTTATTAATTTATTAATTTATTTTTATAGAGACAGAGTCTTGCTCTGTCACCTAGGCTGCAGAGCAGTGGTGCCATCATAGCTCACTGCAGCCTCGAATGCTTGTGCTCAAGTAATCCTCCTGCCTCAGTCTCCAAAGCAACTGGGACTACAGGCAAATGCCACCATGCCCAGCCAACTTTTTATTTTATTTTATTTTATTTTATTTTTCTGGACAGATTGGGTCTCACTATATTGCTAGGGATGGTCTCAAACTTGCACTGCAGCCTCAAACTCTGTGACTCAAGTAATCCTCCCCACTCAGCCTCCTGATTTGCTGGGACTACAGGTATACTCCACCATGCTAGGCTAAAAGCCAGTTTTGAAACAAAAATTTCCAAATATATTTCAGTTAATTTCTAAAATTGCTGAAAATATTAAGGCAATAATTTAGATAGCAGGGGTCTTCATTTTTTGGTAAAAGGAACACATTAAATACTATAAGTCTAGTTTCAGAAGTTAGACAATATAGAAAAATAATCAAATCTTCAAAAGGACAATGTTACCCTAATCTTGATGACATGTGGTTAGTGAATTACCTTAAAAAATAAAATGCTTCTACATTTCAATGAATGGCATTAATAACATTTATCCTGAAGACTTACTCAGTATTTTCAACTTGAACTTGTCAGGGTTGCTAACACTGACTGTACACAAAATGTAGATTGGTTAACACAGAATCTAATTGAAACATTCCTAAAGTTTGCTTCATAAATGAATTTCACAATTATGTTCATCTAATGACTATCTCATATGTGATATATATGTGCATGCACACACACAAAGGGTGAAGACACTTAGCAGCATAATCTTCATGATAATACTCCTTACCATATCTTAGGTCGTGATGTGCAGTACAGAAATGTGATTTAGATTTGGGTAGGGATTTGACGGAGTAGTCGAGTAGCAGGCATCATCAGGTAAGACTCAGGTATAGAGTAGGATTTCAGGGATGAAGTGGGGGATGAAGGAGTTAAAATGTTACAGTAAATTATAATACATAGTGCATTGGTTCATTTGTGTTGTTATTAAGAAATACGTGGGCCTGGGTAATTTATAAGAAAAAATGATTTAATTGGCTCACAGTCTGCAGGCTGTACAGGGAGCATGAGACTGGCATCTGCTTCACTTCTGGGAAGCCTCAGGGAGCTTTTATTCATGGTGGAAGGCGAAGGGGGAGCAGACATTTCACATGGCAAAAGCAGGTGCAAGAAAGAGTGGGAGTAGGGGTGCCACACTTTACCACAACCAGATCTCATGAGAATGCACCACTGTGAGGACAGCACCAGGCCATGAGGGATCTGCCCCCATGACCCCACCAGGCCCCACCTCTAAAACTGGGGATTAAATCTCAACATGAGATTTAGATGGGACAAATACACAAATCGTATCACTTCAGGAAAATAAACTAATACAATAAATGGTAAAGTAAGTCATCAACTTGCGGCCAGGCACAGTGGCTCATGCCTGTAATCTCAGCACTTTAGGGGGCCTAGATGGGCAGATCACAAAGTCAGGAGTTCAAGACCAACCTGGCCAATATGGTGAAACCCGATCTCTACTAAAAATACAAAAAATTAGCCGGGTGTGGTGGCATGCGCCTGTAATCCCAGCTACTCAGGAGGCTGAGGCAGGAGAATCGCTTGAACCCAGGAGGCGGAGGTTGCAGTGAGCCAATATTATGCCACTGCACTCCAACCTCAGCAACAGAGGGAGATGCCAAAAAATAAAAATAAAAAAAAAATAAAAAAAAAAGAAGAAGAAGAAGAAGAAGAAAGAAAAGAAAGAAAAAGAAAGTAATTCATCAAGGTTAAGTTCCAAATAAGTTACATAGGTCTAAACCAGTATCCTCATTCCTCAGAACTGATACTTAAGAAAAAAGTATTTAAAAACCTTAAAGGGTAGGGGAGAAACTGTATCAATGAAGATGCTCTTTGTGGCGACATTGTATCTGCAGAAGTTAGAAACAATCTAAAACTACAAGGATATGCAATTAGCTTATTTATTTCAGATTCACCTGCTGTATAATTTTTGTGTTAATTTTTTCAGTCAGCAGAGTTTATTGAGTGCCTTCTATATTCTAGGAAACAGTACAGGTGTTGGAGATAGAGTGATGATACATTGTACATGGGTCTTATCTTATTGGAATTAACTGTTTATCAGTCATAATCAACTGTGATAATCTTGAAGACTGTACAGTATATAGAACAATGGTTATGTATTTTTCAATTATTGAAGTTTGAAAATATATTTATATAGAAGTTGTAAACATACTGCAGAGCATTCTAAGGCATCCTTCACCCAGCTACCCGCAGTGATAACATTTTACATAGCCAAAGTATAATGATCAAAACCAGGAAATTGACATTGGCTTAATACTATTAACTAAATTACACATTTCACACATATTTCACTAGGTTTTTATAGGCACATTTTATGTGCGTGTGTGTGTGTGTGTGTAGTTCTATATGATTGTTTCACATATGTAGATTTGTAACCACCACAAAAATCAGGATACAGTAATATTCTGTCATTCCAAACAAAATTCCCCCTGCTACAATCTTCTAGTCACACCCCTCCCACAGCCCTAACCCTTGACCACCACTGATGTGTTCCCCATCACTATAATTTTATTATTTCCAGAATAGTATACAAGTGGAATCATACCAAATGCAAGCTTTTGAAATTCCCTTTTACACTTAGCATAATGCACTTGAGATCCATCCAATTTGTTGCATGTCGCAAGAATGTGTTCTTTTATATTGCTAAGTCATATTATTTTGTGGCGATGAATCACAATCTGTTTACACATCCACCCATAGAGCATTTAACAATTAACTTTTAATCCTACTAGAGTGATATACTTTATTAATATCTATTTTTAAATTATACAATACGTGTTCTCTCAGCCAGCAAGGTGACTAGATTTATTAGGTGATTAATAAATATTTATTGGTTGAATCAATTTCCAGGAAAAAATATAGAAAACATATAATTATATAGTTCATTCTATGAAATGATTTGTAGTCATTGATTTCATGATTTTGTTTTTCTAGAACTCTATGTTTAAAAAAAAACATGAGCTATGGAACACTATAATTAATCTTCTAATGGTATCTTATTCACTATGATAGTTTTGATATTCTATTAATAATTTTCTCCATAATCTAGGTTATAATTGTCTCATTTAATGATCCAATTTTTAAAAAACTCTCCATGAAGAAGGATTATTCTCCCAATACTCAGGAATACTGGAGTTCAGTAAATAAGCATACAAATTAATAAAATAAGAGAGTAATTACCTCACAGAAAAATAAACAACCTTAATAAGATGCCCAATAATTTTAAAAACTATTCTAGTAAGCCAAAATATACTTATTGAAAGACCAATATTTTTAAACTATTGAACTATCAAAGATTTGTTTCAAGTGATAAATGCCCAAGAATTTTGATTCCCTACGTAACGGGATCAAAAGTTAGCATTAAGTTCTAGAGGACAATTGGCTATACATATCTTCACCAATGTGACTTAATAAATCTACTTCAAGTTTTTTTTCTGAAAAAAGTAATTATATGTGTGTGGGTATACATACACATATTTGTGCACACTCACACACATATACACGTATATATTTATTTACAAAGGTGTTTATACAAATAACAAAAACTCCAAAATTTTTGGCTCTGAAGTAACTTAAATATATAAAGTATAAAATAGCAATATTTATAGAATTTTACAGATAAATTAAACTGATATTTTTTCATATTTTAGGTTTTTTGTGATCCTGTTTTTTTGAGACAGGGTCTTACCTTGTCCATAATTTTTAAATATTTCCTGTGTTTTACAATATAGTATTGCATCTGTTTATAATAATTATATATTTTAAAATCAGAACATATGTACAAATATATGTGAACATACATACACAGAATATACATACAAATATATGCTTTACATCTTTAATATCTTTTCTGTGCTTGGAAATCATTTCTCACTTTTTATGTCTCAGTTGGTTCTCACAATAGCTATTTAAGAATGTCATTATTGTTCTATTTTGCTGTCAGAATACTGAGACATAAATTGATAAGTGATCTGCCAGTATCTCACAGATAATAAATGCCAAATTTAGCTCTCACAATCAAGTATTCTTTCTCAGGGTGTAGTATTCTTTTTACTGCACTCTATTGACTACATATGAAGTGTTGCACTTCATGGGCAATAAATATATTTCACCATATTTGTGCACTATAATACTTAGACTTGCCTAAGTAGTAGTTTTAAGTACGTAGCCTTAAATTGATTATAGCAATTTTAAAAATTATTTAGTACTTGAAAAATGTAAATGGCAACAAATTCATTTCCTATCAAAAGAAAGATTTCCAAGTAGCCAAATACTGAATGGAACTATGCCATTTGTATTTCCAAGATTCAGTTGCTATGAAGGACATTGCATTTCCCTGTAATGCAAGCATAGCTCAGGGGTTCTATATTTAAAACTACATTGGCATTTCTATTAAAATTTCAGCTTTTCAAAGGTTTATGCCAAAGCCATAAAAATTCTATTTGATAGAAAGGCAGAATTGAAAGTCTCTGTGGAGATTGTTTCCTTTCTTTTTCATATAAAATCAGCCTACCTGCTTGTTTTCTTCGTGAAATCCAAACACTTTAGCTGAACAAGAATCTTGGGTAACTGTGAGGCTGTTCAGTGTACCAGCACTCTACAGATTTGAGAAAACTGTAAGTTAGTTATACAGTCTGAAGGCTTATCTATTCCAAACTCTGTGCTTATAAATCTAAAAACTCTTTATGTTAATAGTAATGGACTCCAGACCAAGAACATTTTTAGTCACTGTATCAACAGTTTGTGTTGACTAACAAAAGAAATGTTAGCTTTTCCATATTATTAAGTAACTTCTACAATTTATATTTTATGTTTTGAGGGGTGACACAGAAGCCTGACCACTAACACAGGGGCATGTGAATTTAGAAATTTTGTCTTTATAATTGTTTTTCTGTTACTCAATTAAATATGCCTTCACTGAGTCCTAGAAGTATTTGCTTAGAATTGTATTACTGTAGGAGATAAGCAGGAACACTGGACATAGTTCTGGGTTTTTTTTTTCTACTTTTATTTTAGGTTCAGGGAGTACATGTGCAGATTTGTTACATAGATAAATTATGTGTCACTGAGGTTTGGTGTAGGAATGATCCCATCACCTAGGCAGTGAGCATAGTACCTAACAGGTAGGCTTCCAGCCCATGCTCCACTCAAGCATTCTGCATTGTCTGTTTTTCCCATCTCTGTGCCCATGTTTATTCAACGTTTAGCTTCCACTTACAAATGAAAACGTGCAGTATTTGGTTTTCTCTTCCTGTGTTAGATTGCTTGGAATGATGGCCTCCAGCTGCATCCATGTAGCTGCAAAGGACATGGTTTCATTCTTTTTTATGATTGCATAGTATTCCATGGTGTGTTTGAACCATATTTTCTTTAACCAGTCCACCATTGATAGGCATCTTGGTTGAACCCATATAGTCTTTGTTATTGAATGTGATGAATATACAAGTGCATGTGTCTTTTTTGTAGAACAATTTATTTTCTTTTGGGTATCTACCCAGTAGAGGGATTGCTGTGTCACATGGTAGTTCTATTTTAAGTTCTTTGAGATATCTTCAAACTGCTTTCCACAGTGGCTGAACTAATTTACATACCCACCAGAAGTATGTAAGTATTCCCTTTTCTCTACTACCTCACTATTGTTTTCAGCTTTTTAATAATAGCCATTCTGACTGGTGTGAGATGGTGTCTCATTGTGGTTTTGATTTGCATTTCTCTAATGATTAGTGATAATGGACATTTTTTCCATATATATGTTGGCTGCCTGCATGTCTTCTTTTAAGAAGCGTCCGTTCATGTTTTTTACCCATTTTTAATGCGGTTGTTGTTTGTTTGTTGAACTATTTAAGTTCCTTACGGATTCTGGATATTAGACCTTTGTCAAATGCATAGTTTGTGAATATTTTCTCCCTTTCTGTAAATTGTCTGTTTACTCTGTTGATAGTTTCTTTTGCTGTGCAGAGCTCTAGCTCTTTAATTAGATCTCACTTGTCAATTTTCATTTTCTCTGTTCTTAAGGGACTAATAATTTCCTTGGGGGAAATCAGATTAGCTCATGAAACATGCAGTTCAAATACATACTTGTAATCATTGTAAAACATTCACTAAAAACATGAAAATTCTAATAATGTTAAAAACACTTTAGTTATAACCTAACTTTTTAAGGATTTTATGACTGAAAACAACATAAGGCAACCTAATGCATAAGGAACATTAAGAAACATGTAAAGATTTATCAAACCATGTCTCAATTTTTTTTATTATAAGGTGAGAATTAGCTGTGATCAGTGTTTTCTAAACTGAAAGAGGGCTGTTATACCTCCTTTAAAGTCATGAAAAGTAGTCATGAAATTAAATAAATGTGTCACAACCAGCATTCTTCTAATAAATAAAATGGTATAGAATAGAAAAAATAGAAAACGTCAAAATGTACCACATGAAGGTGAGTCCTGTTTCATGAAACATTTTTTAAAGTTATGTTCAGATGTGTCTCTCTCTGTGTGTGTATGTGCGTATCTAATCCATCATAAAATATATTTCCTTTTGTGGGTCATCATACGTACAATTTAGATGGACTAGTTTAATTCATTTCTTAAGTTCTATAGTTTTGTAAACTGTCTTAGAGTTCATCAGGCTATAACAACACTATGTCACATTAAATACTAATTTCCACTGGATTCAAAACTTTCATCAGTTTAAGCAAAAAATTCATCTCCTCTAAAATCCCTGTTCTCCCAATTTGTTATTGTAGACAATATGAAGGCTGGTGGTATTCGGCATGTGTCATGATGATTCGAGTATAATTTTTTCTACTCTGGCATTCTTTTCTAGGAACTGAACCAAGTTTGTGCTGAGACTCATTTTCAGTCCTTGAAGTTTCTGTAAGTGCTATATTTCATGCACAGTATCAAGTTGACCCTGAAGCACCAAAGCTCTATTCCTGGGATCTCATAGTGCAGTTAATGAAATGAATTATTTAAGCTTCTAGCTTGAGCCTACTTGTTTTTGCCAGACATCAAACCTAACTGACTGGTAAGCCAAAAAATGCTGTCCTATCAATTATCTATTTTTGTCACTTCTCTCTCCTCTCCCTAAGTCCTCCTGCAAAAAGATTGTCCATATTCCTCCAGCCAAAAGATAAGGACACTTTGCGGAGATTATTTGTCTCTTTGCTCTTGACCCTTAACCTCCATCCTGCCTGTCTGCTATGCGTTAGGAGACTGAGGTCAGCACATTATATTCTTCAGACCTCCTCTGACAGCTGGCTTTTTCATGAGTACTTACCATTAGGAGAGGGAACATGAAATCAGAAAGCAGGAGGAAGAGAGAAGCTTTGCATTTCTGGTTCATTCACTGGTAGTTGTTGAAAGTTGCTAGAAATGCAGACAGAGAGGATGATACTGGACTTCAGCAATTTGGGAAAGGCTACTTTTTCAGTGTCAGTCCTGGGCCGGTTAAGCTGTAACCTCTTTGGTGGATCAAACACCAACTACGACAGAGTTTCTAACAGAATTGCCTCAGGCACAAGCTCATGGACTCTAGGTCAAAGACTTTCACAGCTTTTGATCTTTGAGTATCATATCTTTTGCTTTTTCTTTCTGTAGATAATATCACCCTTTCCCCTTTTGATATTCCTGTCCTCTCTACATGTTTAAAGTCAGTTCTCCATATTACATTTCCTCTAAATTAATGTAGTTGATCTATTTCTATAACTGAACTCTGACTCAGTCCTTCAACATAAATGGGGATGGAAGACATATCACCAAAAACAGCACTATTTTGAGCATCTGAATTCCAGCTCTACTTTATCCTATGGAATAATAGATGAAGGTGTTTGCTTTGGGTTTATGAGTAGTCAGCAAAATTATTTTTTGCTTATTGGTGCTTGAAGTAAATTATAACATTGTTCAACAAAAATTCATTCCCTCTGATCTCCATATAGAGAGTACATTTCTATGCTCCATAGATGTGGAACATAGCCATGCAATATCCTTTGATCCATGGGATATGAATTAAGTAACAGCAATAAAGTAATGATCTTATGCTTTAGGGGGCATCACATATTTCTGCCAATGCCTTGGGAATATTCTGACTGCTACCAGAAAAAACTCATGCTTCAATTGGCTTCTTCCTCTCTCATCCATGCATGGATCAGAACTGCCCCAATACACATGCAGACATTCAGCACAAAGCTCAGTTGCCTCCGCCAAACTACAGGCCTGGGAAAATGAGAATAAAAGCTATGTTTGTCTTTGAGATTTTGCAATTGGTTGACATGCTGACAAAGCTACTAGTGTCATAGTTTTCTACTATATTTTAGCTTTTCCTAAGTTACTGACTTCTCTCTATGTAATTGCTAGTATAGATAATCCCTGCGATCAGTATCTGTGCAACTCTCTGACCTCGCCATTTGTGACCTGTTGTAACTGGCTACATAACATCTGGTGATTTCATTTAAAGCCATGAGAAAATGAAAATGTTATTAATTTTTCAGTACTTGCATAACACAGAAAGCAACTGGTAGGCTTGGCCAATAATTTCAAGAAATAATATTTGTCAAAAAAGACACATTTTGCTTAAGCTAAAAATGTGTTATCCTCTATTCATTTATGTATTTTTTCATTATTCATTATTATTTCAGATGTGAAGAATACAGTATAAATCAAAGTTCCTTGATCTCATTCTAAAGACAGACTCTAAAATATAAACAAATAAATCAACAATATAATACCATATACTATTTTAGATAAGTTGATCACTGAGGATCTTTGGCCTTTTGCCATAGTCATCATAAACACTAGCAGAGTTTATGTTTGTGTTATTGTTGAAATATATGTATAAACCAATAATTTCATATATAAGATTAGTCCAGAAAAAAAATTCTTTTTTTTTTCGTTCAGCAATAATTTTTCAATGAGATTCTATGACTTGCAAAATACTTCATGATGAAACAGTTGGCATTAATTAGAAAGTTACCAAAGGATATCTTTCAGAACCCAAATATAAGAACTCTAAGCAGATATATCAAATGATTGGAACTAGAAGTTAGCAAATTACCTGAAGAGCTGCTTTCTCCATTTCTCTCTTTTCTGAAGCTGCATTTCCTCTGCTCTTTACTTTACTTGATGAATATCTAATTTATTCCTTACTCTGCAAAATAACTTTCTCCAATTGCCCATGACCCAGTGTGGCCACTTTAGCCCCAGATTCATAGGTATTACACAAAGATAACTGATAACATTCTCCAATTCCAAATTCTTAGTAAAGGGAACCTTATTAATCTTTACTAAGAGCCCAAGCTCAAAACTTCTCTAGGTCAGTGATTCTCAGAGTGTAATTTTTGTACCTGTAAGAGTAGCAACACCTGATAATGAGTTAAAGATGCAAATTCACAGGCCCAGCCCCAGACCTACTGAATTAGAACCTCCAGGGCGGCTGTCAGAAATCTGTGTCTCATACCTTTCAGATGATTCTAATGCATGCTAAACTTTGAGAACCACTGTTTTAGATCATGCCTCTAGTACTAATGAAAATATATGAAAGTAGATCACTTAGTTCATATAAAACTACTCACTTTCATGAATCATGGGGTAGGGCTGGGATGGATTTTGAAGAAATGTCTTTTAAAGAGAACAGGAAAGTATGTAATAGGAAAGAAATGATTAACCTCCTTAGTACATCTAGGAGCCTTCTCATCTTTGGTTCCATTAGGGAAATTAAGCATAAACTGCCTCCCATCCAAGATTGGAGTTTTTGTTAATAGAAATTACTTCTACTAAGTATAAGAAATTTATTTTTCATATATGATTAAGTCATAAATTAGAACATACAAGAAATATGTGTTTAAGTTTTTTTTCCAGAGGAATTGGATCCAAAGACATAGGACAACATTTTACTCATAAGACCCCTCATAAAAAGTAGAGTGTTTGAATTTCTCTTATATTGTGTTTTAGATTTTAAAATAGTATAAATATTGTTTTTAGAGCAGTTTGATAGCTAAATAACTCCATGAAAATCCCAGCACAATATGGTTCATAAATATTGGATAAAGCTATGTGATGTTCACAGTCTTTTCTCTGACATCCTTACATGCTATGTTAGTATTAAATTCATAAAGGCAGCAATGAGATTTAAAGCATTGCTTGTTCAGAATATTTTCCAGTAAAATAAAGGTCTTGGTATTAGAGTATATCATAGCAAGAAAAGAGAAATTTCTGGTGATTTAATAACCACTATTTACTCTGAAGAAGTAGAAATCAAATAAAGTCCTCATCGTCATAATGCTGTCCCAGGCACTGAACAAAGATAACTACAGGGTGTGCCCTTTGTCCTTCAAGAGATTACAATCTGAGAACATTTATTTTGCCTTAAAGAAACTGATTTAAGCAACCTAGCACAGAGAAGAAGTCACACACAGATTTCCCAGGCAGTTAAAAAGTCAGTGAAACAGAAATGGAAGAGACAGGACTCATTTCATATACATGGAAATACAAAACTTTTAAAGGTATGAAGACTTGATCTTTTCATCTGTGTTAAATACTCATAAGGCACAAAATAACTTCCTTGATTTCTGTTCAAAATTTTCCCGCTGCGGTTCACTATCTTTGCTTTTCTGCTTTCTCTCTCAATGATAAACTGCGAAAATAAACCACAGAAAGTGAGACAAAAATATATTTGTTCTGGGAATATTAGAGCCAAATAAAACACATTATTGAGAGCAGATGCATGCAAAAGACAATGTAAAGAGAAGACTGTATGTCATCGTAGAGACAGAAAAAGCGAAACCAAACCTGGACATGACCTTAATGGAGACATATTAAGATGTTTAATGAAGACATTCTTGCTAAAACCTAAAAACTGAAACAAACAGAAATCCTAACACTACAAAAACAATTAAATCTAGTTTGTTCATTTGATGGAATAATACACAACAGCTATAAGGCATAAACTAGACCTGCAGGCATACCTCAGAGATATTGTGAGTTCGGTTCCAAATCATTGCAATATAGCAAGTTATACATATTTTTTTGGTTTCCCAGTACATAAAAAAGTTACATTTGTACTGTATTGCAGCATATTTAGTATGCAAAATTATTATGTCTAAAAAATGCACACATTAATTTTAAAATATTTTCTTGTTAAAAAATGCTTACTATCATCTGAGCCCTTCAGCGAGTTGTAATATTTTTGCTGGTAAAGTTCCTGCTTCAGTGTTGATGGCTGCTGACTGATCAGGTGCTAGTTGCTAATGGTTGGGATAGCTGTGGCAATTTCTTCAAATAAGACAACACAATGGGAGGATCACTTAAGCCTGGGAGGCTGAGGATGCAGTGAGCCATGGCTGTGCTCTGCATTCCAGCCTGGGCATAAAAGCATGACCCTATCACTAAGAAAATAAAATAAAATAAAATATGAAATAAAATAAAACTAAGACTACAATACTGTATCGACTGACTCCTCCTTTCACAAGAGATTTCTCTGTAGCTTATGATGCCATTTGATAGCATTTTACCTAGAGCTTCTTTTAAAATGGTTTAATAACCAAGTTTACAGACTATTCTAAATCTATTGACATTTCAACACTGTTCACAGCATCTTGACCAGGAGTAGATTCTGTCTCAAGAAATCACTTTCTCTGCTCATCCTGAAATAGTAATTCCTCATCTATTAAAGTGTATCATGAGATTGCAGCAATTCAATCACATTTTCAGGCTCCACTTTGAGTTCTAGTCTCTTGCTATTTCCACCACACCTACAATTACTTTCTCCACTGAGTTCCTGAACTTCTCAAAGTCATTCACGATTATTGGAATTGACTTCTTTGCAACTCCTGTTAATGTTGTTATTTTGACTTCAATCCACAAATTACGTTCCTAATGGCATGTAGAATGGTGAATTAGTGATACTTGAATATTCTCACTATGTTACTCCGTTTCCTCACTCATGAGACACTGATTTTTTTTTTTTTTTCTCATGTTAACACCTTTGAAATTTGATGTGTGTTGGAATCAACAGTGTCTCCTAACACCAATCAGCCAGTGAGGATAATTGCCATTACTTATGTATGGGCAGCCATCAAAATGCCAGATCAAAACTTGCAGAAATGGTAGCGGTGGCTTGTGGGAAAACCCAGAGATCATTTTGGGGAGTTCTTTTAAATTCTTAGAAACTATGAATAAAGAAATTGAATCAGAGAGTATTTAGTAAAATTCCTGATGTGGTATTAAAGGTAAGCTAGATCATCATAATTACAAAGCTGTCTTAAGAACCCATTACTAAAGTGTTCTTCTATATATGATTTTAGGAAAGAGTATATTATCAATGTTTTTGAAGATGATATCAATTGTCGAATTGAAAAATTACTCAGAAAATTTGTCGTGTAATTATGTAAAATTTACAGGAACAACTCAACCAGTTTTTTAATTATTCTTTCCCACGTGCGTGTATAAGGTTGATAAACATATACCCTGTAAAAAGCTCTTTTAGTGCACACATATAAAATACAAATGTAAGTGACAATAAGCATTGAATTTTAGTTTAATTGGAAGCATCTTTTTTAGAAGTAACACTGTATCCTAGAGTGAAGGCACTTCGGAGTCATGAAGTACACTATGTGCTTTAAAGTGATAGTTGTTTTTTTTGTTAATCAGAAGTAAGATCAAGTTAGCTTTAGAGACTGTAATATCATAGGAAGTGCATTGAGTCATAGTTAAGAGGTCTAGTTGTGACACTAACTTTCAGGGAAACATTAGATGACACCAAAATATTTATTTTACTGGTCTCTAATGCAAAAATGAAAACAATTGATTAGGAAATACATTATCTGGTAGAAGTAATTCTGTAAATTTACTTAGTTTCCCAAACATGTTCATAGATTTTTTGCATGGCTCCTTATATACAAAACAGTAATCTACATGGCACATAGCATTTAGTAATCATTTTACCAGGGACATGGCAATGAAGTTCAAAATAGCAACTTTTGAATTAACTATCTAGAAAAGCTCAAATATATAGCATCAACTTTTAAGTCAGTGAAGCTATCTCTTCAGGAACCACGATAAGATAATATAATCGTTTTGGAAAATACAAAAACAATTAAATAAGTCCATCTGTTTCTTTGATAACAGAAAAATAAGTACAATTAAATAGAAACTGTGAGCCAAGTGTCATTTTTCTGACCACAGCAGTAACATCCTAGTCACTCTCTGTCACCTGCTTCTGCCGATGACCTGCTCTTGTGGTCATAGCATGCATTATATTAGTATTTTAAATTATCTCTTTACTTTGTATGGTTGTTCTGTCTCTCAAGAGCATAATATCTACAAGAACAAAATCTGGTCAGGTTTCTTTACTGCTCTATGTTTGGCTCTTATGAAGTGCCTGAGATACAGGAAGTTTCCAATGAGTATCTATGGTATGAATGAAAAAAATTGGTGCTTGGAAAGAGCTTTGAATAAAAATACTAAGTACAATATAATGTAAAAATGTTGTTAAGAATGAAAAGGGATGGCATGAATCTTAGCCTATATTTTCAAAGGCACACAGTATATATACAGAGTATTTCAGTGGCTTTGTTCCCACATCAGTATATATGCACTGGTATATGTACTGGTATATATCAGTATATATGTACTTATATATGTATATATATACACATATATGAATATATATGTATATATGTGTGTATTCATATATGTGTATATATATGAAGAGAGAGGGATAATATATACTGATATAGGAACAATCCCACTTATCTGTGATGTCCAGGGAGAGAGGTGTTTTCAATCTAAAGGATAAGGCAAGGGTTAAGAAAATCAAATTTGATCTTTCTCTTATTTTCTGGCTTCTCTTGTTTTCCATTGCACCCTGACATGCTTTAAGATCAATTTTAGTGTCATATATTTTATGACATGGAACAATTTGGTGATGGCTTTAGGTAGAATTTTGAGAGTAATTTTTATTTCATACTTATTGAAACTACTGAAACTTAAATCACTCTGTTGCCTTTTGAATTGCTATAGTTATATATTTCTATTATAAAAATCACAAAAAGAGAGTTTTTTTATTGCTTTGAGGTTGTTCCTGTTGCTTAAATTTAGAATATAAGTTTTAGTTATGAGTAAAATTATTTATCTATTTTCTAAACACTTTAATTTGAAGAAGTTGCTATTTAACCTTTTTCTTTAGATTTAGAGCTCTTCATCAACCATCTGTGAAATATTTATTAATAATTTTATATGCCTTTGTGTTTGTAATCATGCTTGACCTTAAGAAAAACACTTTTGCAAATAGTAGTTAGTGAATAAATAGTATACACACATTGACATTTAGATAAACCCATCTTTGAAGTACTTTTTTTTGGCAATAACTACTGGGTAAGTGTACTTCACTTCTGGATATATAACTAAGCACAGTTACAGAACTGACCAAATTTTTAGTTGTTAAATAATCATTTTTCATATATTTCTCTCATTTTTAATGTAGAGAGGGCATTAAAAATGCCTGTCAGTTAATATTTAGAATCTTCCAAATTTAATCTCATCTCAAGTTCTAAGATTACCTCCACTGAAATAAATAGTAATACACTAAGCATGTTCTACAAAAATTTAACAAAAGATAAATGTTCCCTTTCCTGTCTCTTTCTCTAAGTGTAAATTATTCAGGCTATAATAATATTACTAAGAACTAACACTTTTATGTCCTAATTACGTCTCTAAACACTAAATTTGTAATCATGTGTAACTAAAGCACTACATACTCTATTTATATTACCTCATTTAATCTCAGACAATACAATGAGGAAGGTAATATTTTAGAATCTAGGAAAAACAATATGGAGAGGTTAAGAAACATTCCCCAGATTAAGAAACTTTAAATTCAGATCTTTCCAACTCTACTCCCAAATCTTAACCATGATGCTATAAAGAAGTAGCATGCAATAACAAGATACAATTTTATAAATTATAGAATAATTTTGTTATAGTGAAAATGTCAACGGCTGATTAAAATGTATTTCTATTGTTATTCCTAACTGTCCTATGTCTTAAAAAACTAACTTGAGAGGATTGAACCTGATCTATATTTGAGAAAATACTGAGGTATATCTGCTACCATGTTAAACAAATCTGTAAATTGAATAAGGTGATCTCCTTCATATCTTTCATTATATGTTTGTTTAATTCTAAGTACAAAGCACACTGTCATTAACACAATATAATTTGGCTCAAATACATTAGCGTAGACGATTCCTTTGACCCATACAGGCATTTTTTTACATTACTAGTTATTTATCTTGTAACTAGTCATACTAAACATATTTGAATATAAAATTCATTCAAATTAAGCTACAGAATATCTTCATAGTCTTACCTATAGGTAACATTTACATGTAATAAATATTAAATACATATTTTTAATAAATGGACAATAGTATTAAGAACAGAAAAGCAATCATTCACAAAAAGGCATAAGGCATAGCTAGTCTCTAATGCAATATTTACTTGTTTGACCTGCAGTTGTCTTAAAATGAATTTGTAATGTGTGATAGGTGGAATAATAGCCCCTCAAAGGTGTCCATGTCCTAATCCCAATCCCTGGAACCTGTGAATGTGCTACCCTATATGAAAAAATGAACTTTACAGATGTGATTATGTCAAGGATCTTGAGGTATGGAGATTACATTGAATTGTAAGAGAACGGAGGCAAAAAGAACAAAGTCAGTAAAAGGAGATGTGATAATGGAATCAAGGGTTGGAATGATGCACTTTGAAGACACAAGAAGGGGCCAGAAATCAAAGAATGTAGTCAACTTGTAAGTACAGAAAAAAGAAATGGGATTCTCCCCTGAAGCTTCCAGAAAAAACATAGCCTTGCCAACACCTTAGTTTTAGACTTCTGACTTCCGGAATTTTAAGAGAATAAATTCATGTCATTCTACATCACTAAATTTGACATAATTTCTTGTAGCAGTATTAGAAAACTAGTAAATTATGGTTGTTAAATAGGACTTTCCAGAGTTGCACTTCTGGCCAAGATTTGCCATCACACCAGAAATAATCAAACCAAATAAAGCAAAACAAAAATGAGCAAACAAAAACACATGAAAAACAGTTTTCAAAGTACTAGACATCAAATAACGAAAGGCAGTCATTTCTTCTGGGCAAAAGAAATGAGTAAACATATGAACTGAGCCCTATAATTTTCCTAGTTTGCTGTCTTCAGAGAAATTTCAGGCCATGGCACAGTAAGGAGGAAACTTGGTATAACATGGAGAACTCACTGAGTTGAGGAGACAGAGCTAAGAATCTGAAAAGAACATGTCAGCAAGATTTCACAGAACAGAGTATCTGAAAAGTGAGAATAGCTTCCCAGACATAGAGCTGTGGGAGAGCTGCAATGAGAAAACTGTCTGAAGCTGGGGAAATGCCAACCATTAATTAGAATGAATAGGGCTTGGAACACACACAGCTGGGAACTGTGTCCAACTCTTCCAGACACACTGGATAAACTCATAATACATGCGATCGAGAACTCAGAAAGTTTATCTCGGTAGTTGGGAATATATACCTATGAACTGAGCATTGCTCAGGCACAACTAATAATTTTTAAGAGCAACACCTAAAAGGACCAAACTTCTTTCCGGGTAACTTCTCTGAGTCCCCAAAGCTCACTGAGCTATCACTACATATCTATTAGAATGGCTAACATAAAAAGTAGTGAAAACACCAAATGCTGGTGAAGATACAGATAAATTGCTGGCAGAAATGTAAAACATTCATGGCCATTCTGGAAAACAGTTAAACAGTTTCTGAAAAAATTAAATATGTAGCTGCCATACAACCTAGCAACTGCATTTCTGAATATTTATCTCAGCAATGTGAAGACTAATGTTCCCACAAAACTTTTACATTAATGTTTGTAGCAGTTTTGTTCATAATAGGCACAAACTAGAAACAACCTGTATGCCTCTTGCTCAGTGAATAAACAAATTGTGGCACATTTGCACCATGGAATGCTACTTAACAATAAAAAGAATAAGATATTGATACACACAAGAACTTGAATGAATCTCCAGAGAATCATGCAGAGTGAAAACATACAATCCCAAAAAGTTACATACTGTATGATTCCATTTAAAGAACATTGGAGGCCGAGTGTGGTGACTCACGCCTGTAATCCCAGCACTTCGGGAGGCCTGCGGGGGGGCGGATCACGAAGTCAGGAGATCGAGACCATCCTGGCCAACATGGTGAAACGCTCCTGTAGCTACTAAAAATACAAAAGTCAGCCGGTCTGGTGGCCGGCACCTGTAGTCCCAGCTACTGGGGAGGCTGAGGCAGGACAATGGCGTGAACCTGGGAGGCGGAGCTTGGAGCTTGCAGTGAGCCGAGATCGCGCCACTGCACTTCAGCCTGGGTGACAGAGTGAGACTCCGTCTCAAAGAAAAAAAAAAAAAAAAACATTATTGAAATAACAAAATGATATCAGAAATAGAGATCAGATTAGTGGTTTCCAGTGGTTAAGAAGAGGGTGGAGTGAAGTGGATGTGGGTGCAAAAAAACAACATGAAAAATCTCTGTGGTAATGAAGAATCTTCCTGCCAGCCCCAGCTGCCTGCCCCAGCACAGGCTTCCCCCAGGCAACCCGGCCTCCACTGCCAGGACACACTTGTTTGAGGCCGGGTTTCCCCCATGGCTGCCACGCTGATTCTCCATTCTGCACATCGCGTGCCATCAAAATGCACGACGGTACTACTCCTTGTGTTAAAAAGAGCCAGTTATTTGGTCTGGCAGTGATGACTGCCTGCTGCCCAGAAGAGTAGAAGCCATTGTCTCTGCTTGCAGGGTGTTTATAGTATAGTGGAGCTGGCACAAAGGAACCAGGGGTGTATCTTGACTTCTATATCTTGGCTCTATCAGTGTCAATATGCTGGTTGATGTATTTTCCTGTACCTTTGCAATATGTTAACATTGGAAGACTCTCAATAAGAATGCACAGAATCTCTCAATATTACTTCTTACAACTTCATGTGAATCTACAATTATCTTAAAATAAAAAGTTTAAAAATGATAACTGGCCAATTAAATCAAAATAGAAATAGATTTTGAAGTTTATGACATATATTTATAACATGTATATGTATATACATGTACATATATGTACATATATTTATAACATATATATAAATACAATAGATGCCAACAGGGCAAATGGAAATATACAATTTTAAGTTTCTTATTCTATAGGTGAAATTGATAACATCAGTTGAAGACAGACTGTGATAAGTTATAGATATGAACTATCATAACTTAGGTGATAAGTTATAGATATGAACTATCATAACTTATGTGATAAGTTATAGATAATACTAAAGTAACTATAAAATAACAAAACAAAAAATTATAGCCAATAAATTACCAAAGGGGATAAAGCAGAATCTTAAAAATAATTATTTTCCAAAAAGTGAGAAATGGAAAAATAGGGGATAAAAACCACAAGGGACAAAGTGAAAACATCAAGATAATAGACTTGAACATAACCATGTCAATTTTACATTAATTGTAAATAGTCTAAATGCTCTTTCAAGACACTGTTAAGCCAATTAATTTTTTTCACTTAGAAAATCTATTTTAATCTAATTTTAGTTTTCAAGTTACAGGGTACATGTGCAGGATGTGCAGGTTTGTTATATAGGAAAATATGTGCCATAGTGGTTTGCCACACCTGTCAACCCATCACCTAGGTATTAAGCCCCACATGAATTGCTATTTTTCCTGATGTTCTCCCTCTCCACACCTCCTCCTAACATGCCCCAGTGTGTGTTGTTCCCTTTCCTGTGTCCATGTATTCTCATTGTTCAACTTCCAACTATAAGTGAGAACATGCAATATTTGGTTTCCTGTCCCTGTGTTAGTTTGCTGAGGATGATGGCTTCCACCTTCACTCATGTCCCTGGAAAGAACATGATCTTGTTCCTTTTTATGGCTGCATAGAGTTCCATGATGTATGTATGCCACGTTTTCTTTATCCAGTCTATAATTGATGGGCATTTGGGTTGATTCCTTGTCTTTGCCATTGTGAACAGGGGGATGAACACACACATGCATGTATCTTTATAACAGAATAATTTATATTCCTTTTGGTATATACCCAGTAATGGGATTGCTGGGTCAATGGTATTTCTGCCTCCAGATCTTTGAGAAAATGCCACACTGTCTTCAACAATGGTTGAACTAATTTACATTCCCACCAACAGTTTAAAAGTGTTCTTATTTCTCCACAACTTTGCCAGCATCTGTTGTTTCTTGACTTTTTAATAATCACCATTCTGACTGAAGTGAGAGCATATCTCATTGTGATTTTGATTTGCATTTCTCTAATGATAAGTGCCATTGAGCTTTTTTTCATGTTTGTTGACTGCATGAATGTCTACTTTTGAGAAGTTTCTGTTCATGTCCTTTGTCCACTTTTAATGTTTTTTTTTCCTTGTAAATTTGTTTATGCTCCTTGTAGACTCTGGATTTTAGACCTTTGTCAGATGGATACATTGCAAAAATTTTCTTCCTTTCTATAGGCTGCCTGGTCACTCTGATGATAATTCATTTTACTGTGCAGATGCCCTTTAGTTTAATTAGATCCCATTTGTCAATTTTTGCTTTTGTTGCAATTGGTTTTGACATTTTTGTCATGAAATCTTTGCTTGTACCTGTGTCTTAAATGGTATTGCCTATATTTTCTTCTATGGTTTTTATAGTTTTGGGTTTTATATTTAAGTTTTTAATCCATCTAGAGTTAATTTTTGCACAAGATGTAAGGAAGGGGTCTAGTTTTAATTTTCTGTATATGGCTATCCAGTTCACTCAGCAACATTTTTTTTTTTTTTTTTTTGAGACGGAGTCTCGCTCTGTCGCCCAGGCTGGGGTGCAGTGGCCAGATCTCAGCTCACTGCAAGCTCCGCCTCCCGGGTTCACGCCATTCTCCTGCCTCAGCCTCCCACGTAGCTGGGACTACAGGCGCCCACCACCTCGCCCGGCTAGGTTTTTTGTATTTTTTTGGTAGAGACGGGGTTTCACCGTGTTAGCCAGGATGGTCTCGATCTCCTGACCTCGTGATCTGCCCGTCTCGGCCTCCCAAAGTGCTGGGATTACAGGCTTCAGCCACCGCGCCCGGCCCAGCAACATTTATTCAACAGGGAATCCTTTCAACATTGCTTGTTTTAGTATGGTTTGTCAAAGATCAGATGGCTGTAGATGTGTGGTGTTATTTCTGAGTTCTCTATTGTTTTCCATTGGTCAGTGTGTCTGTTTCTGTACCAGTATCATGCTGTTTTGGTTACTTCAGTCTTGCAGTATACTTTGAAGTCGGGTAGTGCGATGCCAAAGCTTTGTTCTTTTTACTTAGGATTGTCTTGGCTATATGGGTTCTTTTATTTTGTTCCATATGAATTTTAAGTAGCTTCTTTTTTAAATCTGAGAAGAATGTCAATGGTAGTCTAGTGGGAACAGCACTGAATCTGTACATTACTTTAGGCAGTATGGCCATTTTCACGATTTGATTCTTCCTATCCATGAGCATGGAATGTTTTTCTATTTGTTCATGTCCTCTCTGATTTCCTCGAGCAGTTGTTTATAGTTCTCCTTGAAGAGGTCCTTCACTTCCCTTGTTAGCTGTATTCCTAGATATTTTATTCTCTTTGCAGCAATTGTGAATAAGAGTTCATTCATTATTTGGTTCTCTGCTTGACTCTTGTTGATATATAGGAATGCTAGTGATTTTTGCACATTGATTTTGTATCCTGAGACTTTGCTAAAGTTGCTTATCAGCCTAAGAAGTGTTTGGGCTGAGACAAAGGAGTTTTCCAGATATGAGATTGTGTCATCTGCAAACAAAGGCAATATGATTTGCTCTCTTCCAATTTTAATACCCTTTATTTTTTTCTCTTGCCTGATTGCCCTGGCCAGAACTTCCAATACTGTGTTGCATAGGAGTAGTGAGAGAGAGCATCCTTGAGTTGTGACGGTTTTCAAGGGGAATGCTTCCATTCAGTGCGATATTGGCTGTGGGTTTGTCATATATGGCTCTTATTATTTTGAGGTATGTTCCTTCAAAACCTAGTTTATTGAGAGTTTTTAACATGAAGGATGATGAATTTTATCAAAAGTCTTTTCTGCATCTATTGAGATAATCCTGTGGTTTTCATCTTTAGTTCTGCTTATGTGATGAATCACATTTATTGATTTGTGTATATTAAACCAATATAGCATCCTCAGGAGGAAGCCAACTTGGTCATGGTAGGTACACTTTTGGGTGTGCTGCTGGATTAGGTTCACCAGTGTTTTATTAAGGATTTTTGCATTGATGTTCATCAGAGATATGGGACTGAAGTTTTGAGGTATTTTTTGTTGTTGTTGTATCTCTTCTAGGTTTTGGTATCAGGATAATGCTGGCTTCATAAAATGCGTTAGGGAGGAGTCCCTCCTTTTCAACTGTCTGGAAGTTTCAGAAGAAATAGTACCAGCTCCTCTTTGTACCTCTGGTAGAATTCAGCTGCAAATTCGTCTGGTCCTGGGCTTTTTTTGAGGGCTTATAGACTATTTATTACTGCCTCAATTTCAAAACTCATTATTGATCTATTCAGAGATGCAAATTCTTCCTGGTGCAGTCTTGGGACAGTGCATGTGTCCAGGAATTTATCTATTTCTTCTAGATTTTCTAGTTTATTTGCATAGAGGTGTTTAATGTATTCTCTGATGATTTTTTGTATTTCTGTGGGGTCAGTGGTGATATACTCTTTATCATTTGATTCATTGCGTCCAGCATTTTTTTAAATGAGGCACAGAGTGGAAAAAAAATTTGGAAAGCATATTTTATTTTCTTTTAGTGTTTATTTTGTTTTGTTTTTTAGAGGGAGATCTCTGTTGCCCAGGCTAGAGTGCAGTGGTACAATCATAGCTCACTGCAGCCTTGAGTTCCTGGGTTCAAGCAGTCTTCCTGTGTCAGTCTACCAAGTAGCCAGGACTACAGGTATGTGCCAGCATGCCCAGCTAATTTTATTTTATATCTTGTAGAGCTGGAGTCTCACTGTGTTTCCCAGGCCAGTCTTGAACTCCTAACCTTACGAGATCTGTCTCAGCCTCTCAAAGAATTGGGATTATAGATGTAAGCCTTCTCACCCAGCCTGTAAAGCACATTTTATATACAGCATATATTTTGAACTGTTAAAACTCAATAAGAAATTTAAAATTTAAGGAAAGGTGCAAAGATTTGAACACTTCACCAAACAAGATGGCATATATGCACATGAAAGATGCAAAACATCAGTAATCATTAGGAAAATGCATGTTCATATCATAATGAGATAACACTAAAAGTGTATTAGAGTGCCTAAAATTTAAAAAGACTGAACATGACAAACGTTTGAGAGGACTGGAAGTTTCATCCCCTGCTGGTGGGAATGGAAAATGGTACAACCATTTTGAGAAACAATGGCACTTTTTTTTTGTTTAAGTGAACATACACTTACCATATGACTCAGACATTCTACACCTACGTGTTTACCCAGGAAAAGTGAAAACATATGTTTGTACGAAGACTTGCATGTGAATATTCATGATAACTATCTTGTAATAGTCAAAAACTGGAAAGAATCCAAATGCCTACCAAGGGTGAATGGATAAACACATTGTGTTACATCCATACAATGAAACAGCACTCAGCAATAACAGGGGTGATCCATTGGTACACACAATATGGGTAATCTCAAAACATTATGCTTTATGAAATAAGCCAGACACAAATGCAGGCTTACTGTACAATTCCATTTACATAGTGCAAAATGATGGATCTACAGTGACATAAAAGCAGACAGTGGAGAGAACAAGGTACAGAGGGGCAGGAGGAAAACATTAGATGTGTGTATGAGAAAACTTTTAGGGATGATGGATTTGTTTATTGCTTGGTCATGATTGTAACAGTTTCACATGTGTATATGTAGGTCAATTTTTTTTCAAATTATAAACTATAAGCAAGTGTGGTTCATTACATGTTAGCTATAAGGCTATTTATAAATGGATGTTTTCTGTCTTACTTTAAACTGATAAATGAAGACAGTATTTACTCTGAATAAAGATCCTTATGTAGAAATTTGAAATCAGTGTTAAAAAAAATAGAAAAATCATAAACCCCTCACCCATGTGAAAGGGTCAGGAGAAGACTGAGAGAAGGTTGTGAAGAAACGATATCTAGAGTAAATTGTGATTTTGCTGTCATTTCCACCTTTGACATTGGTACTTCTCCCTTTATTTGAAGTCAGTGGTGAGTAACTACCAGGAATTCCCTAAAGACTGTAATGTGTGTTCCCTATCATTTGATTAGAGGGCACTGTGTCTTTTCTTCCCTGTATCATTTAAAGTGAGAGCTACTTGCTTTGACCTAAACTGAATGATAGGTGACTTCATTAGCATTGGTGGTGTATCTAATCAAAGTCTTCTGGGCATGGACGTGTGAAAATCTTCTGTGAGCCAGTTGTGGGCCATGCGCATGAGGGAAAGCTGTTGTGAAATTGACTTAGTTCCCATAAATAAGGTCTGCCTAGAAGGTAATGAACTAGAGCAGAGGAAAGTGGAAGAAGGACAGATGTTTAAAGTACTCACATTAGTCTCCATGTAGATGCACTCACCCAAGTCATGGAAAATAGAATCATATCCAGGGTTCTCAGAACAAGACACAAAAGCACTCAGAAGAGAAAGGCAGCTGTAAATATCTGCAAGGCTCAGAAAGTGAGATGCCAGTTTATAAGAGTATCAAATAGATAAGAATTTCCCCGCTTTTCTTTTCTCATCTCCACTCTGCCCCCCAACATATTCCTCCCACTGGGGGCATACCCAGAGTGTCAGAAACTACATTTTAGGCATCTCGGGGAGAAAATGTGAAAGGGCTGGGGAGTAAAACTACCACTCCCTCGTTTCTATTGCAAGTCTTTCAGCTGAAACCGATCACAGCCAGGGATGGTGAGGAAAGATCTTCACCTAAATTAAGCTTGAAGGAGGCATATTTGAAGATTTAAATTTGCCTAGAAACAACAAAAAACTGAAGTTTTAAAAATCCCATTTACAATACTGTCAGAAAACAAAAATAAAGAACGCATTTAATGAGACGTGCATAATGTCTGCACAGACAACTCGAAAAATCTTCGGAGAGAAATTAAAGAAGAGCTAGATAAGGAAAAGGATTTACCTTATTCATAGATTGGAAGCCTTGATATCTTTAAGCTCTCAGTGCCTTTCAAGTTAATCTACAGATTCAATACCATCCCAATCAAAATCCTAGCAGGATTTTTTGGGGTTAAAAATTAGCAAATTGGAAGGTGCTAGAGTAACTGCATGTTCATATAGGGGGAAAATGGATCTTTCCCTCCATCTCACACAGTACAAAACAAAAATGCATAGGCAAATTCATAAAGACAGAAAGCAGAACAGTGGTTATCAGGAGTTGGGGTGATGGTGGAATGGGTAATTATTGTTTAATAGCGTTTCAGTAGGATTTGATGAAAAGTTCTAAAGAGGAATAGTGATAGTTTCACAACAGTGTGAATATACGTAATACCAATAACCTGTACACTTAAAAATGGATAAATAATAAATTTTATACTATGTATATTTTATCATAATTAAAATGAAAAAATAATTTAGGCTTTGAAAAGCAGAGTGGCCCTAAAAGCAACCTCTCCTAACTAATGTGTGGTTTCTCAAGTAGTGTAGAGAAACTGTTTAACCTCTCTTGAAGGTTTGGGAAAGATATTGAGTAAAAATGTGCTTTGAACTTGAAAGTATACATTGCACTGATGGAATAAAAATATATGGCAAGTGTATGTTGAGAATATGTGCTTAGATCTGAGAAAAAAATAACATGATTAGTAAAAATGTGTTGTAAATATGTACTTAGAATTAGTAGAAAATGAAATAACATAGCTTGCACCAGAAGAAAACCCCTGGATTGCCCTAGAGACGGCACATTTGGCTTCTTGTACAATTTCATCAGTGTCATTTAGGAACAACTCCTTCAGTGATCAAAAAAGGTTTTCTGATGGATATGTTTATTATCTTGATTTGTGACGATGGCTTAAAGGAGCTCTGTGTGTCAAAATCCATCACATTATGGACTTTAAATATGTACAGATTTGTTTTTTGTTGTTGTTGTTTTGTTTCTTGGGTTTTTTCTAAGACAGGGTCTTGCTTTGTCACCCAGGCCAGAGTGCAGTGGCACAATGACAACTCATTGTAGCCTTGATCACCTGGGCTCAAGTGATCCTCCTGCCTCAGCCTCCTAAATAGCTGGGACTACAAGTGCATGCCACCATGCCCAACTGACTTTTTGATTTTTTATAGAGATGAAGTCTCATTATGTTGCCCAGGCTGGCCTTGAACTCCTGAGCTCAAGTGATCCTCTCACCTTGGCCTCCAAAAGTGTTGGGATTATAGGTGTGAGTCACTGAGCCTGGCCAATAGGTACAGTTTAATGTACACCAATTATTCTTCAATAATGCTATGAAAAACTAATTTTGGTGGATGATAGACAAAGACATAAAAGCCATTAATATAAAACTTCTAGAATAAAAGAATAATATCCCTATGACTTTATGTAGACAAAGATTTCTTAGGCAAAGCACAAACAGCACTAATAATAAAATCAGAAAAAGATTAGATCTAAACAACAAAATAATACATACTTATTAAATGAATCATTAAGAAAATGAAAAAGTAAACCACAGACCTGGAGATAATATTGGCAATGCATATTTCTGATAAAGAATTTGTATATAGAATATATATTAAAAATCTCTAAAACCCAATAATTTTTTAAAAAGCAAGCACAATAAAAACTTGCAAAAGATTTGACACTTCCCCAAAGAACATACAACTGGCTAATAAAACCACAAAAAATGTTCAATATTATTAGTCATCATGGAAATGCAAGTAAAAACCACAATAAGAAATCACTTCACTAGAATGACTAAAATTTAAAAGAATGGAAATACCAAGAATTCATAAACATGTAGAGATGCTGGAATTCCCACATATTGCTGGTGAAACAGAAGCTGTCCCCTTGCTTGGAAAACTCTTTGGTAAATTGCTACAACACAATACCTACCGCATGATCTAGCAAATTTACTCCCAGGTGTTTTCCTGAGAAATTAAAATTTATATTCTCAAAAAGACTTTTATAAGAATGTTTATTATAGCTTTATTTAGAATTCTAAAGGCTGGAAACAAAGTAAAATGTGAAAGAGTAAACAAATAGTAGATATTTATATAACAGCATACTATTCGGCAATATAAATCAAAATGTGATCAAGGCACACAACAGCATGGATGACTCTCACAGGAATCATGTTGAGCAAAAGACACTATATATTCAAAATTCCATTTACATCCAGTTACAGAACAGAGAAAAACTGATGATAGAGATTAGATCAGCGTTCACCTGGCATGGGAAGAGATTGAGTGAAGAGGTGCATGAGGAAACATTCAGAGGTCACAGAAATATTCTCAGTTGTAGTGCTAGCTACATAGGAGCATATATTTGTCAAAACTCATTGAACCAATCACTTAACATCTGTGCATGTTATGCCAATTATGTCTTGTGATGGTTAATTTTGTGTGTCAACTTTGAGGTGTTTTTGGGTAAGATTAACGTTTAAATTTGTGAACTCTGAATAGGGGATATTGCCTCCTATAATGTCATTGGGCATAATCTAATCATTTGAAGACCTAAATACAGCAAAAAGATAGGTCTCACTGATCGAGAAGGAATTCTTTAGCCAACTGCCTTCAGACTTCATCTGCATCATTGGCTGTCCTGGGTCACAAGACTTCTAGCCCACACTATAGATTTTGGATGTGCCAATCTCCATAATCTTGTAAGCCAATTATTTATAATAAATCAGATAGATAGATAGATAGATAGATAATTGATAGGAAGAAAGAAGATAGATAGATAGATAGATAATAGATAATTGATAGGAAGAAAGAAAGATAGATAGATAGATAGATAGATAGATAGATAGATAGATAGATAGATAGATAGATGTGAAATATGCATATATTTTCATCTTCTTGGTTGATTTTCTCTGGACAACCCTAACTAATATATAATTCATATCCAGGAAATAGTATAGAACAAATTCCTTAGAAACAATAGGTTCATTCTTTAAGAAAATTCTTTTAAAGTCAATAGATTTTATTCCAAGCTAATATTCAGAGTGTACACTTCAGAAATTACCAAAAATATTGTTGACTTTTCCTTACGAATCTTGAATATTTCTACTACTAAAAAAATCAAATAAGGATTTCATTGTTCTGATCCCATCAGTTGAACCACCCCAACCTCCTCCTTCCTAAAGTTTCTAAGTCATTTTCCTCCATTAAAACTATTTCTAAGCAGTTATTTCAGTTTGTCCTTACTCCTAGATCACCATTTTCATGGCTGTGCTCCTACAGCAGAGTCTACTTTTAGGCCATGCCCCATCTGGTATCTCACAGTTGGAAGCTCTTGGAGTCTAAGGAGGACCCTCTGTCTTGAAAGCAGATGCCAACATCTGCCTCCCCAAAACTCTTCCTGAAATCTCTGTTCACCTGTTTGGCTTTTAGCTACTGTTTCTGCTGAGTTTCTTGGAATCTCACTCTGTAGGCATCAGCCAATTCTTGAGAGAAATTTGCATGCAGATTTTTAAACTCACTTTTCTGACGTTTCCTCTCTCCAGGACTTTTTTCTGTCAAGTTCTATCCATGTTCCCAGTGCAAACACACCTCTGTAAAATCGGCCGTTCTTGGCTTGGGCTATATTCATATGAACTGAAAGTTGGCAAATGCTTTGAAAGGAGAGAGCCAAAATACCTGCATGTCACTATTTTTGCTTCCCTTCTCTTAAAAAAAAGAGCCCTACATCTTGCCTTGCTTAGTTTTCTCTAATGCCTTTCAACAGTTGCTTTGAATAGTTTCTCCATATTTAATCATTGCTTTCGGGGACATGTTGGCTAGAACTAGGGGTAACCACAACAACCTTTAAATATATAAATTACATAAAGTCACCTCTAGCCTTAAAACCTTTTAATGGCTTCCCTCTACACTTTGAACAAATTCAGATACGTAGTCTTGACATAGAAAGGGCTTGTAATCTAACCCTTGCCTGTCTTACCTAGTTCAGCTACAGCCACTGTCCCATTGTTTTCACATGTCCCTCCTTGCAAGTCTTTAAACAAGCTCCTTCCTGCCTTTATATTTGCATATATATCTTCAAAGTAAAATTGCTGTCCTCTCACCTCTATCGGAAACACTGTTCTCTAATTCTTTTATTGGCTAATTTCTTCTCCTTCCCATGACTGATGTAAATGCAACTATTCAGAGAGATTCTCCTTGACCATATTATGTAATTTCGTAGTCCCTTTGTTTTTCACTATTTCTGCACACTGTTTTTTACCTTTTGCCTTCAGTGTGTATCACAATATAATGAATCACGGGTGAAGTCATACACAAAGAACTGGGGCAAATGAACCAAAAATAAGGATTTAGCTATGCAGGGGAGAATATAATAACATCTGCAAAGTCAGTTTACAGAGTCTAGTGCAAATGTGAAAGTTCATGAGAAGAAAATGAGAAAAATAAAAAAAGGTGTAGACGTGAGACCCAGTCCACAGTGTTCTGTGTAATAAAGAGATTTGCTTTCACTCCATAATTTTTTATCCAAATGAGCATTAATTAGAACTTAAGACCATTCTCTGAAAAACTATAATCAAGGTGTTGTTGAGTACCTGAAAGAGACATTCTGTCCATTTTGCTGATTAATTTTCAAAGGATATACTCACAAAACAAGAAATTACCGATTTAAAGAATATGGGCATATTTAAGGCTTAATATTCTAATTGTCAAGGTAGTCTAAGACTGAATGTGCTGATTTACAAATAACTGGTATCATGCAAGAGTGCCAGTGTTTTGCCATATCCTCTCCAATACAGGATATTGCTGCTTTTTAACATTTTTGTCAATTTAATGGAAAATGATTCTTTATTTACAAAAGAAATTGAATATACTTCCTTATATTTATTAACTGTATTTCAACAGTTATCAACTTTTTGTATACCTGAACCACTTACATATATATATACACATTGCTTTTACTAAATTCAAATAACTTTTCATATATTATTGCAAGTTTTGATTGATGGTTTCAAATGAACAGTTAAAAAACATGAAATGATTCTACTTTTATCAATACTTAGACCAAATTTGCTTTGTATATCTCTAGCTCCTTTTACGCAAGTGAAGAAAATTAACATTTTAACAGTGTCCTTTCTTCTCAACTCTTTTGGGCAATTAATTGGGCTTATTGTTCTCAAATGTAAACTGTCTCCAAAGTATTTCACCTATTTATTTTGCAGTAAGAACAGTAGATATTTATTACATATATAGTACATATCTTTAAAGTGTTTTACTTTTAATTACATTCTAACTTTTGCACTATTGAAAGTTTTTTATTTTACGTGGATAAATCTATGTCTTTTTCCTTTATGGCTTCTCTTGCGGTATCATACTTTTAAAGTACTTCCTTATCCTAAGGTGCACTCGATATTTTTTTAGTCACTTTAAAATTTCATGTCTTACAATATTAAATAGATCTAGAATTTATTTTTATTTATGCGGTAAAATAGGTAATCTAACTTCCAATTTCCTAATCATCAGCCAATTATCACTCTATATTATAAAATAATCTTTTATCCCCATAGCTTTAAGATGTTAATTTTTTTTTTTTTTTTTGAGACGGGGTCTCGCTCTGTGGCCCAGACTGGAGTGCAGTGGCCGGATCTCAGCTCACTGCAAGCTCCACCTCCCAGGTTTATGCCATTCTCCTGCCTCAGCCTCCTGAGTAGCTGGGACTACAGGTGCCCGCCACCTCGCCCGGCTAAGGATGTTAATTTTTTTTAAAAAATAATTAATATAAATACAAAATATGTATATACTGTATGAGAATTTCATACACCCAGACACACCTGGATCTGCTTCCAGGCATATTTTTCTGCTCCCTTCATATATCCACCAACATTTATAATAGTACTTCTTAATAGCTAATTGTAAAATAGAGTTAAATTAATGATGATATTAGTCATTAAATTTTTCCTTAATATAGATTTAGTAACCAAACAAAATAATTAAAAATGGCATATAACATCTCAACTTTACATATGTATCTTAATATATCTTAAGGCAAAGCACTTTTCATGGTCCTTCTTTTCAAAAGCTATTGAATATTTTACTTTCTTTATTCTTAAAAATGTGCAATATTAAATGATTATCTTAAACCACATTTTAGAAAGTCACATTTGATGTAAAATTGAGAGTCATCTGGAATATGAAATAAATATAAGGAAAGAAATGTATCCTGTAGAATTGGGATAAAAGTAGATTTCAAGGATTTGTTCAGCACTGTTGTTATTCATGTGCTGTGCTGAGAACACAGAAACCTTTCAGTAAATATTTATTGATTGATTCAAAAACATATTTGAAGGCTTTTAAAATGTGAGCTATTTTTCCAAGCTGTACAAGTAAAATTACACAAATAAAAAATACTCCTTTACAATTTTTATGACACGTGTGTTCAATCAGTTTGAATCAACAATTAATATAATGTACATTGGTTACTTGTAGAAATCTCAGTTGTTTTAGAGTATATAGAAAGAAGTAGAAGATGTAATAAGTCTGTCTTCTCAAAGAGTTTGTAATCAAATCAAAGAAATATATAATGCACATTCAACCATTAAGAGAAAATTTAAAATTCCGAGAAGAGAGAAGTTTGTAATGTCCGGAATTTCACAGTTTCCTCTCTTTGCCAAAGGAACAATACTCTTTTCCCTCAGGTACACAGAACAATAGGCAGGGAAACTATACAGCAGAGATTCTCTCGCCTAATGCCCAGGAATCCTAATGACAGAACTCCAGTGAGCTATTCCCATAGAAGTAAGTAGACTTCGTGGTTTCAATGACAATTATTTTAGGTGGAATCCTTTATGAAGAGATATTCAGTTGTAAAAACTAAAACATGATATTTCAGACTTTTTTACACTTTTGTGCATTTTCGTTTTCTAAGAAAAGCAAACAAACAAACACCCCCCACTTTTTTTTTAATTCCGTTTTGAGGCAAGAGGCTTGGGTTGTTGACATGGATATCAACATAAGTATTCAGTTGGGTATTCTATAGTTTTTAATACTGTCCAACTATTTAGGATAACTATTTTCTATGTATCTATTTTCTTTAATGACATAATAACACTATAAGCACAGTTTATTTTATTATTTTGTCAATTTAATGGAAAATGACACTTCCTTTTAATTGCAAGAGAAATTTAACATATTTTTCTACATTTATTAATTGTATTGCAACATTTATGAACATTTTGTATACCTCAACCACTTTTCTATGTATACACACATTGTTTTTACTAAATTCAAATAACTTCTCATGTATCATTGCAGGTTTTGATTGATAGTTTCAAATGAACAATTAACCGTTTTTAGTATTGCCCAGCTATTTAGGTTAACTATTTTCTACATATCTTTTTTCTTTAACAACATAGTAGCATTATAAGCACAGCTATACAAAAGAAACAAGAAAGGAAAAGAATATTAAATATATTCAGGCTTACTGTGCATTATGTCTATAGACATGAGGCTTAGGCATCTTCAGGGGAATATACAGTTAAATTGTTTTGACTTTTGGTACACTTGGCCAAAACATATGCAAGAATAAAGCACAGCAGTTAACAAGCTAATAACAAAAGTTATATTCAGGCTCAAATGTAACTAATTGAATTATACTTGCTAGTTTTATTGTTAATATATGTATGTCATATGCTTTTTAATAATCTGTAATATTTTATATTTGCTTGGAGGATTCAATTCAAAACAAAAACTTCACAATAGACATGTCAACTTGAGCATCACATTTCATATTTTATCCTGTAATATTTATGAATTCTCTGCTCCATTAAGGCTTCACCTTTATAACCTTAGAAGGCCCTATGAGATTATCCATTTTAGTGCCTGTTGGCTGATATTTATATCTTTCAGCAACAAATGCTTTTTATTTCAAAATTACTTCTTAAGGGGTTAAACTAGTTCACCATATGCGGAGAGTAAACACCTATTTTTCCTCTGATAAAATACCAAGAAAAAAATAAATAAATAGGTGAATTTATGGATGTGTACCAAAACATCACTAAAGCTTAGTTGATTCTGCTTACAAAGCTACCTTAATAATCGGTAGCGATCACTGCCAAGTTGACTTGATGATAGCAGTTGATGTAATAGTAAAGATAATCAGAATCCTTCCCTCAAGTATATTGCATCCTAGCTCAGTTAACCAACCTAGACAGGCATGGTTGCAGACACGAAGCTCTCTCTGTCATTCTCTTTTTCCTTCATTTTCTCTACAAATATTTTATAGAACACAGATTGCGTAGCCCACTTTTGACATTAGAGTTTCAGTAAGAAAATGAAACACTCTTTTTCTCCCCTAGTCCTAGGTCAAGATCAGTGGAGTGGGCCTGAGACACATGTGTCCTCAGTAACTTCTTAGTTTTGATATGTGGCAATGACTGAAAATGAAGTAACCAGGGTTTCTAACCCCCGAGTATCACCTCTTGTACTCAGGGTGAATGGATCAACAGAGTTCATGCTCCCCAGGGAAGCCCTGTGAGCTAAAAGGTAACAATTTATGATGGAACAAATTATTTCATACCTTATAGCCTTAGTTTTAGTAGTTATTCTTCTGAGCAATTCACAAAGTTGTATTCAGCATGTATCCGGCAACTAAGACAAAGACCTTTGAACTTCTTAACTCTTTTTGAAACAAAGTTCTAATCCAAGTGATAATACCCAGTCTTAGTGATCAACAGGAGCTTTTGCCATAGCTTCCTATTCCAGTCTACCCTTGCCTGTAATCTCTCCCAAAGAACTTTCAACAAATAGAACTTCTGGAACAAGGATGGTATTCTTCACCATCTTCTGTAAATCAACTTAGACATGTTTCTGTTGATATCAAAATTATGACACTGAGCTACTTGTCAGAGTGGCAGCCTCTTATTCAATGTTCTCTCCCCCTACATTCATACCAGTAGCAAGTGGTATTGATGGTGCTCTTCACAGAGTTAGGAGAATTACATGAATTGATACATGAACAGCACTTAGAACAGAATAAGACCTCACTGGACATTAATAGGTGACTCCTTGGCTTCTTGCTGTGGCTGTTGTCACTACATGCATGTCTGCCTCACCTTCTGGCTTCCTCTCCAACTGCTGTCCCCCAAACCATCATTTGGACCATTGCAGCTACAAACCTGAAGACAACTGGGAGTGGAGTGACGGGGATCAGGAAGATACAACCTTCACTTTACCATTTTGACACTGGAGTGAAAAAGATCCTCCTCTAAATCCCTCTCTACAGTATTGTGGCTGGATTGCAACTTTCACAAAAGTTTAACTGAGAGTTCATGAGTAACCAAGTGGTATACAATCAGCAGTTATTTCTAATGGCTAACGCGTGTGGTTCTTTTCAAAGTCCACTGGTCCAGGCATACATGCATGGAAAAACCTAGCACTCAAGTTGACAACTTGCTTACAACTGCCAGGGGTCAGCTTAGTTTTTACCATCAAAGAAGCAGTGGAGCATTCTCTTCTAGGTTCAATTATTATGAAGTCTGGGGAGGAAAATTCTCCCATTACCCAAACCCAAGGCCTGTATCCTGAATTCTCATTTCTTGTCCCAGATTCTGTCTTTCCTCTAAGTCATTCACAACAAGAACTCATTTCTGCAATATAACAATACAGTTTAATGTAGTTTAACCCAATCTAAATATCTTAAAGAAAATAAATATTTCTACCATCTGTCTCCTCCTGTCTTCTCACCCAGGCCGAAAACAGCAACAATGTCAGCAGAGATAGAGCTCTGACTCAGACAAATGCACACAATTTTATATTGCAAAGCTGAATATTTAGCTTCTCCAGCTAAATCATCTGCATTTAGGTTAATGGGCACTTCAGTTCTTCCCACAGAGCAATGGTTGGATGCATTAGGGGATATTATGAACATTTACAGATACATTCACTTATTATTCCAAAAATTGTTTTAATTGCCTATTATATGCTTGACACTGATAAATAAAAACAAATACACAATTTTTCAAGAATAATGAAAATACTAGGCTGTATTTTGAAGCTAAAATCTAGTGATAGAAACATAAGTTAAAAACAGAGTATTATGAATGTTATGAGTAAGTTTTGTGAAAGAAATAGAACCAGGGTAAGTGCTGAAAATAGTAGTAAAAAATCATTTCATTAAATGTAACTAAAAGTGGTAGTAATAAAGATAATTAAATATGTGAAAAATAGCAAATTTGGCATGCATATTGGGATAAATCTTTTGAAAACAGTATTGATTTCCAGGAACAGATAGCAAAGCATACATCACATAAACAATGCTGTCCTTATGCAATAATCAATAACCAACAAGAGTAGCCTGCCACCCTTCCTCACCTGCTACCTGCCCTATTTTCTATAGCTTCAGCCACCTTCTAGCATTCCTATATATATTTCTTATTTACTGCTTTTGCTATTTATTTATTCCTACTAAGTTTCACAAGTGGAGGGTTTTCTTGTCTGATGAATACCAAAAACCATGAATGGTGCCTTACATGTAGCAGTGGCTCAATAAATATCTTAAATAAAGGCATATGTAAGTAAAATGGGCAAATGAACAGAATTTAAAAATCTGATCATTTCAAGACAAAAAATATCCATAATATAGGATGAATTCTAAAATTAACTTGAATTTGTGATTTTGAAGCAGTAAGATAAGTGACCACCAGGCATAGTGGTCTTACACCTGTAATCCTAGCTTAGGAGGGTTGCATAAGGCCAGGAGTGCAAGACCAGCCTGGGCAACATAGTGAGAATGCACCTTTAAAAAAATAATAAAAATAAAAATTAGCCAGGCATGGTGGTGCATGCCTACAGTCCCAAGTATTCGGGAGGCTGAGGCAGGAGAATTCCATGAGCCCAGGAGTTTGAGGCTGCAGTGAGCTATGATCCTGCCCAGTCTGGGCAACAGAGTGAGACTCTGTTAAATAAATAACAGAATCTTATTAATAAACATTAATAAAATAAACATTAATAAAAGTGACTTTATTAATCTTGCTATCCTTCCTTTTACCTACAGAAGCCTGGTGTAATTTCTATAGTTGATCATTTTAATCACTTATATCTTTTATTAATATGTAAGAAAAGAGTGTGAAAGAATATGGGAATAAGTTATATTCCAATTTATATGAGCAAATACAGGGATTTTTAAAATATGCTAATATAATAGTCAATGTGTTCATCATCAACTCAGCAATATTTATTGAGCACCTACTATGTATCGGGCACAGAACTCTGATAAAAATTTTCTTACCTCATGGAAACAAATGTAAACCAATATACAAATTAAATCATTTCAGAGAATTCTAAATGTAAATGAAAAGATGTAGTGGGGAAGGAATTGGGATTTCACTTTTAGTTAAAGCATTCAAGGACGATCTCCCCTGTAGGTAACATTTGAACTGATACAGAATGAGAAAATTGCACTTGCTACAAGGAGATTGAAGAGAAAATTCCAGGCAGAGAGAATAGTGAGTATAAAACACTGCTGGTAACCAAAATGGACTGTTTGTATTTGGAGATCACAGAGAAACAAAAGAATTCAATGTCAGTTGAACTCAGAAAGTTATCAGGTGCTAAATCAGGTAAGGCTTAGATGACTATGAATAGAATTTGGCCTTCATTTCCTGTTCCCTTGTAATTTTCCAGAGAGTGTCATGCTGCAAATAATACAATTTGATTCCTACTTTAAAAAAAAATCCCAGCTATATATAGAAAAAGGCCTATACCTGGGGAAAGAAATCTTTATCACATGTAGTTTCTATTAAATTTCTCAATGAGAAAGTATAACAAAAAGGTAGTATTGAATTACTATTACAATTCTACACATATGTGTTGCCTTTCATGCATTAAAAGTCACAATTTTTGTAATTTTATTCATGTGCATCACAAATATAAAACTTATTTTTATCACTTCTGTCTTCAGACACATTTTAAGATTATATTTATTTATTTATTTTAGAACTAACCTAAATTCCCCTGGATATGGGAGGGAAAATTAATGACAATTATTCCAGTCCAAGAGTATTACTTTCTATAAAACTAACCCTAAATTTTGGTTTACTTCAGCCCTAAGAGAAATGGCATATTAACCCTGGCTGATTATAATGGGTAAATATGATCAATATTTTACTCCTTATTTCTCCTGAAAAACTAAAACCTGACAGGCTAAAGTAAATTTAAAGTCTAAACCACAAAGCTGTACCAAATTTAGTTTGGGCAGCAAGTAGACATTTTTAAACCTGTACGACAGATATGACTAAAACAATTGGTCTTGTTGACATTGCTACCTTTGTATGGATAGAAATATTAACAATATAATTTACCATTGCACATTTTGGCAAGAAAATTTTTACCATTCATAAAGTCAGGTTGAGCTTACTCTCTGTGGCAATGTCACAGCCTACTTCTGATGGAAAATATTTTTATCCACAATTGACTAAGTCATTTGTCTTAGTGAGACCTCACAGGCAATAGATGGCATTAGCAAGTAGATATAGGAAAACTGTCATCATTAATTATAATGAGGACTGCAATTGGGGTCCCTGAGTTCCCAGTGGCAGATTCACAAAGTGGGTAATACAATTTGTGGATCAAACACAATTAAGTGTAATATATAGTTAACGTCTTTCTATTTGCCTCTTTAATTGCAAGATCAACTCTGAGTCTACATGATGGTAACTAGTACTCAACTATTTATTTGGCTGTGTAATCTGTATTTACTAGTGGAATTGTATTTGAGCTTCCTGAAAAGTTTCATGACAGTCAGCAGTGTGTTATGAGTAACTTTAGCCAGTATCTATGCGAGACAGGACTAGCTGAAATTTCCTAGGCCAACTAAGAATCCCTAAGCCTAGCTGGAAAGGTGACCATATCCACCTTTAAACATGGGGCTTGCAACTTAACCCACACCCGACCAATCAGAGGGCTCACTAAAATGTTAACTAGGCAACACAGGAGGTAAAGAAATTGCGAATCATCTATTGCCTGAGAGCACAGCGAGAGGGACAAGGATCCGGCTATAAACCCAGGCATTTGAGTCGGCTATGGCAACCCCCTTTGGGTCCCCTCCCCTTATGTGGGAGCTCTGTCTTCACTCTATTAATTCTTGCAACTGCACTCTTCTGGTCCGTGTTTTGTTACGCTCAAGCTGAGCTTTCGCTCGCCATCCACCTCTGCTGTTTGCCCCCTTAGCAGACCCGCCGCTGACTTCCATCCCTCCGGATCCAGCAGGGTGTCCGCTGTTCTCCTGATCCAGGGAGGTGGCCACTGCTAGTCCCGATGGGGCTAAAGGCTGGCCATTGTTCCTGCAGGGCTAAGTCCCTGGGTTCGTCCTAATCGAGCTGAACTCTAGTCACTGGGTTCCACGGTTCTCTTCCGTGACCCACAGCTTCTAATAGAGGTATAACACTCACGCATGGCCCAAGATTGCATTCCTTGGAGTCCTTGAGGCCAAGAACCCCAGGTCAGAGAACACGAGGCTTGCCACCATCTTGGAGGTGTCCCGCCACCATTTTGAAAGCTGCCGCCACCAAAATGGGAGCTCTAGGAGCACGGTCCCCCATAGCATCTACACAAGCAAAGTGAAAGATGGTCAAGCTAGTTTTTTCTCTGTACATGTTGATCATCAAGATAAGTAAAATTTCAAGGAAAATTTGCAAACAGAGTTTTCATTTTTAGAAAATTTTTGGCTGGGCACCGTGCCTCGCACCTGGAATCCCAGCACTTTGGGAGGCCAAGCGGCCAGATTGTTTGAGCTCAGGAGTTCAAGACCAGCCTGGACAGCATGGAGAAACCCTGTCTCTGCAAAACATGCAAAAATTAGCCAGGTGTGGTGGTATGCATCTGTATTCTCAACTACTCAGTAGGATGAGGTGGGGGAGGATTGCCTAAACTCAGGTAGGTCAAGGCTGAAGTGAGCCATGATTGCACCATTGCACTCCATCTTGGGTGACAGAGTGAGACCCTGTCTCAAAAATAATAACAGTAGGGCCGGGCGCGGTGGCTCAAGCCTGTAATCCCAGCACTTTGGGAGGCCGAGACGGGCAGATCACGAGGTCAGGAGATCCAGCCCATCCTGGCTAACACGGTGAAACCCCGTCTCTACTAAAAAAAATACAAAAAACTAGCCAGGCGATGTGGCGGGAGCCTGTAGTCCCAGCTACTTGGGAGGCTGAGGCAGGAGAATGGCATGAACCCGGGAGGCGGAGCTTGCAGTGAGCTGAGATCCGGCTACTGCACTCCAGCCTAGGCAACAGAGTGAGACTCCGTCTCAAAAAAAAATAATAATAATAATAATAATAATAATAATAACAGTAATAATAAATGAATAGAAAAAATTCCTGTAAAAATCATTTAAAATAAAACTATTTATGAGTGCCAACATTTTGACAAATAGGATGTAACTTTAGAATATTTTTAATTGGATAAACGAGTATATAAAAAACTTGCTTTTGGCCCTGGTGTAATAGATATAAATTCAGTCAACCCTAATGGCTATAAATAAATCAATATTAATTTGATTACTTATGCATTTAACTGTTGCCCTAGTATTTTCTTCTGTGGAATTTACAGTTTAAAATGCATTTCTACTTACACTCTTCTATATCAATTAGGATTACAGTTTGTTTCTTACTAGCTCTGATTCTATTCTACAGCATTTCATGATGCTATTCTTTCTTTTATGCTCATTCACGTTTTTAATATTTTTAGTCTGTTGAGCATTGCACTTTTTAATTTTGGTCAGTCTATTTTCCTTCCCTAAAATTACATTGGCATTTCTACTAACATTTATCAGAATTTTTATGTGCTGGTTCGTCTACTTTTTACATTTAAGAAATTTTAAAAAAGAAATCTTATGTGGCAAAATTCTCCCCTCCTCTCCACACAGAGATCTCTGATTACATAAATCAGTTATCAAAAATGCACATAGCTGTCACAAATGCTTTTTCTCACCAGAATAAATTTAAGATATTTTGCAAAATGTAAGGTAGCTTTTTATAGAAATCCCAAGTCTACCTTCTAAAAGTTACATTTATAAACCACTAAGCGATTTCTGTGATTCTTAGAAACATTCACTATTTACTTCTCTCCTCTCATTCACATTTATAAACTAATGAGTGTGTGTATGTGTGTGTGTTTGTGTACCTTAAGCGTTCAGTGAATTTGGGAGAATTAGTGAATTAGTTGGCTGGGCATGATTATGTGAAAACCATGTTTCACCAAACACAGAGGAACATAATGACTCTTTTTTTTGGAGACGGAGTTTTGCTCTGTCACCAGGCTGCAGTGCAGTGGCGCTATCTCAGCTCGCTGCAACCTCCACCTCCCAGGTTCAAGCAATTCCCCTGCCTCAGCCTCCAGAATAGCTGAGACGACAGGTGTGTGCCACCACACCCAGCTAATTTTTTTTTTTTTAATGTATTTTAGTAGAGACTGGGCTGGGTTTCATCATGTTAGCCAGGATGGTCTCGATCTCCTGACCTCATGATCTGTCCGCCTTGGCCTCCCAAAGTGCTGGGATTACAAGCATGAGCCACCACGCCTGGCCATGACATTTTTTGTGTGTATCTTTCCTTCCTTTTCTTTTCCTCATTTTGCCATTGATCTATGAATATAGAAAAGTGTAGGGACGGTAGCACTGATTAAAGATGTTAGTTCTTGCCTTCTCCCACACAGTGTAAGTACCTCAAGTGATACAGAGTAATTTAGGCACATTGCAACTTTGTCTTCTTGGCTGTATTGTGTGTGTTTGTGTGTGTGTTTGTGTGTTTGAGAGAGAGAGAGAGAAAGAGAAGAGAAGAAAAGAGAAAGAGAGAGAGAGGGAGAGTATGTGTGCGTGTGCGTGTGCGTGCGCGCGTGTGTGTCAGGGTGAAGGTCTGGGGAGTGGGCTGTGAAGAAAAAGAAAATACTAGATGTCATTAATATGATTATAGCTACCCTTCTTACATTAACTCACTTCCTTCCTGGAACTTTTCTTATTATTGGTTGAATCTAAAGAATGTTCAGACTAAGGTAAGCTTAAGTCAATTTGACTACCATTCTGTTAAGGCAGACACATTCTAACACGGCACTGCTTTTATGCATACCTTCTCTATTTCCCTCTTCCTCCTGAACAAAACAAAACAAAACAAAAGCCTTTAGATTCACCAACCTGTAATGAGGTATGTAAAATACTATGCCATTAACACAGTAGTGTCTTGTCTCAAGGTCACTTTCATATAGCTAAAAACAAAACAGCACACTCCTTTTGACTCAAAGGAGCCTACATATTCCATATGGTATATATACACAATGGAATGCTATTCGGCCTTTAAAAAGGGGGAAATTCTGCCATTTGCAATAACATGGATGAACCTGGAGGATATTATGCTAAGTGAAATAACCATGTACCAAAAGAAAAATACTGCATGATTTCACTTACAGGTGGAATCCAAAAAAGTTGAACTTATAGAATCAGAGAGTATGATGGTTACCAGAGGCTGGGGTAGGGGCATGAATGGGGAAAAGAGAGAAGCTAGTCAAAGGGCATAAAGTTTCAGACAGATGGAATACATTTCAGTTATCTATTGCAAGAATGGTGACTATAATAAATAAAAATGCATTGCATATCTCAAAATTGCTAAAATAATAGATTTTAAATTCCCCCCCCCCAAAAAAAAACAGTAAGTGTGTGAGGTAATGCATTTGTTACATAAGCTGATTTCCACATTGTATACATTTATCAAAGAATCACACAGTATCTTATAAATACACATAATTATTATTTGTCATTTAAAATATGATTTTTAATACATACTCAGATTCTGAAGGTGAGTTCTTTCCAGATACAAGCTTTCTCTATCCAAAACTGGTATTTCATCTTCCATATCCACAGAAAGAAAAACGTTGTTTGGGATGAGGTCTTGCTGTGTTGCTTAGACTGGTGCTAAATGCATTGTCTCAGGCTCCCAAGCAGCTCCACAGAAAATTTTACTAAGAGATGAATGGGATAGAAGAGAAAGGGGCACTCCGTGATCACGTTATTATGTGTAAAACTTCCTGTGACCAAGAGCTCATCTAGTGATTCTCATCTATATTTGACCTTGCTCATAAATCAATGGATTTTACATGTTAGAAACATAAATAAGATCATAAATGTCTTAAATTAATGCACTGGTGACAGTTCCATACAGGTTTTCAAAGAAACTTCCCATGAAAACATCCCTAGACGTATATAATGTTATGTAATTCTCCCAGGAATGCTGTGAGGGAGATAACACATCATATTATTACAGATAAGGTAACTGAGACTCAAAGAGGTTGTCTTTTGACAAAAGCTACAAAACTAAAAAAAGGCAGAGTCTCAATATAAATTCTGTGTGTTCTGACTTTAAAGTCATGTTCTATTCTCTGTGTCATGTAGCCCCCAAAGCAGATCGCAGCTGAGCTTGGTAATATCAGCAGTGCACAATGGACTGACTTCAGACACGAAAAATACAGAGTGTAGTACTCTCTGTATTTTTTAGCAGAGAAACTCTACACGGAACCAAATAACCTTATAGGAGAAAAACAAAAAGTAATGTTTATGTATAGTTACACTATATATAAACACATATAAATATATGTTAAATATAGTTACACTATTTTTTAGTGTTTTACATATTGTTACACATGTAAAATGTTTACATATATAGTGTTTTACATATTAGAACCTTTGTATTTACCATTATCTTTGATCTTCATAACAATTTTAGCTTATTAGCTCTATTTCATGTATTGAGAAACTGACTTAGAGAGATTTTGAAACCTAAAAAATTTCTCACAGTAAGTACAATTGTCCTTAAATATCCACAGAGGATTGGTGTCAAGACCCCTCACAGATACCAAAATCAATGGATGCTCAAATCCCTATTAAAAAAAAAAAAGTTAACACCTGTAATTCCAGTACTTTGGGAGGCTGAGGTGGGCAGATCCCTAAAGTTGAGGAGTTTGAGACCAGCCTGGGCAAAACCCTGTCTCTACAAAAAATATAAAAATTAACCAGGCATAATGTCATGCACCTGTAGTGCCAGCTATTAGGGAGGCTGAGCTGGGAGGTTTGGTTGAGCCTGAGATTTCGAGGCTGCAGTGATCTGTGATCATGCCATTGACCTCAGTCTGGGTAACGGAGCAAGACCCTGTCTAAAAAAAGAAAAAAATTTAGTATTTTCATATAACCTATCTGCATCCTCTTGTATTCTTTAAATCATCTCTAGATTATTTACAATACCCAATACAATGTAAGTGCTATGTATATTTGTATTTGTATCTTTATTTTGCTGTATTTTTAATTGTCTTTTTTTTCTTAACATTTTTTGCCTGCGTCTTGTTGAATCCATGGAATCAAAACCCATGGATCCAAAGGGCTGACTGTACTGAACTGGGAGTTGAACATGAATCTTTCCCTTCAGGGTTTGCTTCACTATCCATTACAATACACTACCTTTATAAGCTATTGATGGTTTCTGCTCTTCTGCTTTTTCAGATATTTTTGCCCTGGTTAAACAGCATCATTCCCTTCTATATTAGACTCAATCCCTTTAAACAATAATTAGGAATTGACAAACATCTCTAAAAAGGATAAAAAACCAATGATTCACTCTTGTGCCCATTACAGTAAGCAGTTGAAGGGGGTCAGAATATGCCACTCCAAAATATTCCACTTTGGCATAAGAATTATTTTGAGTTGAGTTCCGGAAGAGTTCTCTGCACTCCCTTTAACTGCCTAAACATAGAACATACATTTCCCTTTGTGAAAGAATCCTCCTCTTTCCCTTTGTCAGGCATAGAAGAGCATTAATCACTGAGAAAGAATTTACACTAAGGGATATTTACATCAACAGACCTTACTAGAATAACCCTTATCTTCCTCATAAGCTTCCTAGTCAGTTCTCCAGGATTTCTTGACCCTTGAAGCCCAAACACCTTATCCTTTGTTAAAATGATGTATGTCCCCAAGTCAAACCACTTTGAGATTTCCTTATTTTCTGTGAATTCCCATGCATGTAAAACATTAATTAAACTCTATGCTTTTTTCCTCCTGCTAATCTGTCTTTTGTTAGTTTAATTCACAAGCCCCTAGTTACTTAACCTAAGAGAGTAGCAGAAAAGATCCCCCCTCCATCACAATAATATGTATAATTTTTTAATTTTAAAAATTTTAAAAGTCTCCACATATTATTCAGTGACCTGCCCCTGACAGTTTCAAATTCAACCAGTCCTAATGTGTTAATTCATGTTAGGTATTTTCTTCTCATACATTGATATGAAACTATTTCTGAAACAAATGAAGCACTAAAACATAATTGGAAAGGCAAGCAGTATGGGAACACTGGATAAATTGAAGTGCAAGGCAGAGAATAATGAAGGAGGATACCTATAAAGAGGCTTCCTGTCTTATGATTTTCTCTATATTTGACTGTGCTCATAAATCAATTGATCATACATGTTAGAAACATAAATTAGATCATAATATCTGAAATTAATGCACTGACGACACTTCGATAGAGGTTTTCAAGGAAAATACTAATGTATTTGAAGCTGTTTTTTAACATCTGAGTTGGCATCAAGTACAAAACATCTCCTCCCACCCATCCTTTGGTGCCCTACTAAGTGACAGAATTCTGATAGGGGCCGCGCCCAGCTGACTCCCTGTAGCAAATATGATACTTTTGCCTTTATGAAGCCATCTGCAGAGAAATAAATCATCATAAAGTTGACTGAGTGTGTCCTATGTTCATCTACTTGAACAAGTTCAATGTAATTGACTGATAATAATAAAAGGGGATTAGAGAAAAAAAGTCCTCAGTATTATCAAGTGAGTGTCACCCAACCCCTGACTTCTGAAAGATGGTCAGGATACAGATGGGCTGAAAGAAAGAAGAAGCTATCCAAGATGAGCAAAGACAGACAGGACATAAGGAGTGTGACAGCATGGCATCTGTGTCTGTGCTGGGAGAGTCTGCATGCAGTGGAAGAAATGGGAGGAGAGTTATTGTGCATAGTTAAAAGGTTGGTCTGATTGAAATAGATAGTTCATGTTAACTAATAAGGGATAATTTAAAGCTGTACAGTTCACTGAAATTATTGAATGCTATAATTTGGCTTTATTTTTCTATCACATTTGACATCTCAGCACAGTAACACAGGTAGCACACTGAGGAAGAATTAATTGAGCGCATTCTGCAGAGGTGAGGCTTTAATGCCTTTTCTTCCTCTGCATACCAGAATAGGAACTTAATGGAAAATCTGCATCTAGACAGACCAGGGCTCTGTATATAGCAAAATCTTGAGGTCATTTTTGAAGACATTGTATAAAAAGAATGAATATGTAAAAAACAGTGGAACCCGTATCTGTAATGAGAGTTGAGTACATTAAATGTTTATACACAATGAACTATAACATCTCTGCAGTGAGTTTTTGTTATAACCTTGATTCCTCCCATTGAAGCACTAGTGGAAACCATTGACCAGAGATTTTCTGATGATCTGATTGGATTTGTTGCCTGTGCCTTGCCCTCTTGCTTCATGATCCATATTGATCCTCAGATAGTTCTTAATAATGCTCTAGTTAATTCCTTTAATAGCATTTGATATTTTATTTCTGCTCTTCATTCCAGCTTGAGTGGCCTGTTAGTGTGTACTTGTCTTCTGAGCAATAGATTTTTGAAATGACAGGCAGAGGATTTTAAACTTCCCTTAGAGGAACTTATAAATATAATCAATGTTAAGTGAAAGGGCCGATAGGGCACTTACACATGTGGATTTTCTACCTGTGAATTATCCCAATCTTAGAAACTTAGATAAGCCTTGTGTCATAAGCAGATACATACTCAGAGCATAATACTTAATAACTTACTTCCAAAATTTGGTGGATTTCTTTGCAAATATTTATCAGTATACCATTTCACTCCATGTCTGGACCTAATATTCAGTATGAGATCCTTGAGAGCCCACTTTCAATGCTGATCAAAGCCTTTGTGTTCTCATACCCACCATATGGTGTAGCTATAAAGATGGATAGTAGCAGAAAAACTAGTGGGCTCCTGTGCAGTGAGTCCAATGGGAATGACAAACAGCACGACAAATAGAAGAAACAATCAGTCAATCAACATTCAAATACCGTGCCCCCTCTAGAGTCCCTGCTAGGAATCAAAGAAAGAAATGACATAGATCTTGCTTAAAAAACTCGATTTGGAGGTCCAACATTTATTTATTCGAATATTTTCAAATATTAATTTCAATATTCCAAAATTTCAATACTTATTAAAAAATTAAAATGTTAAGGGTAAATAATGACATTAAAGGGAGTTAAGTATTAATGTTATATGGAATCATATAAACGCAGGACTAAAACGCTTAAAACAGTCTTCTTTTTTTTTTTGGTAAGACTTTGTAGCAGGATTTAAGATGGAAAGTTTCAGAAACAAATATGAAAGGTATTGTAAGAAGAGGGAACCAATGTAACAAAAAACGGTGAAAAAAGACTGAATGTGGTATATTACGGAAATATGGAAATAGTGAGATTTCACTTAAGAGAAATCTTCATCAAAACACAGCCTGAAGTAACAGAAGACCATCTGCTCGGCAATAGTAAATGCAGAGATTCACTTAGCATAAGCAAAGGGACAACAATTCAAGGGACAAAAAACATTAGGTGTATAAAATTAAAAGAGCTGGCTAGGTATGGTGGCTCATGCCTGCAATCCCAGCACTTTGGGAGGCTGAGGTGAAAATATTGCTTGAGCCCAGAAATTTGGAACCAGCCTGGGCAACATAGGGAGACTCTGTCTCTACCAAAAAAAAAAAAAAAAAAAAACATAAAAAACATAAAAATAAACCAGACATGGTGGCACATGCCTGTGGTACCAGCTACTCAGTGGGAGGCTGACGTGAGAGGATTGCTCGAGTCCTGGAGGCTGAGGCTGTGTGAGCCTTTATGGAACTAGTGCATTCCAGCCTCGACAACAGAGTCCCTGTTTCCAAAAAATACATAAATAAAATTAAAAGAGCTTTAAAATCTTGTTTCTTACTGACAGGCCGTTGACATTTTGCACACAATAGGTGTCCAAATGATACTACAGAATTATTGTCTGGGCAGAATAAAATACATCACTTTAAAAGTCAAATTGAGACTTTTTTCCCCCTTGAATATGTTTTGACTTTGGAGATTTAGAAGGATCAATTTCTGTCAGTGGTAGAGGGCTATACTCTGAATATCGAGTTTAAGATCCATCATTTGCTTGAGCTACATTATAATAGTTTAATTTTTGAAACAACACTGCTGAAATAGTTTTTGGAGCTAGGTAATAGATTGTAATACAGACTAGAAGGAATTGCAGTACATTTCTTCAGGGCAGAAAGCAGGTGCAGTTATGTCTCTGCATGTACATCCAATGCTAATGTTTTTTAAATGTAAATTGTTTCTTTTAAGAGAAAGTGTTATATTGAATATTGATGCAAAGGCATTATATGTTTGTGTTTTGTTTTCCTGAGATTTAAAACTCATTCTCCACCTGTAATGAGATTTCGATGAAATATTCCAAAGTGTTTGTAATAAATCTGGCATTTAAGGAAGCAGATTTATATAAGCTATAGCTGAGATTTTTTTTCTGTATCTATTTCCAGTTTCTTTTTTTTTTTTTTTTTTTGATGGAGTCTTGCTCTGTCGCCCGGGCTGGAGTGCAGTGGCCAGATCTCAGCTCACTGCAAGCTCCGCCTCGCGGGTTTACGCCATTCTCCTGCCTCAGCCTCCCGAGTAGCTGGGACTACAGGCGCCCGCCACCTCGCCCGGCTAGGTTTTTTTTTTTGTATTTTTTAGTAGAGACGGGGTTTCACCGTGTTAGCCAGGATGGTCTCGATCTCCTGACCTCGTGATCCGCCCGTCTCGGCCTCCCAAAGTGCTGGGATTACAGGCTTGAGCCACCGCGCCCAGCCTCTATTTCCAGTTTCTTTATAATATTTTATGCAGGCTTATTATGATTTTGTCTATAGGTGCATTTAAGTATGTTTTGAACAGTGGGGGGAAATTAAAACTTGAAATTTAACAAAGAACTTAAAGTGAGCTACTGCAATAATAATGAATTCTTAAATAATGAATTTTAAAAGTCGGATAAAATTCTCCCTAAAAGGATTCATTATATAAAGCAAATAGCTGAACAATGTCAGGTTGTAACATAGTAATCAAGAGAAAGAGCTTCCAGGCCAGGCACAGCTATCACTTTAAGCCCCCGGACAGCCAGGCTGCTTCTCACACGATTGCCAGGGAAGCAGAGGCTTCAGCTTCTGTGGTCAAGAAGCTGGGTATGTCATGGACCAGTATTTCAGACATGCTTGCCTTCAAGAATTACTTTTCCAGCTCTCCCCCAAGACAAATTGTTCATCTTGATGGAACGGGGACAGAAATCTTGCCGAAGTACAAAGAGTGAAACAAATAACTTTAAGCTGTTGAAGAGCCAGTTGTGAGATCCAGACATAAAGGATGACCAGATCTTGAACTGGCTGTGAGAATTTTGCTTGTCACAATCTCACAATGTGAGAATCATGTACTTGGCAAAAGACTCTGAGCAGCTCCTCAGTATTACATTGAGATTGGCTTGGTTGAATAGAAATCAAACAGTGGTGGAAGAGTATTTGGCTTCTCTGGATAATCTTGTATCAACAGACTGTCTTCCTTAGCCCAAGTCTCAGCGTAATTGCTTCCCACTTGGGGTACCCTCCGTGAATGATCATTAAGAAGAGCCATGTAAGTGTTTCAGATTCTGATGATGGAGGTGATTTTCTTCCTGCAAATTTTGACACATGTCATACAACTTTACAAATAATACCAAGATATGTCCCACTGGCACTGTGTTGTTTTGCCCATACTGGTAGAAACATTTCCATTTGTTCAATTGGAGAGAATATTGGAATGTTACATTCATAACTTACTAAAGATTAGTATATACTTTCCAACTTTGAGGAATGAAATTCTGAAGCTTATTATTAAAAGATCTATTCAAGTTGGATGTGAATGCATTCTGGCAGGATACTGAAGATGCTGAGGAAACAGCAGTCAAACTTGTGGTGGGACAGATTCCATGGAATGATTGTTTAATATGAACAACGATGAAGAGACTGTTTCTAAGGCTGACTCCAAATGGCTCATTCTGATAGTGCACCCTGTAGCTGAATGCCTGGACATCCTGCTGTCTTTGTTTTTTGTGTATGTGAAGTATGTCTGCTATGTACAATACATGTTAAGGTTGATAACAAAATAAAGGATTTGTAATATATCAAAAACTGATAAACATATTTGGCAAACTCCTGTTGCCCGTCCCTGCCTCCTGTTGTGTACAGTTTTTCATGTTTTACCTCCATAGCTTAAAATTGGGACTCTCAGAAGCATTTTTAGAACATCACTGGGAAAAACAATGCAGGATCCAAATAATCCTGCCATCATCAGGTGAGCTGCTGGAAATTATATCGGAAGCTCTTTGGCAAGAGCTAAATTCATTCCTCTCATTACAACTATAAAATCATGCCTAGGTCTTTTGATTAACTGGCCACACAAATACCTTAATAACCAGGATCTGAGAATGAAGGCTTTTTGTGATATTGCTCTCCATCAAACATTTTACTCAGCCTTCCAAGCTATGTTCCACACCTTTGTTTTTAGACGCAAGCAGCTTTTAAGTGTAAACCTGAAAGAAGGTTTGAGATGTCTTCAATGCCTACATTTTTAAGGGATAGTGACTAGTCAGCTAAATCCTCTGAAGATTTGCCTGCCCTCAGTGGTTGACTTATTTGCTGCTGTCACAAATAAATATCATCGAGTCTGCTACACTATAGGTGAGAGGAACAATGGCCAGAAGTACTGGTGGAGGGGACTCGGTGTGAACATGCACCAACCCATTGGACGGACGCCTTCTTCTCCTTTGATCCTTCTGTGCTTAAGCAGTCAAAGAAAGTCATTGATTCTATTTATCAGATATGGGAAGACATAAGTGTCGAAGAACTTCAGGAGTTTAAGAAGCCTAGAAAAAGGAGATGGCAGAAGATGAAGACGATCTTTTGAAAGGCAAAGTTCCCCCAAATGATACCATGATTGGGATTATACGGAGCCACTTGATGTGATGCACATTTCCAAAGTCCTTCGAGTAGTGTGGGCTCCCCACCTGTGTTATACCTGCCAGACCAGTTCCTCCTCATCTGGAGGATTTGTGATTGACATGCAGCATTCTTCTCCATCACTCATCATGTTCTTCAGCAACTGTTTCTGCTGTTTGGGTACTGCATTGAACTAGAATGAGCACCTGACTCAGGCATCATACTTTCAAGTTAGACTTGACGGTCTGAACAGACTTTTTATTTTCTTTTTTGATTCCCTTAGAGACAGAATTAGAAGACTGAATATCATGTGCAATATTTTATGGTGGGGTTGATGATAAACGTTAAAGACTTTGCTTGTTTGTTTAAGAAGTATTTTTCTTGGCTGGGCGTGGTGGTGGCTCACGCCTGTAATCCCAGCACTTTGGGAGGCTGAGGCAGGAGGATCACGATGTCAGGAGATGAAGACCATCCTGGCTACCATGGTGAAACCCCATCTCTAGTAAAATACAAAAAATTAGCAGGGTGTGGTGGCATGCACCTGTAGTCCCAGCTATTCGGGAGGCTGAGGCAGGAGAATGGCGTGGACCCAGGAGGCAGAGGTTGCAGTGAGCTGAGATCACGCCACTGCACTCCAGCCTGGGCGACAGAGCAAGACTCTGTCTCAAAAAAAAAAAGAAAAAAAGAGAGAAAGAAAGAAGGAAAGAAAGAAAAAGGAAGGAAGGAAGGAAGGAAGGAAGGAAGGAAGGAAGGAAGGAAGGAAGGAAGGATACAAGGGTACTTTTCTTTGCATTACAGTTTTTTGACATAATTATTGTGTAATTTCTAAGATAGACAGCAGCCTATTTTGACAGACTACCTTTTTAACTCAGGATTTTTTTTCAGAACCATAGTCATAGAACTTTGCTGATCTGCTTTCAACAAACAATCCTCTAAGATAAATCTTCTATTTAAAGACTCTAACTAGAATGTGTTATTTTTGCTGCACTGTTTACCTCCTGCTGTAGTTGTGTGTTGGAATTTCTGTAGGGTGCAGAGAAAATGGAAACTGGGGAGACATCCAAACCTGGTCTGGAACAAAGAGAATTGGAGCTGGCACTGAAGGAGATCTCTAGGGACCCCAGAGACCAATAAAAGCCAGTAGGGAAGAGAGAGAGAAATTAGAGAAACAGAATCAGACAAATAATATACTTTCATGGTGTAAAAATGAATTTGAAAAAGAAGTGGAGATCCAGATAAATGTAATTCATATTGACTGAAAGTAGGCTTGGGCTTGGATTAAAAAAAAATTACATCATATTTTACCCTTCGGCTCAAGTGTCCCTCTGGAACTAGAATTGCTCTTTGGTAGCAGTTAGATAGAGGTTTTTTTGACCTGCATTATTTAGTATTTTGAGAATTTCTTTGTCCAAACAAGAAGAAAAAAAAAAAGCAATTAGGGCTGAGCATGGTGTGACTCATGCCCGTAATCCCAGCACTTTGGGAGGCTGAGGCAGGTGGACTGCCTGAGCTCAGAGGTTTGAGATCAGCCTGGTCAAAAGAGCAAAACATTGTCTCTACAAAAAGCACAAAATTTAGCTGGGCATGTTGGTGCATGCCTGTAGTCCCAGCTACTCTGGAGGCTGAGGCAGGAGAATGGATTGAGCCTGGAAAGTAGAAGCTGCACTGAGCTGTATTTGCACCACTGCACTCCAGCCTGAGTGACGGTGTAAGACCCTATCTCCTTAAAAAAAAAAAAAAAAAAAAAAAAAAAAGTAGGTTATTTGGTGGAATGGTTTTGCTAGCAATAATAGGCCAATAATAGGCCAAACTTACCACTGCAGTCTTTTTCCAATGGCTATGCCTATCATGGATTCAGCTTGGTGAAATCCTTCTCTACAAGGCTCTTTTGCTATTTTCTTAACTAAACACTGGGAAAGAGGAGAAGTCTAAGACAATTTTGCTTTAGAACAAATTTGGCCAAGCACTGCCAGAGTCATTTTGAAGTTCAAGTATATTTTTGCTTTGTTTTTTAAATATGTATTTTTTGTTTACTTGTGAAAATGATCATCTTCAAGCATACTTATTTTTCTGCCCCTTCTATTTATTTAAAGGCAGGCAATATTTTCTTGATCACAAACATTTTGTAATGAATTACGTCCTCTTTCCTAAGGCTTTGTATGCTATTGCATAATTACACTGGTGGTAATGTAGAGTTTCAATTTCAGTCTATAAATATGTTTTTTGGAAAACAGAAATTGTCATTGCTTCAAAAAGTTTGAATATTGGTAATTTGATTTTGGTGACTTGGTGGAAAGTCATTTGAGAACCTCACGGTTCTCTTTTTTTAACTGCTGGCAAAAAGTAGATTTTTGTATGTTGGATAAAATGAGTAAATAAAATTGTATCCAGAGAAGTTAACAGTAAGTGTAACCTTGTGGGTTGGGAAGCAGTTTTAACGCACAAGGGCTTATTTACAAATAAGTCTGTTTAGTCTGAAAAGAGTTTGAGAAAAAAAAATCCATTGTGAAAATAAAGCAATGATATGATTAATCTAGAACTTTCATTCTTATGCCAATAAAAGGAGGTACCCCAATTTGAAAAAGACTTCTCACTTAAAAAAAACAAGAGAGGCTGGGCGCGGTGGCTGAAGCCTGTAATCCCAGCACTTTGGGAGGCCGAGACGGGAGGATCACGAGGTCAGGAGAT